>NC_134854.1:59061835-59362502 GCF_049852395.1 Peromyscus maniculatus bairdii | reverse complement strand
AGACCTGGCTGGTCGGTCTGCTAATGTTGTGGATCACCTGACTTTTCTGAACACTCCCTCTCTCTGCCAGCTCTACCCCTGGGGAGGTCTCTAGGGGCTCCCCAACTCCTCTCAGGGAAATACACACACAGCACGTCAATCATACCTTTCTTTCCACCTCAGGCAAAACTGCAGCCTCCACCCGCAGAGCAATCATTCCTGAAGTCTGGGGCTGAGGCGAGAGCGGCAGCTGAGGGGGTGGGGGATGCCCCGGCAGGAGGTGTTGTGAAGCTCCGTGTCTTCTCCCTGAGAAGGAGAGACATTCCTGTGGACATTATTTGCTTTGACCTTGTCATTGCATGCCAGCCAGTATCGGCTCGCCCAGTAGTTCAAAGAGATAGAAATAATTTGCTCTGGCTTACTTCTTGATACATAGCGTTAGCTTCAATGTCACCCAAAAGACTGCTCCTGAGACAGACAGTTTCTTGCTGGTCAGACTGCTCACGTCAGTGAGGCTACGTGAAGGGAGGAGCAGAGCTTGCTCCCATGGTTCTATTGTTGAGCAGTCTCGTGTAGACTGTGAGTCTACAGCACTGCCTCTCAGGACAGGGGCCGAGAAGTCGCAGGTGACTTCTACAAGATTGTTGGTATGTGTGGACTTGACGAACCGTGAATGCTGTACTCCTCTGCTGGGTCACTCCTGCCTTCTCTGTGTCCCTAGAGCCTGCCTGTGTCTGGCCTCTGCTCAGCTAGACTGGCAGGGTAAAGAAGTGAACCCCTGCTGTTAGCCCTGGGAAATGGGGTCCCCATCGAGAATGAAGGGGCCCGGCTTGACAGTTTAGCAACTCTCTCCCAAGAGCAGCCTGAAAAATCTGTTCTCATTAGCAGGAGGACCTAGAGGGAGGAGACGGGAGCCAGTGGGGTGTGCCGTGAACCTGACAGCAACCCCGCGCCTTACCTTTCAGTTTGCTTGTGGGCAGTCTGTGTCTGCAAGCAGTGTGGCTCTTTGGGGTCCAAGATAAATCAGATTCTGAATCTCAGTGTCTTTGGAGTGTGTCTGTTCAGCATCCTGCCCAGAAAGTCTGTCTCCTTCTCAATCGTGTATTCGAATATCTAGATTGGCACATGGCCCCAGATTGGCACATGCTTTATGCTGTGAGGTGTGGAAGAAGCGCTGGGGGGTTGGCCAGCTTCAGTGGCCAGTTGTCCTTGTTCTGAGCACTCTGTGAGGGTCACTGCTGGTAGATGAAGCTTCAGGCAACATTTGACTTTTGGTCATCAGGCCAAAGCACATATATGTCAGGTGGAGCAGATGGACTTGGCATTGCGTGTGTGTGTGTGTGTGTGTGTGTGTGTGTGTGTGTGTGTGTGTGTCTTAACTGTTGCTACTGACTCAACCCTCAGGCAAAGCAGGGAAGCCTCTTATTAGAACTCTCTCCAGTTCCGGCACCCAGCGAGCAGGCATGTCCCTTCTCACCGGCAGACAATCAAAGCCCATCTGCTCTGGTTCTCAGGAGGCCCCAAGCTCACCGCAGTGCCCATTCACAGTCCGCGTGCCAGCTGCCAAGGTGAGGTGCTTGCTTTCCCTCCTTGTTTTCAGATTTTCTGTCTGAAGTTGCATATCACTGGAACGATAAAACGTCTCCGTGCTGGGAAGCCTCCTCAGAGTGGTTTTGACAGAGACGATAAAGGGACCCAAGAACCATTCAGATGAAGAGCCATAAGGATGGAAGGACCGGGGGTCGCAGGTGGGGCCTCCTCAAGCAGTCTACTGGAGTGTGAGATTTTAGACTTGTGTTAACTGTGTCATTACTGTGACCGAAGTGTGAGGAACCTCAGTCCTGCTCTTCTCCATGGAAGATGTCTGCTAACTGAAAAGACATGCCTGCGCCTGTTCTCTTGGGGCCACAGATGTCCATGTGTTCTCTGATTGGCTGGCACAGCAGCTGCTGGACAGGTGAAGTAAATGGGGACGGAGATGGTAGCAAGCCCTGTTGGGTCCCAGGAAGAGAATCCAGGCCTATGGCTTCCTGTTAATTTTGCATAATCCTTGCCCTGGGCCAGGGAAAGTCCTCTGAGCAACGAAACAGGATGTTCACAAAACACTCCGAGAAAGGTTTTGCTTTCGAAACAGTTTTGTTCTCCATAATTTTTAGAAAGATGGTTTTATTACTGAAAGGGCATAGGCAGCTTGTTCTTGCTGGGATATTCAAGGGTTACAGAATCAGGAAGAAGGGTCCTCAGGAATGGCCTGGTCTGGTCTGGCCTTATGCTATGCTCTGTGACCAGGTTTGGATAGGGCTCCTGTCCTCATGTGTCTGTGTGGAGCTGGTACACTCTGAACCTGCACCCACCTGAGTAAAATAATTGATTACTATGAAGACTAAGTGAGATTCTTTTTGAAAATATGTTTTCTGCAAGCTTTCCCTCATGGGAGCTCTTGGTAAAATGTTGGGTCTCATTATTGCTTTCTCACTAGTACAAATTTCATCGAGCTCTTATCTCTCTACTTTGTGTGAAATTAGGATAGCAATATCTGCCACAGAGTTGTTTGTACGAAATGGAGTGAAATAGAATGTGAGGTGAAATAACTGATAAAATACACAATGATCCAAAAACGTCAGAAGGCACTGAGGGGCTGGGGGTGGAACTTAGTGGGTAGAGTGCTTGGCTAGCGTGCCCAAAGCTCGGAGTTTGATTGACAGCACCACACAAACCAGGCATGGTTGGTGCACGCCCATCTTCCCAGGGCTCAGGTTATGACAGCAGGAAGATTAGATGAAGGTCTCAGCTAGCCAGTCAGTAAGTCAGTTTGAGGCCAGCCTGGGATATAGGAGGATATATATATATATATGCTGGAGTTATCTAGCTGACCTGAAGTCCACAGCTTCATGTGCATCAGGATAGTCATGAAGGAGGCCCAGCACATCGGCAGATGACAACATCATATAGCATTGTGAGAAAGTTAGACACCCCAATTCTAGCAAATGAATTTTTGGAATGAAATGGGTATGTGCATTGATCAGGCCTCCTAAAAATTCAGCCAATACATAACTCTCTGTTAATAAAACAATTTTTGCTTAATTATGAGATGAAAGAAGAGCAACAATACAGAAGACTATGAAGAGAAATAAAAATGTCTGCCTCCAAATTAAGTACCTTTTCATCTCATCCTTCCGGGCCGTTAATTACCACTTTAACCTCATCGCAATCTCCCTCCTTCACTTGGAGGAGCACACTTAACTTTCTTTTGGTGGTAAAGTGTCAAAACCGCCCTCAGCCTGCTGCACAGTTTTTCAGGAAATCACTTAGAGCTCTTCTCCTGCTGGCCCGTCTAATAATCCTTCTTAGGATTTATTGGAGGCAAAGCGTTAAGTATTTCATCATTTCTCTAATTAGTTCTAGAGGATAATAACAGCTCTTTTTACAAAAAGAACAACCCCCCCTTTTTTTCCAGGAAAAAAGTCTCCAACTTTTTCTACTCCTCTGCCTTCTTCCTTTCTAGTTAACTCTCTCGTGTGACCTGGTGCTAGGGCATCAGAGTGGTTTCTGAACCCTTCCTGCCAGACACACTTTAAATCTTGCTTTACCAGACCCCTATGAGGCAGCTGTGACTGTCCCCTTTGAAAGGCGAGGGTCCTAAGGCTCAGGGGGTTTGAGTACCTTTCTCAAGGTCTTTGCAGAGTGACATTCAACGGTGAGCAGGTTGCTCAGCACCCGCTCCAAGCCCCTGGCTAACAGTGCCACACCAACACAGGCAAAATACGGTACAAACAGTTACTGGGGTAGGCAATACAAAGTACACGGTGGACCCAAGAGCTGGGAAATGACAGAAGACCCCCTCGCCCTCATCCTGCCTTCTGAGCATCAAGTGAATTGGGAACTGCTTGGATTGGAACCCGGGCTCTGATGTTTACAGTCTTGTCTCCTTACTCTAGTCTCTCTTCCCTGGTTTGTTCCTGATTTTGGTAGACACACACACACACACCACACACACACACACACACACACACCACACACACACACACATACACACACACACACACACACACCACACACACACACACACACACACACACACACACACCACACACACACACACACACACACACACACACACACACACACACACACACACACACACACACACACACACACACACACGGTAGTAATCTAATTGTACTGAAATGTGATTTTGATTGTATGTTAATAAATAAAGTTGCCCGGGGGTCAGAGCTATTAGAGCCATAGCAAGAGTGTGGTGGTGGTGGTGGTGGTGGTGGTGGTGGTGGTGGTGGTGGTGGTGGCACACGCCTTTAATCCCATAGATCTCTGTGTGTTCAGGGATACAGCCAGCATTGGAGACATATGCCTTTAAGACCTAGGGGGCTGTACATTCAGACAGTGACGAGGCAGTCACGTGTTTGGGTTTACAACCAATGAGAAGGCAGAACAAAATACTATAAATAGACGAACAGACAGGAAATAGGTCTCTTTCGGGAAGCTGGGACACCGCAGACGGAAGGGTGAGATTTTAGCTCTGAGCTCTGACCTCTCGGCTTTCTCTTTTACATTGTTTCTGTGTTTCTTATTTAATAAGACGGTTGGTTACATCAACACACACACACACACACACACACACACACACACACACACACACAGAGAGAGAGAGAGAGAGAGAGAGAGAGAGAGAGAGAGAGAGAGAGAGAGAATCTAAGGAGAAGTCCATCAGCTTATGACAAACTTTCTAGTAACCACTCTTCCTTTGAAAACCGACTTTTACATTAATGGAGATTGCAGAAGATCGAGGTTCTGTACTAAATAAAAGAATATTTGATTGGATAATTTTTTTTGTTCTAGAACCTGATGAATGGAACCAACTGTTTTCTTCAGAATAATCTACACGTAAATAGTCTATGGACTGATTTCAAGTTGTAATTCCATGCACATCAAGTCTAGCTGGCTCGAGCCAACGGATGGAGTTTTGGAGGGATACTGCAGGATCTCACAAACCCAATGCAGATCTAAGGGTCAAAGGAGGGAAGAGTCTGGACTGCATCTGGAGACCCCAGAGAAGGAAGACCCGGGGAAGCTGCTGAGGTGGGCTGTCCCTGTTGGAAGGACACAGAATCCAGAAGTTGCTTTGTGGGTTTCCTTGGCTGTGGGGACTTGGCCATGCTTGCAGTCATTTCCGGCTTGATCGTGGGCAAACCTTGATCATTTTTGTTTCTTAATTTCATTATTATACAGAACATAATAAAGCTCACCCCCGTCTTAGAAAGTGGTTTGGAGATGACATCTGGAAGTTAGGAGTGCTGGGAATTTTGAACTTGTGTTGGCTCAGGGGAACTGGACCACACTAGCATGTGTAAGTGTGTGCGTCGTTCTTAGAACGTCGCTCTGTAGACAGGACAGTTAGCTGCCCCCAAACGCTGCCGCTGCAGTTTGTAGACAGAGGTGACTCTGCCTGCTGCTAACTTTGCTCTGAAGCAGAGGTTTTTCTGAGCCAGACTGCAACCACCATAACTTAAGAGGCTCCGCCTAATCGATAATTCGGAAATCTAAAGGCCATTCAGTGGCTAAAGGCTTTTTATTTAGCCTTTGTGCTTGGGTATTAATGTTATCCCCGTGGCATCTAAATGGCAGCGCTATTTATGGATTGGAAGTCATTCTGACAGTGTGGCTCCTGGCTATCCATCTAGGTGAGTGAAACTCGCGGGACAAACAGGGATATTTTGTGTTTGCTGATGCTATGGATTCTACCTAATTTTTCCATAGCAGCAGCCACAAAGGGCAGTAGAGAAAGAGCTCCATTGTTTGAAGACAGATCAAGCCATCAGCTCTGCGTTTGAGTTCTAACTACACTGGTCTAAGTCCCTGCAAAGATAATGTGGTATTTCTCAACCTTTTTGAGGTTTAGGATTCTTTTAGTTGAAAAATAATAGGATCATGGGTATGAGAATAATTGAATGATCACCAGTTGAGAATATATATATAATTTACTATAAGATGCAGTGTATTTAGTAATTTCCAATGAGTTTATGTTGAATTCATTAAAATGACATATTTGTAAAATAATGTACACAATTTTGAGGCATGCTTTTCCTTCAGTTTAAAGGCTGCACACATACCTGGCTGTTAAGATAATGTCATGCCTACTATTCTGAGTGTTCACCATGTCCCAGGCACTATTCTAAGCTGTGTGTGTGTGTGTGTGTGTGTGTGTGTGTGTGTGTATGTGTGTTATGTGAATGTATATGTATATGATTGTGTGCATAAGTGTGTGGTATGTGAATGTATGTGTATATGATTGTGTGCATGGGTACATGTCACGGCACACATGTAGAACTCAGAGGACAATATTCTGGTATTAATTCTCTCTTTTCCACTTTGAGATGGAGTCTCTTTGCTGCATGATAATCCAGGCCAGCTGGCCCATGAGCTCCTGGGGACTCTCCTGCCTTTGCTTGCTATCTCCCTTTAGGAGTGAGCTAGGATTACAGACACTTGCACTGCCGTCTGGCTTTTATGTGGATTCTGGAGATCTGTGTGACAGGCACTTTACCCCTGAGCTATCTCTCCAGCTTCAGTCGAAGCATTTTAAGGCATCATTTATGGATCCTCACAGCTAGTAAGTGAGACACACACCACCACTACCCCTATTTTATAGAAGAAGAACCTGAGGGTCACTACTGTTATGGAACTTGCTGGAAAGTGATGTAACAAATACTGGTCCTGGAGGTGTCTCACACCACTGTCCATCACTGGCATCTACATCATCAGCTGTGATCTGTGAGGCCTTCTAGTATGGCAGGGCTGTAGGAAAGGAACATGTGTTCTGCATGGTGTGAAGTTATCCTCTCTGGTGTGAAGTTGTCCTCCTCAGTGTGAAGTTGCCCTCCTGTGTGAAGTTGTCCTCCCCTGTGTGAAATTGTCCTCCCCAGTGTGAAGTTGTCTTCCCCAGTGTGAAGGTGTCCTCCCCAGTGTGAAGTTGTCCTCCTGTGTGAAGTTGTCCTCCCTGGTGTGAAGTTGTCCTCCCTGGTGTGAAGTTGTCCTCCCTGGTGTGAAGTTGTCCTCCCCGGTGTGAAGTTGTCCTCCCTGGTGTGAAGTTGTCCTCCCTGGTGTGAAGTTGTCCTCCCTGGTATGAAGTTGTCCTCCCTGGTGTGACGTTGTCTTCCTGTGTGAAGTTGTCCTCCCTGGTGTGAAGTTGTCCTCCCTGGTGTGAAGTTGTCTTCCTGTGTGAAGTTGTCCTCCCTGGTGTGAAGTTGTCCTCCCCGGTGTGAAGCTGTCCTCCCCGGTGTGAAGTTGTCCTCCCTGGTGTGAAGTTGTCTTCCTGTGTGAAGTTGTCCTCCCTGGTGTGGAGTTGTCCTCCCTGGTGTGAAGTTGTCTTCCTGTGTGAAGTTGTCCTCCCTGGTGTGAAGTTGTCCTCCTGTGTGAAGTTGTCCTCCCCAGTGTGAAGTTGTCCTCCCTGGTGTGAAGTTGTCCTCCCCGGTGTGAAGTTGTCCTCCCTGGTGTGAAGTTGTCCTCCCCAGTGTGAAGTTGTCCTCCTGTGTGAAGTTGTCCTCCCCAGTGTGAAGTTGTCCTCCCTGGTGTGAAGTTGTCCTCCCCAGTGTGAAGTTGTCCTCCTGTGTGAAGTTGTCCTCCCCAGTGTGAAGTTGTCCTCCCTGGTATGAAGTTGTCCTCCCTGGTGTGAAATTGTCCTTCTGTGTGAAGTTGTCCTCCCTGGTGTGAAGTTGTCCTTCTGTGTGAAGTTGTCCTCCTGTGTGAAGTTATCTTCCTTAGTGTGAAGTTGTCCTCCCCAGTGTGAAGTTGTCCTCCCTGGTGTGAAGTTGTCCTCCTGTGTGAAGTTATCTTCCTTAGTGTGAAGTTGTCCTCCCCAGTGTGAAGTTGTCCTCCTATGTGAAGTTGTCCTCCTATGTGAAGTTGTCCTCCTATGTGAAGTTGTCCTCCCTGGTGTGAAGTTGTCCTCCTGTGTGAAGTTGTCCTCCCTGGTGTGAAGTTGTCCTCCTGTGTGAAGTTGTCCTCCCTGGTGTGAAGTTGTCCTCCCTGGTGTGAAGTTGTCCTCCCCAGTGTGAAGAAGTTGTCCTCCCTGGTGTGAAGTTGTCCTCCCCAGTGTGAAGTTGTCCTCCCTGGTGTGAAGTTGTCCTCCTGGTGTGAAGTTGTCCACCCCAGTGTGAAGTTGTCCTCCCCAGTGTGAAGTTGTCCTCCTGTGTGAAGTTGTCCTCCCTGGTGTGAAGTTGTCCTCCTATGTGAAGTTGCCCTCCTGTGTGAGGCTTCATATGACTCTGAAAATCTATTCCTTCACTGCAGACACTCCAGAGCAAGGATGACCTCTTCTCTCTCAGTCCATGGATCAACCTTGCTGGAGCCCTGACCCCATTGATAATCCAAGGTGGGAACAGAGAAGAGACTCTGTACCTAGACCCCCCTTGGACCTAATGACACATTCATAGTCAGGGCAGAGGCAGATATGTCTAGAGCCAACACAGAGTGACAATAAATACATACTTTTTAAATGGCACATGGTATAATTTCCCAAAAGAAATAACAATGCTTTTGCTGCGATAAAGGATCAGACAATCACATTAGACTTCTACACCAAAAGACAGCCTCATCATTCTCGTTTCCTGGGATGTTGCTTACTTGCTTGTTTGTGTTTTTTACAAGACACCAAATTTTCTGACAAGGTCCCTATAATGTAGGTTCAAGCAACAGGGGGAAAAGGAAACTTAGCCTAACAAACAAACAAACAAAAAACAGAAAACACCTTGGCCTAACTCATAATCTCCAAACTAGGTTTTTCCAGGGAAGGTTGGCCATTGGAGCAGTAAGGAGTTTGCCTAGCCTCTCAGAAAGTGTGTCTCTCCATTGACTATTACTCAATAGTCAATACTGAATATCCTTGAGAGAGAGCGAGCAATGGTGGGAAATAGCAGTCATAGATAATGTTCCATCCAATCCGACATTCCCTCACCCCCTGTGCCTTCTCACCTGACTGCACCCAGGATTCTCCTTCTCTCCTGAGCCCCATCTTACATGTACAAGCCAAAGGAAGCCATCGGAGTGGGAGATGGGAGAAGAGGCCAGCAGGGTAAATGGTCAGGAAGGCTGGCGATGCTCACACCAGAGAGGACAACTTCACACCGGGGAGGACAACTTCACACAGGAGAGGAAACCTTCACACCGGGGAGAACAACCTCTATCCACCCACAGGAATACCAAGTGTAGTGGGGAAGACATCCAAGTCGACCCGCAGAGGCTAGTAGCCTTTTGACTGTCTATGAAGAGGAACTGTCAGCCTTCCACATTCCGAAGTTAATTTTAGCACAGCCAATGTAGAACTAGGCCCAGAGGTTTGAAAAATACTTCACAGGGGCAACCATTCAGGCAGGAAGCTGAGAGGTTCTGTCCCTGGCTTTTGACTTCTTCCTAGGATCAGGAACCAAGCAGCATTCTCCCCCCCCCCCAAAAAAAAAATGATGGCAAGCTTCCACAGAACTCAGAGTTATTGAATGAAAAGGAGTCATAGTGGAGGTGATTATAAGTGAGATTGGAGGTGTGCACAGGTGGTGACCTTCTAAGGTTATCAGTAGCTTTTTAGGGATAGCTAGTGTATCCCTTTGCTATTTGGCTAAATATAGTATCTGGTAAAACACCAAAGGGACTTGAGATAACAGGATTGTGGTCAGAGACCATTTCCCAAGTGACCTTGAGCTAACCATTCACTGGGCCTCTATGACCTTCAGCTTTTTTGTTTGTAAATTGAGAAACTAATTTCCATTTTATGGTGGATTGTTGTGACAATTAGATAAGAGAGTGGGCGTCATGGCACATTACTGGCGTGTTTAGCTTTCATAGGATGCTAAGAGGGTGACATGAGACAATATGTGTAGAAGCCATTTGGTTATTGGAAGCCTGGACCAGTGCATGTGGCTGAGCAGACTCATGACCTTGGCCATCAGAAGACAGACTGCTGCCTCTCACAGCCAGCTGGGAGCTCTAGAGTGAGTTGGGTTGAACTTTGGAGAATTTGATTGGTCAGATCTTGGCAGAGGTGTACAGACCCAGGGTGGGGCTCCCTTCCTGATGTTCCTCGGTCTCTCTTCATGTCCTAGGTGGGAATATCTGTAACTTTGGTTTCTCCTCGCTCATCACTCAAAGTCAAAAGATATGACTCAGGTGCGTGAGTGTGTCTAAATATTTCACTGGCAGATCAAATTGAAACGACAAGAAGAGGCATTAAAGAGAGAGGGAGAGAAAAAGGAGAGAGAGAGAGAGAGAGAGAGAGAGAGAGAGAGAGAGAGAGAGAGAGAGAGAGAGAGAGAGAGATCCCAGTCTTCAGTCTCTGGGATATTTTGTTTTGGTTCAGTTCAGAAGGAGAACAGGGATTTAAAAATGCTGGACTAGAAGTCCTTACTCTAACATCCAGAGCCATGGTCTTGGAGCAAAGGAGGGTGGATAGAGACGAGAGCTGCCGCTCATAGCTCCAGCCACTCCCTAGCATGTAGAGCCCCTGAGTTGTCTCCAGTTTCGAGAATCACGTGGACCTTGACTGAGTGTGCCTGGTAAGATGATATCAGAAGGCAGGAAGACAGAGAGGGAAGCTCAACAGAGCCTTTTATTTTACACACTCGATGGAAGGCAAGGCTAGGCTTGCCAGTAAGATGAGGGCTGTCGTGCTCCCATTGATGGGGACCCAGTCAGGGCACTCTGAGGATAAACTATGATGCCTCCCACTGAGCAAAGAGGCAGAGGAGTTCAATATTCTTAGCATGTCAGCCATTGTTTTCTGCAATTCTTGTTGACCACTAGACACTTTGGGGTACTCCCTGATATGGAGAGATTTCCTTCATGTGGCTTTCATCTCACCTTAAGCAAAATTCCAAGTTCACTTTTAAGCAATGTTAAGGAAGTGAAAATTTCTTTATCTGTGTGTGTGTGTGTGCATGTATGTGCCTATGTGTGTAGGTGTGTTTTAATACACTCAAGTTACTGAGCACACAATCTTGTTTGCTTCTACACATGTGAGTACCACAGTCCCATAATTAGAGCGGATGCTAATGCTCCATGATTGGAAAATGTCACCCTGCGTGACTAATTTGCCAGCAGGGCTTAATTGAAGTTCAGCATCATCTGAGGCTCCTGTAAAATCTTCCTTCTGAAGTGTGTGGGCAGGCGGCGGTGGTGGCAGTGTGGTGGCTGGGAGCCCAGGCTGTGTTGAGAGGATGGCGATTTATTGCCCCTCATTTCTCAGGAGTGCTAAAGGGTTGGGTGGAGCATCAGCTGTGGTTGAAATGTGGTTGGCCATAAAAGAAAAGTCTGGGGCTGGATTAACCCATGTGGCAGGTGGTACTCGGTAAATGACTGGGCTTTCTCCAAGGGGGACTTTGTTGTTGTTGTTGTTGTTGTTGTTTTTGAGTAAGGGAACGTTTTTGTGGCGGCGAGCATCAGAGGGACCCTTGAAGGTCAGGCAAATCCTGGGTAGTTTGTTCCCTTGGCTCTTCTCCTGGGTTGTGGAATCCTTGAAGCCAGGAAGCAGGAACTCTGGCTAGGAGGCCATTGGAGACTTCAGAGATATTGTAGGGGCTTAGGGGATGCAAAGGAGTGGTAATGTTTTTCTTATAGATAGCGGAGGAGTCCTTGCCCAGCCCGGAGCAGCTGGAGGGCACGCTGATTCTGTAAGGAACTTAATGTATGTGGCCGTGTAGAGGATGGAGCCCAGGAAAGAAGAAATGACAATGTCTTGTTACTATGACAAAGGTTCAAAGGATCATGGCAAGCTGTAGCTGACCAGATGGCCATAGATCTAGAAAACGTGACACACAGGTTGAGTATCCAAACTGCTTAGGCTAGAAGCAGTTTGGGGATTTTTAAAATATTTACATATACATAATGAAATAGTTTGGCAATGGAATCCAGGTCTACACATGAAATTCATTTATGTTTTATATATGATGCATATGTTATTTTTATTATTCATATACACTTACATGTATTATTTATATACATTTAATAATATATACAAATATATATTATTTATATACTACATATATATGAAATCTGAAAGTAATTGTATAAAATGCTTTTAGCGCACTTGTGTTTTGCCTATGATCCATCACATGAGGTCAGGTGTGGCATTTTCTACCTGTGACATCATATTAACACTCAAAGCAGTTTTAGATTGGAGGGACTGGGGAGATGGCTCAGCAGGTAAAGTGTTTGCTGTACGAGCATGGGAACCTGAGCTCATTTAAAGGCTGGGCAAGGCAGCATGTACCTGTCATCCTGGGGCTGGGAGGTGCAAACAAGAGGATCTGGGAGGCTGACTGGCAGCAAGCCTGGCCAATGAGGGAGCTCCAGTTTCAGTGGGAGAGACCCTGCCTCCAAAATAAGGCAAAGAAGAGCAAGAAAGGAAGATGCTCCCCAGCCTCCATGTGTGCATGCACAGGCATGCTTGCCTGCATAGACATATGCGGACACACACACACACACACACACACACACACACGCAGAGACGCACATATGAATAATACAAAGTTTCAGATTTCATAGCATTTTCATTTTCAGATTAGGTATAAATAAGCTGGGGAAGAACATGCTGACACTGTTTAACATGGAGAAACATACTGGGCAGGAAAGCACCTTTTAACCCTGGGGGGAAAGGGAGGGCATGTTCAGAAGAGGTTGAACTTGTGGGGCTGCTGGCTGAAGCACAGTGTGTAGAAGCAGTGTGCTTACAGTCAGAATAATCCAACAAGATGCGCTTTAGTATACAGTGTTAATTCTTTTTCCTCCCATAGCCTATGAAAAGAACAGAATGAGTTTCTATCAAGACCAGATGGATCAATTAGCTTTTCTGTTGCTGTGAACACCTGAGACAACAACATGCAGGGAGGAGAAGATCCCTTTGGCTAATGGTTTTAGGTATTTCAGTCCGCAGTCACTTGGCACCATCACTTGGGGCCTGTGGCAAGGAAGAACATTACGGTGGAGAGTGGGATGGAACAAAGCTGATCACTTCCTGGTGGCCTGGAAGTAGAGAGGGTGTGGGGAAGGGCATGGAAGGGGGGGGAGGAGGAGGAGGAAGAGGAGGAGGAGGGAGAGGAGGAGGAGGAGGAGGAGCAGGCAGCAGCCGTGGTGGGCGGGGCTGGAGTCCTGCTATGTCAGGTTTTTCAAGGGCAAGCTCTCTGGACCTTTCTCCAGCTTGGCCCCACCAGCAGCTCCCAGGAGTGCCATCTGCTGGGAGAATTTACCATTCCAACACGTGAGCATTGGTGGGGCCCTTAACACATAAACCTTAACGGATAACCGTGTTTAGGGAGGGCTTCCTTCAAACAGAGCCCTTGTGATACACTCAGAGCATGCTTTGGGATCTCCAGGTGTCTCAGATGGTTTATACTGTTCCCAAGCTGGGAAATAAACGGGCGCTCTTGAGGATGAGGGGCAGGACAAGCTGTGGACACACAGTCTTTGGAAAGAGATCCATCTCTTGACCTTTCCATTTTTAAAGATGAAAAACAAACAAACAAACAAACAAAACAAAACAAAAACCCCAAAAACGCTTTTGTCCCGGGGATGACTCAACCAGCAGGCAATGTGCTGGCTGTACAAGTGTGAGGGCCAGAGTTCGGATCCCCAGGACGCATGTGAAAGCCGTGGAGGCATGTAAACCAGCTCGCCTAAGGCAGACACAGCAGGCAGCTGTGTTAGCTTCAGATCCAGGGCAAGAGGCTCTGTCTGCTCAATATGTGAGGTGGAGGATGGAGAAAGACCCACTGTCAATCTCGGGTCTCTGTGTGCACACACGTGTAATCCATACATACAGACACACATAACACACGTGTACACACACACACACACACACACACACACACACACACACACACACACACACACATACACACACCAAACAAAGCTTCTAGCTGAAGAAATAGAGAAAAAACAAACTAATCTCATCTTGAACCTTCCCAACACAGAGAAAAGAATTCCATTTGTTCTCATTGTTTCTTTTTTTTTTTTTTTTTTTTTTTTTTTTTTGGTTTTTCGAGACAGGGTTTCTCTGTGTAGCTTTGCGCCTTTTCCTGGAGCTCACTTGGTAGCCCAGGCTGGCCTCGAACTCACAGAGATCCGCCTGGCTCTGCCTCCCGAGTGCTGGGATTAAAGGCGTGCGCCACCACCGCCCGGCTTGTTCTCATTGTTTCTATAGCTCTTTACCCTCAAGGAGTAAGTGTGTGTATATGTGTGTATGTGTATGTGTGTGTATGTATGTATGTGTGTGGTGTGTTTATGTGTGGGCATGTATGTGTTTGTGTTTATATGTGTTTATGTGTGGGCATATGTGTTTGTATGGATGTGTGTGTACATGTGTGTTTGTGTATGTGTGTATGTGTGTGTATGTATGTATGTGTGTGGTGTGTTTATGTGTGGGCATGTGTGTATATGTGTTTGTGTGTGTGTGTGTGTGAGTGTGTGTGTGTGTGTGTGTGCACAGACACCAGAGGGTGATGTCAGATGTCTTCCCCAATTGCCCTCCACTACACATCTATTTTTACATTTTATTATAGATTTATTTTTATGTGTATAAGTGTTTTGTGTGTGTGTGTGTGTGTGTGTGTGTGTGTGTGTGTGTGTATACACATACCCTATGCATGCCTGGAGAGTGTCAGATTCCCTGAAACTGGAGTTGTGGATGATTGGGAGCCAACTAAACCTGGGTCCTCTCCAAGAGCAAAAGGTATTCTCACTGCTGAGCGCTCTCTCCAGCTCCTCCTTTTATGAGATAGGATCTCACTGGGAGCTCACCAGTTTGGCTGGCCAGCAAGCTCCAGGGACCTACCTGATTCCCCCACCTGGGAGCTAGGGATTCGAACTAGTTTCTCGTGCTTCTGCGGCAGGCACTTGATCAATTTAGCCATCCCGTGGTCCCTGACCCCTTTCACTCTTAATGTTTCACCGGTTCTCCTCCTCACCTAGCAGAGCCCACACTGGAGCCCCAAACTAAACTAAAACCAGCATGCATTATTTCCACCCTCAGCAGCCCCACCCCCACCCAGCTCCTCCCTCGGACCCCCCCGGATTAATTCAGGAGGGAAGTTATAAGCTGACTCCAGGTTAATAATGTACTCAGCCGCATTATCATTCCATTTCCTCTGATTCCCTTCTGCCTGGGCCCATCCAGCTGTCACCCCCATCTCTTGTTCTTTACGCCAATTCCTGTATCACTTTCAGACCATTCTTCTGCATTCGATTTCCCTACCTTCTAATATTTAATTTGAATTCACCCCCCCTCCCCCCAGTAAATCCTCAGACAACACAGCCTGGGCTTCCCTCCACCTCCCTTCTGCTTTATTATCAGAGGGTCAGATTAGCATCTGACAAGGCTGCTGAATTGACTGTATTCTGCTTGGGTTTCAAAACCTAAGGCAGATTATTGTCCCTGTTATAAATATAAAGGACATTTTAATTTTCTAGGAGCCGAGAACAGACACCTCAGCCATTGTCAAAATGGAAGAGGGCCCCAGGGCTCCTGGTGAATTTCCAGCAGATTCCTGTCTTAGCTAGCTTCCTCCCTCCCTGCCAATTCTTCTTGGGGATGAGGCGGGTATTAAGACAGGGAGAATTAAGGAGACAAGACAGGAGAGGAGCCCCTCACCCCAGACTCTGGATGAAGCCTCTTGCCAGATGGGGATCAAAAATTCAAGTGTAACCAACCACACTTGCTCTGAAGGTTGAGGACAGAGAGACAGAGAGAGATTTTCAATGAGAGTATTAGGATAGTAATAGTAATCTTTTCCTAGTTGTTGTCCTGGAATGTCTGTCAAAAACAAGACTATTAACTTTGTTGATAGTGAAAGCTTCTTTGTGACCTGGGGCTCTACCTTATCAGCTGTAAGTCTCAAGGCTCCTCAGGATCTTCCCTACTGCTAGGAAAGCTTCACAAGGAGCTGAATGAATCTCAAAAGCCAAAACCAGTCAAGGTCTTATTCCTGGTTTTTGCCCCCCACCCCCAACCCCACCCCTTGGCAGCTTTTGGAGGGTTTGTTTTGTTTTGTTTATTTTGTCCCCACTGTCCTCCCGGCATGGTCACCGCGGGCATTGGCAGCCAGCCAAGAGCGCCCGCTTAACCAACACCCACCCCCACCCTACTGGGCTTTTCTGAACCTACAAGGTTTTCACCTGACCCATTGACCAATCAGAATTCCCTGTATATATTCAAATCAATCAAGGAGATTTACCCCCAGCTCAATGCCTAATTTATATTTGAGCTGGATCAAACTGGCTGATTTTCCAGGATATAAACCCCCACCTCTAAAACTCTACCTGACATCCCATTCTCCAGACCCCTTCCCTGCTGTCACCCCATTTCTTTGTTTGTTTGTTTTTGTTTTTCGAGACAGGGTTTCTCTGTGTAGTTTTGCACCTTTCCTGGAGCTCGCTTTGTAGCCCAGGCTGTCCTCGAACTCACAGAGATCTGCCTGCCTCTGCCTCCTGAGTACTGGGATTAAAGGTGTGCACCATCACCACCGCCTGGCTAAAGATTTATTTATTTAATATGTATACAGCATGTATGCCTGCAGGCCAGAAGAGGGCACCAGATCTCATTACAGATGGTTGTGAGCCACCATGTGGTTGCTGGGAATTGAACTCAGGACCTCTGGAAGAGCAGTCGGTGCTCTTAACCTCTGAGCCATCTCTCCAGCCAACCCCATTTCTTTATCAAACACCAATTGTTTGCTTTCTGTTGTCTTTGCTCATCATTCCTCACAACCATGAGACAAGGAACTCAGCTGTGACCCAGGAAACTGGGGACATTATTGTTAGGTCCATTTCCCCCAATTCTAAAGGCAGAAGGGACACAGGGTTATCCTGGGTGCCTAGTAGCATACCAAAGCATATGCTTGCCTCCAGGCTCCCTCAGTATCACAAGTGCCTGCTACACATTTCAAAGTCCATGCTGGCACCCTAGCTCTCCTCACCTGCTTACCCTAAACTCCCTCCAGTTCATGGGCTTCCCTCCCCCCATCTACTCATTCTCCTTACGGCCCTGCTATTTCAGCTTCTCTCACTCTCTTTGTTTTCCTTTTTCTGTTTCTTTGCTCCCCCTTTTCTTATCTCCCCCTCACTTTCCTTCTATCTACCTCCCCCCCCACTCCCCAATCAACTCTGCTTCTCTCCCGGCCAGGTCCAGCCTGCTAGCCATGTTCATGAAGTCTACTGCTTCCTTCCTCTGTTCTGGACTCTTCCAGATGCCTCTGGGTATTCTCTCCCTCATATCTGCAATACCACCCCTCAACCATACCTGGAGTGGTCGTGTCTTCAGTTGAAACAATTATGATTCCCCTCAACAACCCTTTGAAGATACAATCTCTGAACCCACCGAGTCATACATATGCCTGTTGTAAAGACAACAAAGCACCCCCCCACCCCAAGAAGCCCACAACCACCTTGGCTGTGTCTCATGCTTTCCTGGAGCAATACCTCTCTTTTTCTTAATCTATGTTTCTCTTAATTTATGTTTAAATCTTTCTTTTTAATCTATGTTAAAATCTTCTCTTAAGAAATTACAACTCTGTTTCATACTGGCTCATCCTAAAATTCTTTTCTGCAGTGAAGTAGACTCCTGGCTTCACCTGAGAAGAACCAAGTTGACGATGTACCTCAGGTTTGCCTCTGCCACTGAACAGTCCATCTCTATAAGAAGCACTGTTCCTATGAGGCTAGGGGAGCCCTGGCTTGGCTCAGGCCAGGCAAATCCCTCCTGCTTGTGACAGCTGATACTAACCTGCAAAGGGATGGGATACATTAGTATTCAAGGAGGGTCACAGGGGAAGATGAAGATTGTCTCCTCACAGCTCTGAAGTTTCTCATATCCCCTCCTAACTCGTTTGAGGTCATGTTCTTAGAGGAGCAAAGGGTAGCTCTGGAACAGGTGTTTGATCTCCTCAGACACAGGCATGGGTGGGTAGTAAGTAAGACAAGCCTCAGGCCTTTGGATGCAGCAGTTTCCAGGCCTCTGGCTACCAGCCCATTGACATAGCTGAATGGCAGGCTTCTGGGACTATGGCCTGGCCACTCCTTGGACATGAGCTCCCTCAGAGGTGTCCCACTCTGGAAGTATCCAGCTATCCTTTTGTTCTCTGGAGAGCCAGTGGTAGAAACCATTGGATCTGTAGTAATGGGCCAGGGCCTTCCATGACACCCATTTCACCCCCTCTTGGTTTAACTTTCCTTGTACTAGTCTAAAGGAACACCTTGATTCAAGGACGGGGTCTTGTACCACTTTGTAGCTAATATAGCAGGCAGGCCTGTCCTCTTGCCCAGGTAAGTTGAGAGTGTGGGGCTTCCTGTAGACCTTGGTGGCCATCTTGCCTCTAGTGTGAGTAGCTGTGTGAGCAGCAGCAGGTCTGTTCATTTCCCATGGCTGTGAAAGGTCACTGTAAGCCACAGACCCAGGAACTGGAGAGGAACAGAAATGCATTCTCCCAGGTCTAGAGGGCAGATGTCCTTCATCAAGACATCACCAAGGCTGGTTCCTCTAACAGGCTCTGGGAAAAATCTGTTCACAGCCTTTCTTCCTAGTGCTGGCGGCTGCTGGTTGCCCTTGGCATTCCACGGTGGTTGGTGAAAGCGTCCCTCTTATCGCTGTATCCCACGGCATTCTTTCACGTTTCTGTGTGTTTCTCTGTGTCCCTGTGCTGCACACGGCCTTCTCAGAAGGACACTGCTCATTATACTTAGGGCCACCCCTCTCCAATTTGACTTGATTATATCCACTAATCCCTTATTTCTAAACAAGGTCACACAGATATGGGGTGGTTAAGATGCTGTCTTAGTCAGGGTTTCTATTGCTGTGTAGAGACACCTTGACCATGGCAACTCTTATAGAGGAAAACATTTAATTGGATGGCTTACAGTTTCAGAGGTTCAGTCCATTATCATCATGGTGTGACATGGCAACATGCAGGCAGACATGGTGCTGGAGAAGGAGCTGAGATTGGAGAAGGATCCCACAGGCAACAGGAAGTGGTCTGAGTGTCACACCGAGCAAAGCTTGAGCAAAGGAGACCTCAAAGCCCTCTCCCACAGTGACACACTTCCTCCAACAAGGCCACACTTACTCCAACCAGGCCACACCGCCTAATAATGCCACTCCCTATGAGCTTATGAGGGCTAGTTACATTCAAGCTACCACAGATGTTAATAGATCTTTTTATTTATTTGTTCTTAAAAATTTTAAAGAGATTTAATTAATTTTTCTATGTTTGAGAGTTTTGCCTGAATCTCTGTGTATCACATAGATGTAGTACCCGTAGAGACTAGAAGAGGGTACCAGATCCCCTGGGCCTGACCTTACAGACAGTTGTGAGCTAAATTTGGGTGCTGGGAATTGAGCCCCAGATCTCTGGAAGAGCAGCCAGTGCTCTTTATGGGTGAGTCATCTCTCCAGTCCCTGTACACATCTTCTTAAAGCATACAATTCACTCTATGAAAGAAAGCCACTGAACTTACCAAATGCTGGTACAGCCTATGAGAAGCTTACGCAGTAGAGAGGAACTGTGTGCAGAGGAAGGAGCTTGGACCCCAGTCCTCAAGAGTGGACACTGTCCCTTCACCTTCCTGTGCCTCAGTTTCTTTTCACAACAAAATTATCTGTCCATATTACTGAAGCAACTTCCAGTTCTACCATTCCATGGGCTTACATTCATTTTGGATTTAGCCATTCTCCTGTCTCAAGGAGAAATATAAAGGAAAAAAATCAAAAGAAAGCATGGAGCAGGAAAAATTAAGGAACAAAAGAGAAGAGCCCGTAAGGAGAAAGGACAAGGAGAAAGCCACCCGCAAGCAAAGGGTGTGTGTGCAGTGGGGCGTCAAGTGGGAGCCAGCCTGGTCTCTTGCTCTGTCTCTCTCTTTCTCTCTGCCTCTGTGGTATTTAACCTTGTTTGCTCATAATCTGGCTGCAAATAAATATAGCTTCATAATAAGCATCAGAACATCCCCCTGGTTGCACACAAACTCCTGCTTTACACACCATTATCTCCTGAGGCTATTAATTTAGAGCCTATTGTGAAAAGGACTGCCAAGACACGACCTGTCAGAGGTGCACTCCGTGTGTGTGTGTGTGTGTGTGTGTGTGTGTGTGTGAGAGAGAGAGAGAGAGAGAGAGAGAGAGAGAGAGAGAGAGAGAGAAGAGAGAGAGAGAGAGAGAGAGAGAGAGAGAGAGAGAGAGAGAGAGAGAGAGAGAGAGTCTTGTTTCTACTCTTTTAAAGAATGCAGCCTGCAGGCAGAAGTATTTTTTCAGGTCTGTAGCCTCAGTGTGTCTTCAGCTGCCTTCTTCACAGTCCACCAGAAAAGGCACATGACCTTGGTGTAGTCACATGCACCATCACTACTTCCAGGCTCAGTGATGACAGCTCCTGTCCAAAGCCTAGTGTCTCATGTAGTCTTCAGTCGGGGCCACTTGGGCATCTCTTGATTTTTTCTTTTTTCTGTTGCTTTCTCTAAGATGGGCGTCCTTGTGTTGAGGTTCCCCTGTGAAACCAACCGCCTTTTACAAAGCTGCAGTGCTGGTTCCTTTAAATCGGAGCATTGAGCTCAGGCTGACAGATCACGGTGCACAGAGCCATATTCCCGAAGGCCAGACCAGCTCTTTATTCATTTGTGGTGTTTACTTGGCCCCTTCTAGATGGAGGGGCGACAGCCAACAGGGGGAGCTATTAGTTTCCACTGAAATGTCCTGAGATGGGGAAGAGGAGGTCACAAAGCTGCCCAAGACCCAGGACCGTTGCTGTCAAATCCTGGGCACCCAGTTGTACCCTCTCAATTGATATGTAGCACCATGCACCCTGGGGCCTTCCCACAGCTGCCAACGTGCAATGTGGCCAGCAGGGTTGCCAAAAGGAGCAAAGAAAAAGCCAACATGTGTAGTAGGAATCTTAAAAGTTCTTATTAATAAAATCAAACCCGAGGCAAGTTATTGGGGTCCATGCTGGTAGATCAGAGAGACAGAACAAGCCACAGGTATCTCACCTCACCGGATCCTCAGCTGGTCTTGTTTCCTCAGACTGGAAGCCTCTGAGTCCTCATCCAGAATGAATCTCAGCTGAACTGTGTTGCTCCATAGCCTGAAAGCTTAACCAGCCAAATGCTTAACCAGCCAAATGCCTCTAGTTTCTGGTCCTCACGCCTTATATATCTTTCTGTTTTCTACCACCACTCCCTGGGATTAAAGGCTGGCTTTCTGGGATTAAAGGCGTGTGTCACCATGCTTGGCTGTTTCCAATGTGGCCTTGAACTCATAGAGATCCAGAGGGATTTCTATCTCTGGAATGCTAGGATTAAAGGTGTGAGTGCCACCATTTTCTAGCCTTTGTATCTAGTGGCTGTCTGTTCTCTGACCCCAGATAAATTTATTAAGGTACACAATATTTTGGGGAACACAATACCACCACAAACATGTCTACCAATTATATTGTATTTTTAGATTAACAGTGAGGTTTTAGCATAAGTATATCCTGGACTCACCTGGACTAATGAAAATATTGTTCATTGTTCTTTTAAAGTTAAAGTGAGCTGGTCCCAGCAGCTTTCTGGTGAGCTCAGCATTAGGGGAAGACGAAAAGATGCTTTCTTCTGTTCCCTGGGTCCTGGGTCTTGGGGAGCTGTGTGACCTCCTCTTCCCCATCTCAGGACTTCAGTGGAAACTAATAGCTCCCCCTGTTGGCTGTCGCCCCTCCATCTAGAAGGGGCCAAGTAAATGCCACAAATGAATAAAGAGCTGGTCTGGCCTTTGGGAATATGGCTCTGTGCACCATGATCTGTCAGCCTGAGCTCAATGCTCTGATTTGGAACATGTATCTTGTCACGGGTGTTTATCTTTTGCCATTAGGACTCCAGAGAGGTGGAACAGTGAAATGTGAAATCCATCACAGTAGCAAACATTCCAGCAATCACACTTCTAAGAATCTGCCTCAAGGAAATAATGAGAGATGTAGACTGAGATTTATGTATAAGGACAGCCAGCCCAGGGCTGTTCATAACAGTAAAACGCTGGAGACTCTCTAAGTGTCCAATAATGGGAGAATAGTAAATGATGGGACATTCTTAGAGTGGAATATTATGTGACAACTAAAAATGGTGGCTTTAGAGAAATGTTTTATGACATTCCAGAGTTAATAATACAGAGAATAAGAAAGCATGACACATGGCAGTATGATCTTAACAAAAGATCTAGAAGGAAGAGCACCAAGTTGCTTGGGAGGCTCTCTCTATAGGACTGAATGCAGCTCACTTAAGAATCTTCCAGTGTTGTGGTCCACAGGTGGAAGTCAGCATGTGACTATAGTTTGGTTCCCTTTTGCTTTGGGGACATTGCCACTTGTAATTTCCCAGCACTATTGTGGGGTGCAGGGAGACAAGGGGGCTCAAAGCAGCATCTTCGACCATAAAGTTGTGTTTATGATAACCAGATGACGACATGTCTGTGAGTACTTGTAAGTGACTTGGCTCATCACTGATATCTCTACCCATGGCCCTGTCTTCTTCATGCCCACCAGGCTTCTGGTTAGCCTCCCAAGTCTCAGGTTCTACCCTTGTTATCTCTTGGTCATCATTCTGCTCTGCTGCCCACCCCCCCATCCCTTTAAGAACCAATCTGTGTGTGTGTGTGTGTGTGTGTGTGTGTGTGTGTGTGTGTGTGTGTACGTGCACTTGCACTTCCTTATGTGTAAATGCTGGTGCATGAGTGTCATGGCATGAGAGTTGAGGTCAGAGGAAAATTTGCAGGGGTTGGTTCTGCTCTTTTACCTTGTGGTAGTTTGAATGTGGTTGGCCCCATAATCTCACAGGGAGTGGCACTATTAGGAGGTGTGGCTTTGTTGTAGTGGGTGTGGCCTTGTTGGAGGAAATGTGTCACTGTGGGGGGCGGGCCTTGAGCTTTCCTATGCTCAGGATTTTGCCCAGTGTCTCAGTCAACTTCCTGTTGCCTGTAAGATATAGGACTCTCAGCTACTACTCCAGCACCATGTCTGCCTGCATGCCACCATGATCCCCTGCCATGATGATAATGGACCTTTGAAACTGTAAGCAAGCCACCCAATTAAATGTTTTACTTTATAAGAGTTGCCGTGGTCATGGTGTCTCTTCATAGTAATAGAAATTCTGACTAAGATATACCTTGTTTGAGACAGGTTCTCTTGTTTGCTACCTTATATGGCAGGCTAGCTGGCCTGTGAACTTCCAGGGATTCTCTGATCTCTGTTTCCCATCTTACCACAAAAGTGCTGGGATTACAGAACCATATTACCTCATCTGGCTTTACCTGGGTTCTGGGGAAGTACTTTATCCACTGAGACGTCCCTTCAGCCCAAAGTACTGGTAAAACAACCTGTCATGAATGGTGTTCTTTTTTATTTTTTTTGACAGTACTGAGGATTGAACTTGAGGATTAGAAAGCCTATAACTATATACATATTTTTTCAAAAATTCAGTAGCATCTATCTTTGAAGGAAGTGGGTTTTGAAGTTCCTGCATGTTCTCTCAGCTGCCCTTTGCTGATCTGTTTGAAGGCCACCTTGCATTAGAGAGGCACTAAACACAGCTGATGGTCCAATATTGACATGTTATCATCAACTCAAGTCTGTAGCTGACATCAGGGTTTACTCTGTGTGGTTTGTCCCCTGCTCAAAGTGTATAGAGAATGTTGTAGTCATCATAGGCTCAGGCAGGGGAAGAGTTCAACTGTCCTGGGATGCCCCTGTGCTCTGCCTGTGAATCCCCCTCCCATCCCCTAAATAGAGGGCCTTTAAGCTTTTCACACTTGTTTATTTTGAGGGTGGGGCACACAGGCTGCAGCATTTGGATGACGACCAGAGGACAGGTTGCCCGAGTCAGTTATTTCTTTCTGCCACGTGAGCCTCGGGAGTCAAACTCCAGGCAGCCAGCGTGGCAGCAAGTGACTTTACACACCGAGCCAACTCACCATCCCTCAAGTCAGTTTTTAAAATGTGCCTGTCATCAAGTGAACAAGGGCCAGGTAAACACAAAAAAAAGATTGCTCTTAAAATTATGCCCATAGTCCCAGCCCTTGGGGAGCTGAGGCCAGAAGATCACTACTGTGAGTTTGAGGTCAGCCTGAGCTACACAGTGAGTTATGGACTAGCCTGGGCTGCATAATGAGACTCTATCTTGAAAAAAAAAGTATGTGTGGTATCTGACCCTTGTTCCATGTGTCTCAAGGAAAAACAGGGACTTCATATTTCTGAGACTTTAAAGTTCTATTCGGTTTGTATAATAAATGTCTAATCTTCATGTATCTTGTTTATAAATAGCCTTTAAATAGCAGAGGAGATCATCCTCTCTTGAACAGTTTGAGAGCCTCTGGCCTACAGCTGAGAACCCACAATCTCAGCTCTCCCAGATTTTCTGGCCCAGCATCCTCTACATTCACTCAAGGATAATTTCCTCCACAGGCTGGATGCCTTCAGACCATTCCTTCACTTCGGTACCCCTCCAATTTCACTTCATCCTTTAAGATTTGATTAAAATGCAGTGTCCTCTCTAAAGACTTCCTGTCTGTCCAGGTGAGAAGTGGCTCCCTCCCTGTGCCTCTCAAACATCCTGCTCACAGGTTTCCATGCACTTGAAATAAATTTGTCCATGCCCCTGTCTCCTCCATATAAGTGTATCTAAGAACTGTTTTGGAGAAGGTCCATGTACTGTGTGTGGTGGTTTGAATGAAAACAGCCCCCATAGGCCCATAAGGAGTGGCATTATTTGAAAAGATTAGGAGGTGTGGCCTTGTTGGAGGAAGTGAGGGTGAGCTTTGGGGTTTCAAACGATCAAGCCAAGCCCAGTGTCACTCTCTTCCTGCTGCCTGCTGATCCAGATGTAGAGCTCTCAGCTCCTTCTCCAGCACCAGGTCTGCCTGCATGCTGCCATGCTCCCTGCCCTGACAATAATGGACTAAACCTCTGAATATAAGCAAGCCCCAGTTAAACTCTTTATAAGAGTTGCCATGGTCATGGTGCCTCTTCACAGCAATAAACACTAAGGCACTGTGCCTTTCAAAAAATGTTGCTTAGCATTTAGTTAGTGGCATACACCTATAATCCCAGCACTCAGGAGGCAGAGCCAGGGGGAGCTCTGTGACTCTGAGGCCAGCCTGGGCTACAGAGTGAGTTCCAGGACAGCCAGAGCGCCATAGTGAGACCCTACATAGTCTCAAAAATAAATAAATAAAATGTTTCTTGAACAGAGGTAGAAGTGTTTGTTGATTGAAACAGTACCAGCATCCCCAGATGAAGGAGTCATTCAGCAGCTCTTTATTCAACACTTACAATGGGGTCCTATACCATTCTAGGCACTGAAGAGACCCCGGTGGGAACCAAACAGAGAGGCTTCTGCTCTTGGGGAATTCTCATTCTTCTGGTGGGGGCCTAAATAATAAACAGATAAGAGGATCTTAGAACGAAACAGATAGTATCATTCATTCAGTCACTCAACAAATACTCATTAAGCTTCTCCAACATGTGAGACATTGTTCTAGTTGCTAGGGAACAAAAATGAAGATCCTGCCTCCAAGGACACTGTGACAATAGAACATGACTTGGTGGCTGTACTCTGAGATAGGATGGTCAGGGCGAGTATCTAAAACGAGCAGCTTGGGACTTTAAAATGGAGAACAAACAGTTATTTTGTGAATAACAAAGAGGAATCTCAGACAGGGAAAGAGAGAATTAATTGCTCTCCAAGCAGAAGAGAAAAAAGACTCTGTGGTGGGATGAGCCTGGTGTGTGGGACGAGCCTGGCGTGTGGGACACACGGCGGGTCAGTGTGTCTGAGATGGTGAGATGTC
This sequence comes from Peromyscus maniculatus bairdii, assembly GCF_049852395.1. Taxonomy (NCBI): domain Eukaryota; kingdom Metazoa; phylum Chordata; class Mammalia; order Rodentia; family Cricetidae; genus Peromyscus; species Peromyscus maniculatus. The sequence goes on along the minus strand of NC_134854.1, from coordinate 59,336,671 downwards.
AGAGCGGGGCCTCAGAAGTCTCTTGGGTGGGGCTAAAGATTTCACTTATTTGATTTGAGTTGTGTGGGAAGCTAGAGTCCTTGCAGGATGAATGTGCTACCCTGTCCCTGGAACTCACTCCTTGAGGTATGTCTTGGGCCGTTTGGTGTGAAGCTCAGAAGGGTATAGGATGGTGGTTGCCAGTGGTCACCAGGCAAGAGGCCCATGAACCAGACTTGCTGATCTGCCTTGGACAGCCCACCAGACCAGGCAAACGCCTGCATCTGGCATTGGAATCAGAATGGAAAAGGCCTTGGGGATGATGCATGAGTGACCTCAAGCTCATTACCACAGTCTGTGTCCAGCTCTGAGGCCCCTCTCTGCTCCAAAAGGCTTTGGTGAGTCATGCCTCCTCAGCTGCTGGGGATCAGTCATTCCAGGATAGGCTGCTTATGTGCAAGGTCACACCATTGACTATCTGCTGTCTGGTTCTCAAACCAAAGAAGGAACTGGGTGAGAGTCAGCAGATAGATCCTTTTCTCAAAATACAGCTGAATTGACTCTGGAGTTTTGTTACAGCATCACATTCTTGTAGCCCTTTTAGGAGGGGGGCAGGCCAGAATTGTCATCCAAGAAGATGCCCCCGGAAGTTCAAATTGAGGAGCCACGGCCTAAGCCTCTGCCGCAGGCTTTCTAGGAGGCTCAGAGGCAGGACGACCTTTTTGGACACATCACCAGTCCCAGCTTCTCAAGGTTCGGAGGCTCAAGAATGCCCAAATGCTTCTTCTAGCCTCTCTTCAGGGCCCTTTCTAGGGCCCTTGGCCACAGCAGAGAAAAGAAGCATGGCTGGGCCCCATGTGGGATGTTGAAATCTCTGTCACAGATGCCCTGTGATTCCAGGCAAGTCCTGTCTGTCTCTGGGCCTAGGTTTGCTCCTTGGGAGTGCAAACTGGTGAGATGAAATGCCACTGCTGGCTTTCTGTGACATGAGTCATTGGTTTTATAGAGCTGGGGACATTGAGGCAGAGGTCTTTGGTTGTCTCAGAGAAAATTGCCTTTTCAACAGAGAATGGCATTGTAATTGCTTTGGGACTCCTGACTCCATGAGCAGGACACTTCTGAGCTGGGGCTCCGCCTGTGAGTGTTCCCAGCTGTGCTGGGAGAGACTGGGACACGCCCACCGCCTCTGCCCTAATCCGCATTCTCCACCGAAGTCATTTGGATAGAAGTGTTTCTTTTTCTCTTGGATCTTCTCTTCTGTGTGGCTCCTGCTGCAAACACAAGAAGAAAGGACACATTTTGCCAGGAACTGAAAACTACAGCTTTTGAAGGAAGGTGGGACCTTACGGGTGTGTGTGTGTGTGTGTGTGTGTGTGTGTGTGTGTGGGCAGGGGTCCCTCTGTGTTTTCATGGGGTCATGGAATCGAGGAGGTTGAATCTAGAAGCTATGATAGTGGAAGCTGGATTCTTGCTCACAGCACGGACAAGTAGACTACCTGGGTGTGGTGGCACACACCTGTAATCTCAGCGCTCAGAAGGCTAAAGCAGGAGGATTACCATGAGCTCAAGGCTTCTAGGACTACATAACAAGACCCTGACCCCTGCAGACACCCAAATGGAGTTCGTGTCTGAAATGACATTAAAGCCATTCACTGGAAAATGTGGGGGTGCACCAGGGAATAGCTCACTTTCTCCAAGAAGCCCTAAGCACAGGTGCTAGTGGTAGTTGGGGAGACCTAGACAGCACAGTCTTTGCCTCCCTGGCTTTTTCCTTGGAGTCCAGCAGTTGGGACCTGATAGACAGTGGAGAACATACCAAACCCCTCCAGAGGAGGACGCCAGTAGACCCCGGCCACAGGTCAGCCTCCTCTATACACCTTGGCTTCTTTCAAATGGAGCCTCACCCTGACAGGCAGAGCTGTGTGGCTCCCGAGTGTTCAAAGGCTTAAACACCAGGGTAAATTACATGACATATTACTCCTAAAATGCTATAAAACAGGACAAATTATATTTCTACTCATATCACAGTCCAGTGAAATATGAAAAGGGTAGAGTGAGTGCTGCTTCCCAGAGCCGCCGGGGATTGGAGGAGACCTTCCGGTTCGTGATCTCACCTTCCCTAGTCCTCAGAGGGTTTCATTCAGCCCGGAAATGGAGCAAGCAGGTGTGGAGGGCTGCCTAAGCTTTATAGACTGTGCTAGGCAGTGACAACAGTCCTAACCTATGTCCCATTCAACATAAGTGGTCACGTGGGCTGCTTTAACCGTGGCCCAGAAAGCGAAGAACACGTCTTTGGTAAGGATTAACAGTCTGCTCCCCTCGGGGCTGTTTCTGAGCACGAAGCAGAGGGCACCTAGACCCATGCTCGCTCTAGGTTAGCACCATGTACTGTTTGCATAAAGGTAAGATCTGGGTTGTGCGGGACTCCCAGTGGTGTGAGCCGAGTGTGTGAGTCCGAAAGCACAGCCCAGGCTGACAATGTCTAATGTGTGAAGTCAAATGCATTTCTCCACAGACTTCACTGTAGATCACGGCTCCAGTAATGAGTTTGGAAGACTTGACTAAGAAGCTGGTTTCCAGGTGACCATTGTGGAATTGTTAGAGGGATGGTTTTCTTCAATTTCCCGGGGTTGTTGGGAACATTATGAGAAATAAGACAGGCAGGGTGGTTGGGGCAGAGAACACAATAGACAAATAGCATCAGAGTTCTTGTTTGGTTTCCGTAGAGCCCTGTTAGAAATGTTGGTCTGTTGTTCCGTTCACTAATGAGTTTGGGGATTCCAGCTCCTTAACACACTGTAAATAACTGGGCAGAGTGGCACACACCTGTCGTCCCAGCACTTAGGAGGTGGAGACAGGAGGGTGAGGACTTCATGTAAAGATCTGGTTGCATAGAGACTTTGAGACCAGCTTGGGTTACATAAGTCCTTTTTTATAAACAAATAAACAAACAAGCAACCCTTCCCACCACCACCACACCCTTCTCAAAAACCTGAAAGAGACACAATCAGTTCCTTTGCATCCTGGCCGAAAGCTGATTGTTAATGTGATTTAGACATTAGAGCCTGATTTCTTGTAGATGGCAGCATTGCATTAGATGGAATAGAAACCCAGAACCATATCAAAGCAGGAGCAGAGTTAATCAGACCCAAACCCAGGAGACTCTAGTCACTTCCATGGACTATGTGACTATTTTTACTTATTTATTATTTGTTTATTGATGCTGGGAATTGAGTTCAGGGCCTTGCACTTGCTAAGTGCATGCTGTACCCCTGAGCTGTACCTCTTCCCCTTAATATTTGAGTTTTAAAGTATCTGCCAATTTAGGTTAAAAAAAATAAAAAGAATAGGATGCTGACATAAATGTCACTGCCTGATTTAAGAAGAAAGATTTTCTTTTTTGGCAAGGGATATGGACTGTAGTAGTCATGGCATGATTCATAGATGCCATATATTTGCCAGGTGGTGCCTAGCTCATCTTCTCTGTCACCACCTCTGAAAACTGCTTTGGGACTTTGGAGGATCACCTGTGCCAGGATGAGGAGAGAGGTGCCTGTTTTGAGGGTGTAGCAGATGGCTCATACTTCCCACAGGTAAGCATACATCTCTCAAGAGGGCAGGAGCCAAGAGGCCCCAAGAGGACACAAATGAACAGATTTCATTTGCTACAGGTTGGCTTTAAGAGTCAGGACTGACCCCCAGAGTCCCAGGCTGGAAACTCTGAGAGCAGAATGGAGTCTCCCCTTCCTTCCCTCTTCTTTTTGAAGTAGAAATATACTGCAAAGACACAGTTTTCAAAGATAAAGTAAAGCAAAGGTTTCCTTCTTCTGGACCTGCGAGTTTGGGACACAGGGACATGCTGCTTTGGCTTCTTGGAGTCCACATGTCTTAGCTGACACACTAGTTGTGGGATCCTTGGGATGATCACATATCCAACTCTCTTTCAGTGGTCCTGGCTAGCCTCCTGCAGGGTGTTGTCCTGAGCAGGGCCTGCCTGTTCATTTGCTTAATGCAAATCTTGTATTTGTTTTAGATACTACTTCGCCTAATTGTAATAATAGAGCAGCATTAGATATCGATGTCTCCCTAATTTGCTGGGTTGTTTTGTTTTATTAGTATTATTACTATTGTTGTTATTTTGAGACAGAGTCTTTCTGTGGACCTCTGGCTGGCCTGGATCTCTCTTTGTAGATCACTCTGGCCTCAAACTTGCAGTGATAGTTCTGCCTCCATCTCCCCAGTGCTGGGATAACAGGTGTACACCACCATACCTTGCTGTCCCAGTTTGCTTTTAATTAATGCTTGATATAGCTCTGGGCAGTGGCAGGCACAGGGTGCTGGGACCAGGAGTCAGAGCTATTGAAATAGGAGAAGCACTCAGTAGAAGAGCTGCTTTATTTTTAAAGCCAACTTCCAGGAGGAAGGACGAAGTAGAAACCTGCAGGAAACCCATCCATTCTGGAATCTTTCAAAGCTCTTGCCGACATCAATGACATTTGGAAAGTGCTGAGCAAAACTTGGAACTTACAGGACTCCGCAGCACTAATAAGGATGACAAGGGCTGGTATTTATAGACACTTGATGCCAAAGAGCTGTGAGGAGGGGTATTTATTTTTAAATGCTGCTTATTTATTCAGTCAAGCAGGGACCTTAAGGTGACAAGAATCATTCTCCTTTTTAAGATTTGTGGAAACCGAGTCACAGCAAGCAGGTAGATTGGCATCATGAAGGCTTAGACTCTGCCCCAAAGTAGTGCCATGGCTTGTAGAGGCTGTTCCTGGCAAGTCTATGCATCAACATTCTGGGTCCCCCCACCCCGTTCCTGGGTCTCCATATGTGGCTTAAAGGAGCACTGATCATGAAAACACACATCCAGAATACCCTCTGTCTTGTGTGCAGAATTTGACCTCAAGGCTGCTCCCAAACCTCTTTCGAGTCTTGACCATCTGGCTCTTATTTCCATTCCTAGCTCTATCCTCCACCTTTCCAAACCTAGATTTGAGTTCTAGATAGCTGCATAGTTCACTACACTGGGCTCATCTCTAGGAAGAAATGAGACCCCCAGCAATGGCACGAAGCATGATGTCTACTGACTTTAGTTTGAAGCTCAGTCCAATGTCATTACATGGTGTCTTAGGATTACTATTGCTGTGATGAAACACCACCACCAAAAGCAAGGTGGAGAGGAAAGGGTTTGTTTGGCTTATGCTTCCACAACACTGTTCATTATGGAAGAAAGTCAGGGCAGGAACTCAAAAGAGGGCAGGCAAATGGAGGCAGGAGCTGATGCAGAGGCCATGGAGGGTGCTGCTTATTGGCACGTTCCGCATGGCTTGCTCAGCCTGCTTTCTTATAGAGCCCAGGACCACCAGCCCAGGGATGGCTCCACTCACAATGGGCTGGGCCCTTCCTCATCAATCACTAATTAAGAAAGCGCTCTTCAGGCTTGCCTAGAGGCCGATCTTACTGAGGCATTTCTCAATTGAGGCTTCTTCCTCTCAGTGACTCTAGCTTATGTCAAGTCGACATAAAAGTGACCGGCACACGTGGTTTGGCTGCTGTAGAAAGTTGACACTGAGCTCCCCTGAACATCTAGCCTTAAGGACTTCCCAGTGTGGTTTCCAGGGAACCAGCATCAGTACCCACTGATGGCCGGTTAGAAATTCAAATTCCCAGGGTGCATCCCAGACCTCTTGTATCGTCAGTTATAGGAGCAAGGCTTAGCTGTTAGGTTTCAAGGCTCTCCAGGGGATTCTGGTACACACTAAAGCTTGAGAAACATGGCTCTAAGTAATGTCACCTTCAGGCCTGCGAGGGTGGTGTGGGACTTAAAATGAACACGGACCTAGTTTACAGCTGCACGGGTGAGGGGACTCAGCACTTGGCAGGTTAGTCAGGTTAGTCCTGGTTCTCAGTTCCCTCATGCTGAGGTTTGGGGCTGGTGTATGAAGCCAGTGCATGCTGTTATTTCAGTCTTGTTCCTCAGTGTGAGGACCTGAGTTGCTGGTGCGATACCAGCTAGGGAAACCAGGGCCCAGGGAGACCGTCTAAAACGACGGTGGGTTGGGACTCAGTCACCAAGCACAGTACCTGGATTCTGCTGTCTGGAGTGGAATGAACGTTCACTCTTGGATTTTCTTCTGTCCATCAGGGACCCCGAGCCTTATACTTCCTGGCCTCATTTCAGTAGGGCCTGTGAATCTGCATACATCTGATCCAAGTTTGGATGAGAGAAAATTAAATTGGAAAATTGGTGTAAGCAGGGGTAGGGGCATCCAGGACTCAGATCTGTTGCCCATCTTTTCTTCCAGCTAGGGATTCAGCTGTTCTCCATCTCCAGACAACTTGTGGGAGGTTTGCCAGCATCTTCCACTGGATGAAGCAAGAGTAGCGGCTGCAGTTCTCTGAGGAGAGTACAGTCACCTTGCTGTGTGCCATCAAGACCTCTGGAGCAGAGGTGGGGATCCATAACCTGTGTGTGCGTGTGCGTGTGCATGTGTGCGTGTGTGTGCATGTGTGTGTGTGTGTGTGTGTGTGTACTCATGGGCGTGTGTATACACACTTACAGGTGAGCATGAATGTGTTCGTGAGTGTGCGTGTTTGTACGTGTGTGGGGGAGAAGTGCAACAGTCCCCTTGCAGAAGAGAATAACGTGGGAGAGGTCAAGCTGCCCGCCAAGGGTAAGGGGGTCGGTTGATTACACGTGGAGTTTTCTGCTCTCCTGTGGAGGGCACGGGGTGATCTTCCTGCAACCAAGTTTCCCCTTCATGAGCCAGGCTCTGTTTAAAGATGTGGATCAGGGCCGGGAGGGACTTTAGGGATCCTGCAGTCTAAGCCGTTGCACACAGGAGGCATTGGGCAGGACTCACGATGAACCCACAGATTGAGGTGTTTCTGGATAAGTGATGTTCTTAGCAGGTCTGTATGCAAAAGCCAAGAAGCCGGTTTCAGAATATCTATGACTGTGTTGTATTTACTGAGCATATCTCTGGGTTTCTCCTTCTCTTTCTCCTTTTTCCTTCCTTTAGTGCTTTTTCCTCCCTCCCTCCCTCCCTCCCTCCCTCCCTCCCTCCCTCCTTCACTTCTTTCCTTCCTTTCTCCATCTCTCCTCCCCTCCTTTATTCCCCCTCTTTCAACCCTTCTTCCCCACCCTTTTGAGACAAGACTTCATTGTTCCAGGCTGGCCTCGAACTTACTATGTAGCAAAGGATGACTTTGAACACTTGAGCCTCCTGCCTCTACCCCAGAGTGGTGGGATTCTAGCCATGTGCCGCCATGACCATCTGGATTTCTTTATAATAAACATGCCCAACTCCAGTGGATTAACCTCATCTCTATGATTGTTCCAAAAACCTAACAGTGATGACTTTACAGAATGATTTTGGTGCTAATTTCTTTACAATGGTTATTCTGTTTAATATCTCCACATTTGGTGGCAGATACCACACCATTCTCACTCCCATTTTGTAGATGAAGAAACTGAGGTTCGGCTTCAGATGCTTGCTGCAGATTCAGAGTTTTTATTAAAACCTACCTGTTCTTTGTTCCAAATCTCCGAAGAGCTAGGATGAAGGTGAGGGGGCTAAGACCACTTTAGGTTGACGCAACTCAAACAGGAAGTGAATGTCACAGCCAAGACCAGCGCCCAGGAGGCCAGTCCAATGTCAGGTCACAGGTCACACTCCCCCCCCCCCCCCCCCCCCCCCCCCCGGCCTCACCACATGCCAGTGATCTCTCTGAGCTTCACTGTAGAGAATTTCATCTACTGCTGTGTTGCACCAAGTGTCTGAAATGATTGGTACCGAAGTCTAGAAGTATCCCGGGGAATTTCTGCAGCACATACACCTTCTAAAGCTGTTGGTAAGGATGCAAGTACCTGTCAGTTGATGGATGTTGCAATTTTTTTTAAGATGGAAAAAAGAAGGATATTGGAAAGGGATTTCTATTTTTTAATGGTAAATGATCCTTTGAGTCAGTACCCCGTGGTAAGGTAAAAAGCTCCAGAATGATGTTTCCTCCTGAAGTGCCTGCTCACAGTAACTCACTTTCATGCCAAGAGCAAGGAAACAAAAAGAGCTGATGTCTCCTGCTATAAGAAGTGCTTTTGTTGCTGTTTTGCCCAAATTTATGTAACTAGCTTTCATTAAGATCTGGCTGTCTGTGATGCATAAAGTATCTGAAGAGCTGAGATGAAGCCAGCAGCCTAAGATGCTTCGTCACTGTTGAAATGTAGCTCCAGCTGGGAGACTGGCGTCTTCACTGGATGTCCCAGCCTCCCCAAGAGTCTGTGCTAGGCCCCGGGCACTCTGGGTGGGCAAAAACATTGGATAGTGGTCCAGAATCTTGGTGGGGAGTACTTGGGGCCAGTGATGGTCCCTCTACTCAGGGGATTGGAGCTGGGCTGGTGTGGCACCAGGCACCACCTACTAGCTGGTTCCTCATTACCTCCTCTCCAAACTCAACATTCTCTGCTCAGGACATTTTCTAGTTCCTCTGCCTGGAATGCTCTTCCCCTAGATTGCTCTATGGCTCCCTTCTCTCTTTCTTCAGAGCTTTGAGCAACCAGTCACTTTTGCCTGTACCTTCTTAGTGAGGTCTGAGCCCCATCACCAGCCTTGCCCTCCTTCTTGTCTTCTCCCTAGCACTTTTTACAGATGCTTGATTGGTTTCCAACCCTCTTCAGTCAGCTGTCAGCTCCATAAGGAGAGAAGTTTTAGTTAATTTTGTTTACGGGTGTGTCTCCAACTTCTAGAAAGGGTCTTGGCACATAGTGTGTCTACAACAGGTTTGTTGAGTGAATGCATGAACACGAGTCCTTGAAGGTCAGGAGAAAGACAGGCCCTGTGGTGTAGGCATGAGACTGGTCTTGACAGCTCTTCTCTCCCAATGGCTGTGGTCCATGGAGACGTCTGGTACAGGGGCAGCATGCAAGCCAGTGTGAAGAGTAGATAAGGAATAAAGCCAAAGTCACGTTCATATGGAACTGGTGATTTCACTTCCCTGGGTTTCGTGTTTCTAATCCACAAAACAGACATGCTAGAGGGCCACCTCGGGACCTGCTTCCTAGGCCCTGCCATCCCCGCCCCCGCATCTCCTCCACTCTCCCTCATGGCAGCCTGTAACTATCCTGCAAACATTTCAAGTTCAAGTTCATTCCTGCCCCAGACCCTTCATACTCGCGGCTCTCCACCTATAGTGTCCCTAGAGCATCAGAAAAGGCTCATCACCATGGGCTCTGTTCACAGATGTCACCTCCTTAGAGAGGTCTTGACCACCCTGTCTATATGAGCACTGACTTACTGCCATGACACAAAGTCATGTGACACCCCTTTACACCTTCAGTTCCCTTGTCTTTGTCTAAAATGATCTCATTCCTTTGTGGCTTGCTGCCTCTCTCCCACTCTATGAGAATGGGGACTTCACCTGCCCTCCAGGTGTCCTCATTGCCTGCATCAGCACCTGGCACTTCCTACGCCCAGTGAGCATCTGCTAATTAAATGCATGAATTAAAAGAGATCATGGCTAAGAAGGGCTTCTGTACAGTACATGGAGCCCCACAGGCACGGTAGCCTGTTATCTCTGGGGCCAACCTGCCGCTCTTCTGCATGCCCGTCTCCTCCCCTCGGCGCTGGAGCAGGGGAACTCTTTTTTTTTTTTTTTTGTCTTTCATTTCAGGATACAAAGTGAGGACAGGATAAGGATAAGAGAACAGGATAAAGTCACCCGAAGGAGGAGGGAGGGGCTGAGAGAGTCGGCTAACCTGCCTGTGGGAGTGGGTGGGCATGGAAAACTGGTTCACACCAAGCCACAGAGGAAAGTGAGTGAGATCATGGGGGATCCACACAGGGCAGCTTAGTTCCAAGAAGTGTCTAGATCTAGCTGAGCAGACCTGCTGGCTCCGGAGGGAGGAGGGCCTGGCAGGAAACCCTGCTGCCTTGGTCCCTTAGGCAGGAATGGAAGCCAGACCAGGTTTGTCCATGGATGTCTCTTTGAGTGACCTCGGACAAGCCAGGTCCCTTGTCTTCCGTGACTTTTCCCTCCTGGAGGCTGATTTCCACGCTGAGGGGGTTCACTTTGCAAACTCATTTCCACGACCTGGGTCTTCTTGATTCTGAGTTCCTAGATGCAGCCCACATGGCTTCCTTTGGGATGTGCTTCTCCAAGGAGGCAGTAAAGTAATGAAGGCAGGTGTGGCCGAGGATGAAACTCCGGTGGCCTGAGATGTGGGAGGTGACGCGCCTGTGTATGCTGTGGTGTGCTCTCTCCTTGAGGTCTGTCAGGGTCAGGATGGGAGACACCTATACATGCTGCTGCATGCACCCTTTCCTGAATGTTTGTTCCGAAGCATTGGTAGAGCTGGCAGTGACGTGATCTGCGGTTTCTCTCTAGAACACAGGGGAATATTAACCCTTCAGGAACCACATGCTCCTTGTGATGTGATAAACAGCTCGTGGAGGCTGGGGGAAGACTGCAGCCTTGTGTGGATTGATGCTACAGCACAGATGGGGACTCCAGGATGGGATTTCTCCCACAGGTCCCTCGGCAGAGCAGGTATTCTCCTTTTCCTTCATGGATGTTGTCTTTCTCCAAGCCTGCCTACAAGAGCCTATCCACTTTTTTATGGTTCTTCGAGTATTTCCAGAACCTTCTATGATCTATCCACAGTGCCAGTACTGGACAGAGTGGGTGGGGATAATGACCATCACTTTTCACAATGGAAAACTGAGGTACCAAGCAAGAGGATGGCACACTGTCTACACAGTACCATGTTTCCTTGGATCCCAATCCATCAACACCCAGAAGCACATTTACTTATTAGAAATATATGGCCTGTCTTAGAGTTCCTGTGTACCATGGTTGTCCCTGGAGGATGTGAGGCAGAGACGATAATGAAGGGAATCTGGTTCCTGTTGAGTGTGCTTTGTCTCCGCCCCTTCCTCCTGGGGGAGGGGAATTGTTCTGATCTATCTTTATGTTTGGTTTTAGAGTAGCAGCTCTTATCCTTGGAGGAGATGTCTTCAAGATCCCCAGTAGAGGCAATGGGGTAGAAACCAGTGCTTCACGGTATACTTGGTGGGCAGGAGAGGGCTGATAAAGCAGAACGGGAGGGCAGGCCACTGCCCTGTCTCTCTCTGGACATAATGCTACCAGGAGTGAGACCCTTGGAAAACTGCCATTAGGACAAGACGATGGACAGCTACAGTGAGAGAGTGGAACGCAAAAGCTCACACTGGCTGGGACCTGGGAGAAGTTACTGAGTTTGATTGAGTCCTTTCCTTATCAAGCAGGCAGGCTTGCTGTGAAGGGGAATCCAAGCTCCTCCTGCTTTCTGGGCTCTCTTTGCTTCTCTGCCTTCCTCTGCCCTGCTCCCTTCTGCCTGAACTTAGTCCTCCAGGCCTGATGGGCAGCAGCCACTCCGTAAGTGGGAAGCATTAGTGTGAAGAATTATTATTGTTATTGCTATGCTCAAAATTGAGAATTGGGCTCGTGTTCCCAGGATACAATTTCATGGAGGTGCCTCAGTCCGAGCCTCCCTCCCTTCCTCTTTTCCTCCGTTCCTTTATTCAGCTCCCACTTCATTGTCTCCCACCTCCTTTCATTCCTTCCTGCTTCCTTTCTCCCACCCTCCTGCGTTCTTGCCTAACTCAGGGAACGCTCACTGACATGCTATTTTGCTTCTGCTCAGAGCAGATTGAGGGCATTTGACATTTGACCCTTATTGTTCACAGCTCAGCAGCCATCCTGCTGGCCTCTGTCACCTTGCCTATGCCACGGGAATGTGTGTCCCTTGCCCGCTGCCCACTCCCTCGCCGCTGTCATTGCTAGTCAGCGACAATATTCCTGCTTGTCTCTCTGCCCCTTCCTCTGACGGAGGCTCAGTCTGGGTTCCCTGGGGAGGAATTAGACAGTGTGGCCATAATGAGTTTGTGGCATTATTTCTCTCTCTCAGCCCCTCTTGTAGGGATCAGAATGAAGCTGTCATTGCTCAGTGGCCAGAACGGTCCCCAGAAAAAAATGCAAATAACCTTCCCCCAAGCGGCAGCATTTGGGGCTTAATTGTATTTTTGCTAATCAGGAAAACAATTAATTTGCCGGCTGCCTCTTTGGTGGGGTGCTTTTCTTCTTTCTTTCTTTCTTTCTTTTTTTTTTTTTTTAAATATAGGAGCCACTGCTGAGATGATCCACGTGGTGTCTCTAGATTCAATTCCTCTCTCTCCCCAAGGCAAGGAATGACACTTCTCTGTATCCATGACATCGGGAGACAGCAGGGCAAGGTGGTACATTTTCTAAAGAAAGCTGGTCTGTAGAACTTTGTGTCTGCTTCCCGGGATATCGCCTCTCCCCCGCTCTCACAGGAGGAATGAGACTGGGCTCCCGGAGTGACAGCCCCAGAGCCAGAAAGCTCTGGTTTCCACCCATTGCCTCACCTCCACCCCCACCTTAAAAGACAGAAATAATGACGTAGGCACCTGACTAGGATCCAAGTGGCAGGCCCCAGAGAACTGATAGATGCAGATAATAAGGAATGGGGCTGGGGAGACAGGGCATGGCACACCCCTGCATGGTGCACCCCTGCACGAAGGCGTTCACTTCTGTGTCTTCATGACAGATGAAGGCTTCATGTGGGCCAATGTACTGGACTATAACCCCTAAACTGAAAGAATGGCCTCCAGGGTAGACATTAGGTTTTATGTTTATCAAGTCCCTTCAAATCATACTGTAGGACCAGATCAGTCTTTGGGACAGAGCCCTGAAGGCAAGTTAGGGGTGGTCTATAAAGTCTGTTCTGTGGGAGACATGACCTGTCTATGTGCTGCTCACTGGGGAACTTGGAGCATTCTGTCACATAGCAGCTATTCCAATCCGGGTGTCAAGAAGGTGTGTGTGTGTGTGGCCGTCAGCCTGAATTTGAGCAGCATGTGATTCCAGACTATCTTCTAGAAAACAGCTAGACGAGGGGCTGCCTCCTGGTGGGAGAGAAGATATTTTTTTTGGGGGGTATGGTGATTAGTGACAAGGTCTTCTTTTAAAAATTAAAATGTTATTACGTTATTTCTCTTTTCACTTTTCTTCCTCCCATTCCTCCATGTCACTCCTGCCTAGGCTCTCTCTTAAGTCCATGGCCTCCCTTTCTTTGTTATTGCTTCACACACACACATACACACACACACACACACACACACACACACACACACACACACACACACACGTGTGCACGTGAAAATTAATACAATCTATGGCATCCATTTGGTATTGATTTCAGAGCTGACTACTGGATACTGGATAACCAATGGGGGCAGGGTTCTTCCCTGAGGAAGGCCGTTTCTCTTCTCTCAGCATTCCTTAGTTGTTTGTGGTTATTTGTTGAGGGTAAAGGCTGGTGTTCTCCCCACACCCCCATGTTGGCATGTCTATTTAGGTATTGCGCTTGCTCAGGACTTGTGTAGGCAGCCATATTGTTGAGATAGCATGGATGTAGTTTTTCTGTCATCTCTAGGAGACATGATCTCACAGCAGACCTCCTGGTTCCCTGGTTCTTCTGTGATGATCCCTGAGCCTTAGATGTGGGAATTGTGTTACAAATGTATACATGGAGACCCCATGACCTCTTGGTCTCTGAACTTTGACCAGTTGTAGCTGTCGGTAAAGGTCTCAGTCTGCTGTAAGAGAAGCTTCTTGGATAGAGGGTGAGAACTAGGCTTACCTGTAGATGCAAAGATAAGTACTTAGGATGCAATTAGGAATCATGCTGGCCTAGTAAAGGGGCAGCAGTAGGTCCTTCACTAACATCCGTGACCTCACCACCATCATGTATTTGGCCAGGTTTCTGGTACCATGCATGATCTCCTTCCTACCAAGGGGGTCCCTAAGTCCAACTAGACAGCGGTTGGTTACTGCCAAGATGTGAGTGCCAGCGTCGTACTTTGACACATATCTTGCCATGCTGGTCATTGTTGTGGTTCACAGTTGAGTACGTCTTCACAGTTGAGTACGTCTCTTGGTTGCTTACCTCCCTGGGCATCTTGCATAGCACCTGTTCTATGAAAGCTAGTCCTCAGACATGAGGCTTTCAAGTCAGCTCTAGCTCAGATCCTCCAAGTCCTGTGTCAGAAGAGAGCTGTGTCTTCAGCAATAGGGACTTACCTCCAACCCCAGGGAGGCACCCAGGACAACAGCAATTTTTGTCAGTCTACCATGCCATTTGTTAATTTAATAACTTATATATGTTAAATCATTCCTACACCTCTGGAATAAAGCCAACTTGGTCATGGTGGATACAATTTTTGATGTACAGCTGTATTCAATTTCCAAGTGTTTTATTGAAAATTTTTAGTTTCTGTTCATCAGGGATATTGACCTCTAATTTTCTTTGCTCTTGTTGTGTCTTTACATGGTTTTGGTATTAGAATAATACTGATTTCATAGAAGGATTTGGGGAGTTCTCCTGTGTCTAGTTTTTAAATAATTTGCAAAGTATTAGCTGTAGATCTTCTTTGGAAGTCTGGTGGAGCTCTGCTGGGAATCCTTCTGGGACTGGGCTTTTTATAGTCACAGGCTTTTTATTACTGTTTCAACTGCCTAATTTGTTACGGGTCTATTTCAGTTGTTGGATCTCCTCTTGGTTCAACTTTGGTGGTTTGGATGAATCTAGAAATTAATTCATTTCTTTTAGATTTTTCAGTTAATAGTTTTTTAATGGAGTACAGGTTTTCAAAGTTTTCCCTTATAAGATTCTGAATTTCTCTGGTGTCTGTTGTTATGTTTGCCTGTTCATTTCCGATTCTGTTGGTTTGGGTCAGCTCTTTTTTTTCTTTTGCTGAGTTAGACTAAGGGGCTGTCAATCTTGTTTGTCTTCCCAAAGAACCAGCTTTTAGATGTGTTGGTTCTTTGTATTGTTTTCTTTGTTCCTATTTCATAAATTTCTCCTTTGATTTTTTTTTTTTACTACCTCTTGCTCTCTGTGGATTTGGGTTGTTTTGTTCTTGTTTTTTTTAATTTCTTGAGTTGCATCATTAAGTCATTTTTTCTGTTTTCTTTGTGATTTTTTTTAAAGAGATTTATTTATTATGTGTACAGTGTTCTGTCTGCATATATGCCAGAAGAGGGCACTGGATCTCATTATAGATGGTTGTGAGCCACTATGTGGTTGCTGGGAATTGAACTTAGAACTTCTAGAAAAGCAGCCAGTGCTCTTAACCTCTAAGCCATCTCTCTAGTCCGTTCTTTCGATTTTTTAAACATAGGTGCTTAGAGCTATAATTTTTCTTCATAGGACTGCTTTCAGTGTGTCCCAGAAGTTTTGTTGTGTTTTCATTTAGTTCCAAGGATTCTTGAATGTCTTTCTCCCCCTCCCTCCAATATAACATTTTATTAATTATTTGGGAATTTCATACAAAGCACCCCAATCACACTAGCTTCTCATTACTCCTAAGTCCAACTTCCCACCCTTCCACCCCCCAAAAAAACCACACCCCACCATGTCCAATTTGTGTTGCCCATATATTCATTGGAACATGGTCAAACTCCCAGAGGCCGGCCTCTTAAAGAACTGCTTCCCTACCACCTCTCCGGAAGCCATCAGCTGTGAAGAGCTACACTTCAGCATCTTTATCACAGTTTTTAAGGACTGTCTTCAATAGCTCCATGTCTGAGCTGTTTCTTTGTCAGTGGGGAGAATGTCTCTCATTCTCAGTTATGGGTCTGCAGTTATTGTTACCACAGCAAAAGAAGCGTCCTGCCTCTAACAGCTGATGGAAACGTGGACCATGGACATCAGCATGGTAAATTTCTTTCTTGACTTCTTCTTTGACCCATTCATCATTCAGTGATGAACTGTTTAATCTCCACGAGCTTGTATACTTACCAGAGATTCTTTTTTTGCTTAGATTTTAAGTTTTATTACATTATGATTGGAGGATACAGAGTTAATTCAATTATTCTGCATTTAAAAAAAATGTTTTGTGTCTCAGAATGTGGTTTATTTTAGAGAAACTTCCATGGTCTGTGTGGGTGGAATATTCTGTAGATATGTTAAGTCCCTTTTATGTATGCCGCCATTTAATTTGGATATTTCTCTGTTATTTATTTATTTATTTATTTATTTATTTATTTATTTATTTATTAATTATTTATTTATTTATTTATTGTCTAGGTGACCTGTCTATTGTAGAAAGAGGGTATTGAAATCACTTCCTATTAATGGGTTGATGTCAAACTGTGCCTTTAATTCCAGTAATACGATTTTTATGAAATTGGATGCACCAGAGTCTATTACATATATGTTTAGTAGGAACATCTTCTTGGTTAACTGTTTCCCAGATTAGAATGAAGGACCCTTTATCTTTTCTGACTAGTTTTAGTCCCAGGTCATTTTTGTTAGATATTTGGGTAGCAATGCCTGCTTGCTGCTGGTGCATTTGATATGAGCACTTTGGTCCATCTTTTTACTCTAAGGTGGTTCCTATCTTTAGAGCTAAGGTGAGTTTCTTGTAGACAACAGAAAGATGGATTTGTTTCTTAACTTATTTAGCAGGCCCGTGTATTTTGATTATAGATATAAGGGCACTAATATTTCAAGCTGTTATTGGAGGATGCATGTTGACTGAAGCCATTCTATTTCTCTCTCTCTCTCTCTCTCTCTCTCTCTCTCTCTCTCTCTCTCATTGTTCTTTAGCTGTACTTTACATTTCGGTAATTACAGCTGCATTTGCTTTTTTCTACACTTCTTGGCTATGTTTATTATTCTCTTTAGTCCAAAGTATTGCGTTTGGTATTCTGTTTAGGGTTTGTCTGTTGGATATGAATTCTTTTTGTCTTTTTTTTTTATCATGGAAATTTTTTCTTTCCCTTCAACTATGACAGATTACTTTGCTGGGTACAGTAGTCTAGGTTGGCATCTGTGGTCTCTTAGAACTTGGAGTACATTGCTCCAGATCTTCTGACTTTCAAAACTTCCATTGAGAATTCTTAGGCCTTTTCCTTCATAGGTGACTTGAGGCTCCCACGCCCCACCCCCCACCCCTCACCCCCCATCCCCGCTTTCAGCTTTCATTATTTTTCCTGTGTTTTGAATATTTAGTGATTTGACTGTGGTATACTGTGAAATGTCTCCTTTTCTTATGTTGTCTAGCTGGGGTTCTGTGTGCTTCTTGTATCAGTATGGCTGAGTCTTTTCTTAGCTTGGGAAAGTTTTCTTCTATGATCTTGTTGAAGACCCGCTTTAGGCTATTGACCTGAGCTTCCTCTCCCCCATTTATTACTATAATTAAAAGGTTTGGTTTTTCATAGTATCCTATAGTTTTTCTGTGTTCCTTCCCTGTGTTAATTTTTTTTTTTTTTAATAATCTTGGTTTGTGTGGTCTAATTCCTGACATTCAGTCTTATACTTGAGCCGTTCCACCTGTAAGATTTTCTCTTGAATTCTCTAGTGGGGTTGCTGAGGTTTTCAATTCCATCTTCATTTCAATGGAAGTTCTCTTCAACACTTCTCTTTTTACTGACTTCAGTTTTCAGATGCTGGATTGTCTCCATCATTTCATTCAGCCTTATGTTTATGTTTTCCTGGGCATCACTCAGGAGTTTGTTCTCATTACTTTCATTCTCTTTAAGTTAATTAAGTGGTTCCTTTGTATCTTCTTTAAACTTCTGAATTCTTTGACATTTATAATTGTTCTTTTAAACCCTGTGTCCTGGGGTTCATCCAGGTAATTGTCATTGGAGAACATTTCTCTAGGACTGGTGGATCTGGGGGCTGGGTAGTACTTTCACACTGTGTGCATTTCTGTGATGAGATCTGCACATGTGCACTTTTGTTAGTTCTGGTCTGATGTGAACAAAGCAGACTGGGAAAGAGCACAAGATGTGTGGGTTGGGCTGATCCTCAAAATTGGATATGGCATGGATGGGATGGAGGCAGGTGGAAACAGTGGCCTGTAGGATGTACATTCCGGTCCAAACTGGGAAGCTGGGGACGCTGCGGGTAGGGCTGACCAGACTGGGTGTGGGACCTGGGATAGATGTGCAGAGGTTGGGCATGGTGCAGCCCAGAGAGTAGGGTAAGGTAAACTCACAAGGCTGGTCTGTGGTGCGAGGGGTGCTGTTCCGTGCTGGCCTGGAGGTTGAATGTGATGGGGGCGGGGATGAAGTCAGGTCTAGTAGCAAGATCTTTAGATAGGAAAAAAGACAGGAGACAAAACCATGTCTTCACTGAAGAACTGTCAAATGCCCAGAACGGCAGGGTGCTTGACCATGGAACCTAGCTCATTTTTCCCTTCAAATAATTGCATGAAACATTATTACTGTTGAAGAAACTAGGGCTTAAGGAAGTTAAATGACTTACAACCACATGCCGGAAGGAAGAGCCAGGCTTCCTATTGCGGTTAGAGCTCGTGTGTTTCTCACGACCCCACAGTGCTTGTTTTGTGGGAGCACTGTGTTCTGTTCAGTCTGCTGGGCTTTGTGGGTGTGGAGAGGGACTGAACCTTGCCTATGCATGATCCAGAGCATCCTCCCAGTGCTCAGGCTCCTTAGACTTGATTCTCAGCTTGCTCTCTCAGCAGCTATGGACCCCGGGCCAGTGCTTGACTCTGCAAGCCTCAGCATCCACACTTACAGTCATATTCATTCCTGGAGCTAGTGTGACGGATATGTGGGCCAACAGCCACAACCGGTCCACTACTATGTATTCTGTCCAATTGAAGCTGGCCCGAAGATGGGCTTTGTTTTTACGTGCTTGTGTTACTTGAGGGTCACCTGTGGGCGACACATCTGTGTGCTCTGTAACCTGTTCATTAACCCTCTGTCCCCAGGTGTTCTGTTTAGGAAAGTCATACTTCTAAGCAGGCTCTGCTAAAAGCCTGCTTAATTAACACTGGGAGAACACAGCCTTCTGATGTCTTTTTTTTTTTTTTTTTTTTTTCCAATTAGGGCAGTATGCAGGGCCTTGTTACCCTGCAGGGCCTTGATACCTTGAGCAGAAACCCACATCTATGGGCCATTGTTGTTGGAGGGTCACTGAGTGTGTTGGCTCAGCACTCTGGAATGGTGGGAATTTCGGGAGGGTGATGGGTCAGCACAATGCTTCCAGAGTAGTCTCTTTGAAATGGCTTCCTTGTGGGGGCCTGTGGTATCCTATCTTGCCCCCTCCATACCTCCTCTCAGGGAAGAATAGAAAAAATTAGGGACCAGTGGAGAGGACTCACCGAGTCATAGAGTGGTGCTGATGGCTAATGCCCTGGGTAGAATCTGCCATGATTGCTCAGGTGGGTATCTGCTTTGGTGAGTGTGTCACGGAAGCCACTTTTATGGGGCTCTGTCACAGTCTTTGTCAACTTGATACAAATCTAAACATCCCTGGTGTGGTGGTTTGAATGTAAATGGCCCCCCTAAGCTCATAGGGAGTGGCACTATTAGGAGGTGTGGCTTTGTTGGAGTAGGTGTGGTCTTGTTGGAGGAAATGTGTCACTGTGAGGGTGGGTTTTGAGGTTTCCTATGCTCAAGATACTGCCCAGTGTCTGAGACCATTTCCTGTTGCCTGCAAGACGCAGGACTCACAGTTCCTTCTCCAGCACCATGTCTGTTTGCACACCACCATGCTCCCTGCCATGATGATAATGGACTAATCCTCTGAACTGTAATCAGGCCACCACAATGAAATGTTTTCCTTTATAAGAGTTGCCGTGGTCATGGTGTCTATTCACAGCAATAGAAACCCTAACTAAGATACCTGGGAAGTGGGAATCTCAGTTGAGAAATTGTCTCCATCAGATTTGCCTGTAGGGCAATGTCTATGGAGGCATTTTCTTGATTGCTGGTTGATGTGGGAAGACCCAGGCCACTGTGGGTGGTTTCTTCCCTAGACAGGTGATCATGGCCTCAGCTTCCCTTGATAATGGGCTAATCTGTAAGCCAAACAAACCCTGTCCTCATCCAGGTTGTTTTGGGTCATGGAGTTGATGACAGAAATAGAGAAGGAAGTAGAACAGGTTCATTGTTGCTTGAACCTTGGGATGGCTGGGGGACTCTGGCTGAGTCTCCCTACTTTGGATGCCTGGGTCAGCACTTCCATCTTCTGGATCATAATCCATCTTCACAATGTAGGTGCAAGATGGAAATTGTCCCTTTGTCACAGATGGTGGCCTGGAAGCTTTGGGAAACTTTCTGGGGGGACTTGTCAGTAGCAGAAGACAAGAAGACCTCTAGCCTTCCACTAGATCGGTGTTTCCCTAGGTCTCCATCAAGGCAGCTCCATCCTGTAGTGTAAGAGTCCTATCTGGAAGCATTCTCAGTGTACAATACTGTCAGCCTCTAGGTATAGGGGCCTAGGGTGACACAGGACATTCCCACCTCATGCCAGGAAAGGCCTAGAGATTCTGCTCTAGAAAGATCTTCTAGCTACTGGAGACAACTTGGAAGGACAAAGTGCTGAGTTAGGGCCCATTGTACATGAACATGTGCCCTGCCTAGATGATCATTACTATCCCAGAACAATGTTCCTTATACTTCTGCAATGGTGACTGTGGTGGTTTGGATGTGACATATCCTCCATTGACTCATTGAATGTCTGGAAACTCGGTCCCTGGCTATTGGCCCTGTTGAAGGCAGTACAACCTTCAGGAGGTGGAGCCTTGCTGGCTGAAGTGGGTCACTGGTTGTATTGCCCCAGCTCACTTTGCTCTCACTCTCTGCTTCCTGACTGTGAACCCAGTGTGACCAGCCACTTCTTGCCACTGTGCCTCCCCCACCATGATGGACTGTGCCTCTTACATTGTGAGCCAAGGTGAGCTTCTCCTTCAGGAAGTTGCTTTCATCGGGTATTTGGTCACGGAATTAACTGAGGTCTTCATAGCTCATGGCTAATAGGCTTTGTCTTAGAAGGTACATATTTAGCAGTGGGAAGTTCCTATGGGCCTTCCCATCCTGCTTCTATTGTGCACAGAACTATGATAGAGGCACTGAGTAGCAGACCACAGACCAGGACTGAGTTCCTAGAGGTTATCTTAGCTAAATATGTTGCTCTGAACAAGCTATTTTGGTGTCTTGAGTCTGAGTTTTCTTATTCACTAATGGGGTCTAGTGATATGTGCCTTGCCTAATGTTCAGGGCCATCAAGAGCAATGAACTGGGGTTGGCCAGGATTTGTGTACTTATGGATATGGATATCAGAACCACGTGTAAGTTATTTCACAACCATGCAGCCCCTGTCATGTCCCAGGCCCACTCATTGAAAGTTTTGGGGATTTTTTTGTTTGTTTATTTTTGTTTTTTGAGACAGGGTTTCTCTGTGTAGCTTTGCGCCTTTCCTGGAACTCACTTGGTAGTTCAGGCTGGCCTCGAACTCAGAGAGATCTGCCTGGCTCTGCCTCCCGAGTGCTGGGATTAAAGGCGTGTGCCACCACCGCCCAGCATCTTGGGGATTTTTAAAAGTAGTGCTCCTGCCTGGTGTGGCAGCCCTGGTGAGGCTGAGGCAGGAGAATCATGAGTTCCAGGACAGCCTGGGTATCAGAGTGAATCTGAGGACAGCCTGAGCTGTGCAGTGAGATATTGTTTCAGAAATCAAAGGGCTGTAACTCCTCTAGAGCTCTAGCCTAGCGTGTACAAGACCCTGGGTTTCATCTCCAGCACTGCCATTAAAAAAATAAAACTGCTTCTTTCAGAGGGAAGTGCCCTGAAACCAGGAACCCTCTGTAGTGAGTGCTTTGTAGACCAGCTAGTGCTGCTCTGACTAGAGAGATTCACTTCCGTTCCCCCACTGATGACTCCAGCCTTCTAAGTGGTGCACAGTACTTTTCCGCTGGCCTGGTCAGATCCACACACACAGTTAACTACCTAAGCAGATGGTGGCATGTCCTGTGGATATTTAAAAAAAAAAAATAGGACAGGTTCCCATCTGCCTTGGATGGTTCAGGGGTGGCCTGCTTTCCCAGAGGCGGGCAGCAGGCAAATGTCCTCTGAGTCTAAGGAGCCTCAACAGTGTTTCCTCCAGGGATGGGACCATCTGGATAATAATCATGCAGCGGAAGTGAAGGGTATACTAACCCAAGCCCACCAGCATGAGGGGACCTAGACTCTGTGTGGCCACTGTGAGCATGAGTCTGGGGAGATACGGGATGGAAATGGGAGCTTTCCCTCCTCTCCTTGACCAGCTCTCCGGAAGCATAGTGTGCATGCTCGTGTGTGTGTGTGTGTGTGTGTGTGTGTGTGTGTGTGTGTGTGTGTGTGACCCGTGGTGGCCCATGTAACTACGGGTTTGCATCAATACTCTGGATGACGTTGACCCCACCAAGCTGACCCCTGAAGAGTGCCTGTAGGCTTCTCCACCACTTATCCAGTCCTCAGCCTGAAAACAGGAGAAGGAAGGTCTGCAAGCTTGGATGTTGCCCAGTGGGAGGAGGTTACATTTTGTAGGCTGGAACAGCACAGTGCTTCTCTTTCCCAGGAGACAGAGGAATCACCTAGGGGTGACTGGTGAACTCAGAAGCGCCTGCCATTGGGAAGAGCTTGTCCTGGCTCAACATAGACTACACTCTAGCTTTGGAATCAGATGCCTGAGATCCTTGGCCTCAAAACACTGAAATCTCATACACCTGTCAGCTCCCAGGCTTTCCTGTAGGTGACCTCTACTGGCTACTTCTCCAGGCCCAGGCTGCCGCCACCAGCCTTTCTCAGGATGTCCACTCTCCCTGGTTTTAGTAATGTATGTAGATACTCCTTTTACTTGGGATGTGGTTTTTGCTATGCCACAACCATTCTGTTTGGGGGTCCAATTCACCCATTGTGGTCTGCTTGCCAGCTCCGTGGGAAAAGCTTCAGCCATGCTGGTTGTACTGTGGGGTATAAACTCTGTTGGGGGAGGTCACATATCTGGGCCTTTGAGAAGCTATTGAACCAGGGGGTTTTCTTTCAGTACCTTGTGAGTCCAGGGCATTTCTTGTACCTGGACAGCTATCTGGCCATTCTGCCCCAACTGGTCACTGTTGTCTCTGTCCCACATTATAATATAGAACTGAGATCACAGCAGGCCAAAGCATTGGGCCGGAGGACTGTGGGAGTGATTTTGATTAAACTCTAACACGTTGCTCAGTCATTTTGGGTAGAAAGCCTAAGGTTAAGAAAAAAGTCAAGGAAAGAATTAAGTTTATTCATAAATATTGAAAGTTCTCTAGACTCAGAGGATCCAACCCTTTTTAGTTGGAATAGAGGGGATGCTCATGCGCCGAGGATATTGGCTAACCCCGAGAGTCATTTACTCTTCTTTTTCCCCTACGCTCCTGTCCCTCAGCACACACTTGCTGCTCATGGACACCCACAAACTTTCAAGCACACACATGCCTAGACTGCAGTGTCCAGAGTTACATACCCTAAAGATTAAAGATGTCTTTGCCTGTGGAGCATGACTTTTCCTTCTTATCACCTAAGCTAACCCTGTAAAGTGTACAAGAGTCATGAGGGGCTGTATTTCCTCATTGCCAAACCCAGTGAGGACAGGAGGAGTCATAGGACCTTCTCAATGGCAGAGACGGCACCACTACTCATCTTTTTTTTTTTTTTTCTTCGTTTTTCGAGACAGGGTTTCTCTGTGTAGCTTTGTGCCTTTCCTGGATCTCACTCTGTAGCCCATGCTGGCTTTGAACTCACAAAGATCCACCTGGCTTTGCCTCCCGAGTGCTGGGATTAAAGGTGTGCACCACCACCACCCGGCCCACTACTCATCTTGGAGTCTGCAGTGTTAGCATGGTGCCTGGTACATAGCAGGTGATCAATAATAGTTTTTGAACCCCAAGTCTTGCGTCTGGTGCTAGGTGATGCATCTTCTTCCAGGCCAAACAGCTGGAATAATTCCCTGTATGTGATGTGAGATTAGAAATCTATCTACGGCACCTGACAGAATGGTGATGGCAGATTAAATCGACCCATCCAAATCTCTCCCAGGTCCCACTGTGCCTGCTATCAGTCTGTCTAACTGGTGTGAACCCAGAGAACTTAAAAGAGCCATAGAGGATGCATACATAGAGAATGACTGAGCAGTTGCTAGCCCGGGTCCTGAGTGACCACGTGGAGCAGTGCCGTGCCTTCCGCTCAAAATCCCACCTGAAACATCATATGAGTGAGACGTAGGCTTCTTACTTTTTGGCCACTGAATGCTTTGAATTTTTTGTTAGTACAGCTTTACCTCTTCAGTAATACCATGTTAACTCAGGCCTTACCCATCATCATTCTGTTCTCAGGCTCCCAAGAAAAGGCAGTGTGTACCAAGGGCTGTGGTCCCGAGTTAGATGGAGAGCCTGCCTGCTCTTAGATGGATACTCTTGCCCGTTAGACCTCTGCTAACAAGACTCCATTGGGGGGCTGGGCACTGATTCTCCGAGGCAAAGGAAAAGTAAGGTCAGAGAGTTTCTTCCTAAGTTCGGGTTAGGAAATGACCAGTGCCGTGTGATCCAGAGCCCAGCCCGGGGCTGTCCCCTGCCTTGTGTGTTTCTCATTTAAGAACTAGATTCATCAGGGTGTGTATGTCCCTGTGGGAAAAGAAGGAAGGACTTATTAAGGACAACATCTTCAGGGCTTAAATAAACTATTTAGAGGAGAGAGACTGAGACAGCCTGGTGTGGAGGGAAGGAGCCCTGGGGAGAAGCCCGAGGACTCAGCAGGAATGCTAATCTAGGGACTGTCAGTCAGGCGACAGCCACTGCTCCAGCCTCAGGCCACTCGGTTAGTTCAATGACAGTGTTTGGCTTTATCCCAGGGCTCAGGGTCACCTCCCATCTTGTCAATGGTGCCCCAGAAGCTGCCCAGTCAGTTGCAAGAGTCCCTGGATGCTGGGAACAGTTTTCAGAGGGGTTGGCAGCAGCCTGGGCAGAGGCCTTTCTTGGTGCTGCCGACTGTCTCCCCCCCTCCTCCTTCATAAAGAGCTAAGTGGGGGCCAAGGACCCTGTCCCACGGGAGCTGCAACCTTGATTATTGATGAGCGACACATTGGTGTATTTTTTTTAAAAGAAATCGGAGAATTCACATATTGATGGAAATACATTTTTTTTCTTGTTGCAAAATGAATGCATGATGATGGTAGAAAATGGAAAAACTCAAATTCTTATAAAGAATAAAAAAAAATCAAGTGCTTTAATTCCATCCTCAGACATAACCACTATTAATACTTTCCAATGTGTGTGTCTTTTCTCCCTATCCCATTTTCTATCTGATAGGATCCATCATTCTCCTTGTCTGGCTATATTTAAACACTGTAGAATTCTATTATATATACATACATACATATATATATTTTTCTACTTTACTTCTGCTCAGTTAGCATATTCTACAGCGATAAAAGCAACATCATTTTAAATAGCGGAGACATCTTCTGTATGTGGTTGAGTGGTAGACAGGAATATTGGTTTTGTTTTTGCTACCCCAAGAAACTCTGCATCTTAATGACTCAGCGTATGGTCTGTGAGCCGACAGCGCCGGCCTCAGCAGTCTGGTAGACATGCACAAGATTGGGTTTACCTGGCCTCACTGAGACAGAGCGTGTGTGGTGACCCACGGGTATGTAATGTCTGAGAGGTGCCGGTCCAGCTGTGGGTGCAGGCACACGAGCCCAGGTGTCTGTGAGTGCAGTGAGCTCCTTCCATCCCTACAGCAGCTTCTATCCGGGACCTGCGTTTCTATGACCCATGGTTTAGTGGAGGTGCAGGAAACTGAGGCACAAATTGCTTCGGCTAGTTGGGTGAGATCACCAAGCTGAGGGCTCAGAACTAAAAGAGGTGCTGTCTGGAGACCAGAGCCCTTGTGCTTCTGAAAGACTGGGCGCCTCTCTTTGGTCCCTGGCATATTGGGAAATCAGCAAAACCAGACTCAGTGTTTGTCATGTAAGTAAACCTGAAGAAGTCATGCTGCATTTAGGTGCCTGAAGGTTCTTTTCAGTATCACAAGTACTGTCTCATTGTCTCATGTGCACAGATATGTCAGAAAACACGCGCCGGGCATTCTTTCATTACTGTCTTGTATTTGGTTAGTCTTCTGTAACATTCCTCTCTACACCATGAGACAGGGGTTAAGGACAGAAAATAGCAACCATCTCCCTGATTAGAGAGATGCACTCACAGGATGATAAAACGTAAGATAGCTCAGTGTGAAGGAATACAGTCAAAGGCTGAAGTCCCTGATGCCAAGTCCTGAAGTTTGAAGAGATGGGGTCTTCGGATAGTAATTAGGTCTTGAGGTCAGAACACCCATGAACAGACTGGTGTCCCTGGAAAGCAGGTCCCAGGGAGCTAGAGCACCCCACCCTGCTCCCCAAAACATACCAAGAACAAGCCTTATGGGTTCAAGCATTTTGTTACAGCAGCCTGAACAGACTTAGACTTTTATCAGTGTTCCATCTGGAGAATGGGAAGTGGTCATCTAGCTTCTCTGGCCCTTGGAGGAAGGGGATCTGGGATAGTCACAGTACTTGTGCTTGTCTGATGAAGGCCATTGCTGCTCTTTGGTACCAGGATCAGGGCCAGCCTGCAGGGCCTGGAAACTCTTCCTGGCTATTGTCCTCAGGGGCCAGGGGCATAGAGAACCAGCCTCTTATCAGTTCCTCCTCACTCAGTAGTCCTTGTTCAACTGGCTGGTTTTGTCTCAGGGCAACTAAGCTGAGAAGCAGGGAGAGGTGACACCCCACTTTGTAACTTTTCCTGGGGAAACGGGAACAAGTATCTCTTTACCCCAACAGAGCCTTGACAACAGACCTAAGAAATGATTCACCCCAAGTCCAGTGTGGCGACTAGTGAGTTTAATAGGGTTTGTTGTACAAGCATGGGTGAGGAACATGGGCGCCTCAAAGGCAGCTGCATGACTGCAAAAGTCCACCCCATCATGGTGGATGACGCATGAAAGCTGGATCCCTGGAGCTCTCTGCAAAACCTGCAGGCCACTTTGGGGACTATTCTCTCCTGAGCAATTGTTGGCGTTTATACACAATGATGTTTATAACACACACACACACACACACACACACACACACACACACACACACACATACACACCAATCTTGTAAGTCTTAGGAAGTTTTTGAGACTTGTAAGTTTTGGAGTTTTGGTTCATTTCTGGTACTGGGAAGTTTGGTGTCCTCCTCTCTCCGGGAGGAAGAAGTAGCTACACAAGACTGTTACCACCTTCATTAGTGAGGTGTTCATTTGGCTCAGCAGGGCTTGTCTGTGTGTCTTTGCCAAGAGAAGAGCCATTTTTATTTCCCATTCTGCTATCTGCCAAGTATTATGATGTTTCCTTTGCACTGGGTGCTGTGCAACCTCTTGTTCCTAGGAATCTTCTTAAACTTGAATTTCCTTCCCTCTGTGTCATCTCTACGCCCATAGATTCTGATTATTTTCATCGAATAACACTTCTTCTCCCCATATTCAAGCTCTCATTCTGGGTCTGGCATCCTGAGATAATGTGGCGGTCTGGATGTGATACTTATGGAGGTGTCCCATTCTAGCACTGTGCAAGTTCTGGCCTTGCTTCACCCTTTCAACCCTGGATCACTGCACCACACCCTTAACTATTCTACCTGTCACTCATCTTGTCCCTCCCCAGTACATTTTTCCCTATGGCAACCAGAATTTTCCATAGCAAATCACATCTGACCACATCACTGTTTTTCACTATAGACTCTGTTTCACCTAAACTCTATGGTGTGCAGACAAAACCTTTGTTGTCAGCAAAACCCATGGCTTTATTGTTCCTGCTGTTTGTGTCCTACATTCTTGATGCATACGGCTTATTTTAGAACCAGCCTGGTTTTGAATTGTTCTGAAGTTTTTCTAATTTTGAACTTTTTTTGGAGAACGTCATTGCTCCCTTTCCATCTAACTGGTAAACTCCTGCTTCTATACCCAGCTCTCATATCACTCCCATGACTCTCCTCAGAGCAGCCCCATACCAGCTGCTGTTTTCCAGGGATTCTGTCAGGCTGTTTGTTGAGCTTTTTATGAGAATTATCACTCATATTTCTAACTCTGGTACCAGGCTGCTGCCAACTACAGGATAGCTAGCTTCTTTTTCCTTCTACCTTTACACTCCAAAATTTCATGGAGTCATTTATAGGAAGACAGATTTCAGTTTTGATCTCAATGGAGGCTGGTGTGGGGGAAGTTTCTGGAACATGGAGACAAAAGGGTAAGAAGGACCTTTTATTGTTTCTGGAGGAAGTAGTTTAGGAAAATAGCTCATTCTTCTAGTAGTTTCTTATTGAGAAGCCTGGCCGGAAGTCTTGATCCAAGTGACTGCACATGGGATGGAGCTATTCCTTTATGTGTCTCTTGAGCAAAACACTCTTTTCCAGATTCTGTTTTTCATTTTAAATTGAGAATAGATTATTTTTTAAAAGAGGAGGTACAAAGGAGGCCTTATTCTATCTATCCAAATTTGCTCACTGTAGCATTTTGTCTCATTTTCTATGTTATATCCTCTTTAAATATACATGCACAGCATTCCTTTTCTGAGCCATTTAGGAGTAAGCCTCATGTAAAACATCCCTTTATGCTTCCATAATTTAGCACATATTTCCCCAAAGGACATTTTCCCTCATAACCTTATCATAAGGACTGAATCAAGGCACTTAACATCGATATGATATTGATATTTAACATTTTATCCATATTCTCATTTGCTTTATTCTTTAAAAAATATTTTATTTTTTTAAATTTATTTATTTTCTTCTTCCTCCTCCTCTTCTTCTGTGTGTGTGTGTGGGGGGGAACATGCATGTCACAGTGCATGTGTGGAGGTCAGAGGACAGCTCTTAGAGTCAGCTCCTTCCTTCCACCTTCATGGGGTTCCAGGGATTGAACTGAGGCAGATAAACTTGTGTGGCAAGTGCTTTTACTCACTGAACCATCTTGCTGACCCCATATTCCAATTTTACCATTAATCTTAAAAACGTCCTCTAAAGTATGTTTTTCTGGCCTATGATCAATCACACATGGCTATTAGGAAATTGTTTTTTTCCCCTTACGTATGTTCCTTAGCCTTTTCTTTATTTTATTATTATATATGGCTTTGATATTTGTAAAGAGCAAAACTATGTAATTTGTGGAATGTCTCTGAATTTGGGCTGCCTCTCTCTGGATCAGCCATGACACAGGTGTAAAGCCAAGCTGCATCTTCACGGGAAGGCATGGCCTTGGGAAGCACATGGCATGGGTTGTCCCACTGTGGGTGGTATTCCCTTTGATCCCCTTTTAAAGCTGGTTTTTGCCAGATTTCTCTTACTTTTTTTTCCCACTTTTGTGTTTTCGTTTGTATTTCACAAGACATTTGTGGACGGGGACTTTGAAGCTGTGTGAGTATCTTGTCATTCGACAGATGTCCCCCTCAGATGCTTCTTCCAGTCAAGCAGATGAAATGGGGTGTGTTCAAAGCAGTGTGGGCACAGAGTCCCTCAGGAATTTTTCTTCTCGGTGTCCTTCACCTTTTGTACCATGTCACCTCCCTGTGTTCTTAAAATGTTTCCTTGGGGAAGTTGTCTGCTCTGGATGGTGGTGGTGTCTTTGTGGCTAACATAGGGTCAGGACATCCTATGATGTGGCCCCTTAGTCTCTGGAAGCAGTAGGGGTCCTGGTCACTGCTCAATATACAACCCATCTTTGAACAGGGCCCCCAGAGATGGCTCCCCTATACCACAGTGTAAGGAATTTAGTATCTCTCCTCATGTTTATCCTACGGGAGGAATGTATGTGTGTTCAGCCAGATTTAATCTGCCTTCTGGACTGTTCCTGACTTGTTGCCACAACTTCCAAGAATGACTGTCAACCACCACTCCCAACATTCTTTCAAGCTACTTTTCTAAGTAGTGGACCACATGTAGATTCTAAATTTGGATCACAGTCAATGAGGAATAGACACATTCCCCTTTGTGTTAGGATAAAAGGCAAAGACCACTGTAGCCATGTGTGCTTGCCCTTGGCTTTTGTTGACCATATATTCTTCTGCAGAAGTAAAGTTTGCCTTGCTGAGATATCTCCATTTGAGTGGTGGCCTACTGAATTGTGATCCCAGTCTTTTCTCCAACAACAATACTGCTCATTGCCTACATTGAGAACTCAGGACTCACGGTCTAGAGGCAGAACTATCTTGGACCAAGGAAGCACATCTCTTCTAGAGCATTGTGGGAGTAGAAAAAGGATGGGTTCCAGTGTCACCTGCATCTGCCTGTTGTTGGAGAGTGAACTGGGGCTTGTGAGGCAGAGAGGAGCATTTATATAAAGGAGGTGGCGCAGGGTAAGGTGAGGCTTGAGGGCATCCATCCATCCATCCATCCATCCATCCATCCATCCACAGCAGTGATGGGGAGAGTGAGTAGGCTGAAGCTTGACCCATGGAGGCTGGCTTGTCTGAGACGAGGAAAGAAAGGACCTGAGTCAGCTTCTTAGAGTCCTTACCTGTCACACAGAAGAGTGTTGGCATTATCATTTGGGATGGACTTGAAAGAAGAACATTGGCACACTGTGGTTTACATTTTAGCCTGGTACCATGGCAAGCAAAGGAAGATGAATGAGGGAGGGTAGAGAAAGATCTGGTACAGGTGGTCCTCATGGAGTCAGTGGGGTCAGAATGAAGGGCTGAAAGATACAAGACTAGAGTAGAACCAACAGTGTTTGATGGGCTGTGATGGGAAGGAATGTTCAAGATGAGTCTTGATGGTCCTGCATACATCTCTTGAGGGAGTGAGCAGACCACAGACTGTGTTCTACAGACCAGGTACAGGGGACAGGTTTAAGGTAGGTACCAGTGAATCCAATGACCTGTCTGGCTCCCCACCCCCCATGGTTCCTCTGCTGTGGTGTTCTTGTCCAGGATGCATGCCTCACAAGCATGGTATCCCAGACTCCCAGGCTTCCTTCCTGAAACTGTCTCCTGAAATCTCAGATAACCTGAGCTCAGTGTATACAAGCAGGTAAAAACTCCACACACTCTCTCAGAATTCCAGAGCTGCCAAGATGCTAATTGACTGGTACCTGACTCTCCCTTCATGGGTGGTGATGGAAGAGAAGGCTACCTTGGGTTCTGGCTCAGCCTCTTAGAAAAAAAAATGATCAAAATAAAACAGAGTGTCTCATTACAGTGGCATTTCTCCCAGAGAGATGACCCCATAGTAGGGCCGTCCCAAGTGGAGCACAAGGTAGTTTTCAATTCATATACATCCCAATGTGTGTACACACTGGGGTTTAATTGCGGCCTTCGCTGCTCCTACAGAGTCAAGTGCCTGTAGGACTTAAGGGAAATGAAGGGTTTCCCGGCTCTCTTCTCTAGGCCTGCTGGGTGTGTTTCCCAGCTCCAATCCTCCATTCTTATTTGTTGTGCTCATTTGAATATATGTAAGCAATTCCTTTCCTACACATTTCTGGGCCATGTGGCCCAGCTTTTTGCATATTCTAGAAGGAAAGGGGCACTCGGTGGAGGGAGACTTGTGATCCCCCTGAAAAGCATTTTACTTCCCTCTGCGTTTTCCTGGTGATGGGGTAGCCCATTGTCCCCTCTTATTTGAATGTACCCTCTGCTACTGCCTGTAGATGGCCTCATCTCCTCTTGTTGTAGCCAACATCAGTCAATGGTGGCAGGCAAGTCCTTGGGATTTAAATTTTAATTAATAAAATGATATACAGTTATGAATGCAGCTCTTTAGTCCCACTAGCTACATTTGCAATGCTCCTTAGCCACATGTGGCTAAGGGCAATGTCTTGGCTTGTATAGATAGGAAACATGTCCATCATATCAGGAAAATCTGTTGGACAGAGCATTTTGATTGATTGCTTGCTTGGTTGCATTGCACACATGATATGTGTGGGAGCATGGATACAGCAGTGGGTAGAGGTCAGAAACAACTTTGTAGAGCTAATTTTCTCTGCTCACTTTTATGTTGATTCCAAAGATCGAAGTCATATCATTAGGCTTGCATGGCACATGCCTCCACCCACTGAGCCATTTCACTGGCCCAGAGAACAGAGCTAGGGGTCTGTGATCATTCCCATTAACATGGTGCTTCTTCGAGGCTGAGAGTTCACCAGATGTAGGACAAGAAGCCTGTATTCCTTGAGATCTCATGGATACTTAGGGTGGCTATGGGCAGAACCAAGAGGATTCAGCCTAGATGGGCTATTTAGGAAAACTGAGCCCTGGAAGGAGCCCTTTGCAATGCGTAATCTCAGCATTCTTAGCTCCAAGGCAAGCATATCCAAGGGTTTGGGGGGAGTGTACAGGTATCTTTAGCAAAGGCATGTCCTTCTTGTCTATCACAGAGTGAACAAGGCACCCACCCCTGACGTTGAAAGGGACTTCAGAGACTGGACCTGGCTAGGTACTTGGTTATGGGGCCATCTGCCCTGTTGCATGTGAATGTTGACCTTGGGTGCCCTTCATGGTATGCTCTGTGAGTATCAGAGTACCTGCTGCCCAGTCCTTCTCATTTGTTCCATGGGCTCTCCAAAGCTGTGGGTGGTTGGCAAGGATGCCCAGAAGTCCAGCTGTTTCCTAGAAATCCAAATCTCCTAAACTGAGTATAGCTGCAGGCTGAAAAGCAGCATGCCACTTCCAGAGCAGGTCATTGAGATGAGCAAGTTGACAGTATGGGGGGTGGGGTGGGAGTCTTGTCAGCAATGTGAATTGATTGGAGTGATGGATGGGGGACCCACCAGCCTCTCTGCGTCCTCCTCTCTCCTATGGAGGTTTAGCAGAGGAGCTTGTATCTCCCTCCCACCATCCTCTGGTCTCCTTCGAAATAGCTCTGTGCCCTCAGTCACCCACCCCTGGCCTTATGAGACTGGCTCTTCTCATCAGGGCTTCTACTGAGACTACAAAACAGAATAGTACTCATAGCCGGTGTGTCTTTCTCTGAAGACAGGACTCTGCAGGAAGCTGATGCATTTGTGGGCTTCTCTACCTGACTTGGCAGCCACAGAGTTGCGAAGAGCTCATTGGGTGAGGTGGAGCCATCTTGTTCTTCCTCCTGCATCAGGGAGGTAGAGAAGGGATGGGTTTATTCAGTGCTAGACATAGGCTTTCTAGCAGTCTTCTGTGGTCGCCACAACATACTCATTAGAACAGGGAAGACAAACACCACACCCTGGCCTGTAGATCAGCCTAAATCTGTGTTAGAGCAGAACGTGGGCAGTGGGTCATGACAGCTGAGAGGAGAAAAGACTTCTTGGCAATCAACTGAGTGTATCAGGCTTTGCTGACTCCCCACAGGAGGCCTTGCCTTGGAGGAGGTGGGAATGGGGGGTGAGATGGGGGGGATGTTTAGGGAGTGGGAGGAGGGAGGGGAGGGGATCAGTGGTTGGTATGTAAAATGAATAGAAAATTTCTTAATAATAAAAAAATCTAAATCAATTTCTTGGCAAATAGGCAGTTGAGGCTGTTTGTTTTTAAGCAGGGGAAGCTGGTGCCAACTGGTACAGTGTGGAATTTTAGAAATACCATTTTGGTCTAACATTGTTCCATTTAAAACTGATATGATCCAAAAGACTCTCAGTAAAGAGTCATTAGTTTGGCTACATATATTGTCTTTTAAATGAAAACATTTAGGACTAGGCCCTTTTGTTGAACGGAGACTAGGATATAGAAAATAGGGCCCGGGACCAGCAAGATGGCACAGTGAAGACCAGCAAGATGGCACAGTGAAGACCAGCAAGATGGCACAGTGGAGACCAGCAAGATGGCACAGTGGAGACTGGCAAGATGGCACAGTGGAGACCAGCAAGATGGCACAGTGGAGACCAGCAAGATGGCACAGTGGAGACCAGCAAGATGGCACAGTGGAGACTGGCAAGATGGCACAGTGGAGACCAGCAAGATGGCACAGTGGAGACCAGCAAGATGGCACAGTGGAGACCAGCAAGATGGCACAGTGGAGACCAGCAAGATGGCACAGTGGAGACCAGCAAGATGGCACAGTGAAGACCAGCAAGATGGTACAATGGAGACCAGCAAGATGGCACAGTGGAGACCGGCAAGATGGCACAGTGGAGACCAGCAAGATGGCACAGTGAAGACCAGCAAGATGGCACAGTGGAGACCAGCAAGATGGCACAGTGGAGACCAGCAAGATGGTACAATGGAGACCAGCAAGATGGTACAGTGGAGACCAGCAAGATGGTACAATGGAGACCAGCAAGATGGTACAGTGAAGACCAGCAAGATGGCACAGTGGAGACCAGCAAGATGGCACAGTGGAGACCAGCAAGATGGCACAGTGAAGACCAGCAAGATGGCACAGTGGAGACCAGCAAGATGGCACAGTGGAGACCAACAAGATGGCACAGTGGAGACCAGCAAGGTGGCACAGTGGATAGAAACGCTTGCTCCTCAAGCTGGGTGACCTGAGGTTGTTCTCAGATCTTGTAGTAGAAGGAGAAAACTAACTCCCAGAGGTTGTCCTCTGACCTCCATCCATGTCCCGTGGGATATGCATGTACACACACACACACACACACACACACACACACACACACACATACACGCGCGCGCGCGCCCCCACATACACATGAAGAAGAAGAGTAGGAGGAGAAGGAGGAGAAGGAAGAAGAAAAGGAGGGGGAAGAGGAAGAAGAGAAGGAGGAGGAGAAGGAGGAGGAGGAGAAGGAGGAGAAGGAAGAAGAAAAGGAGGAGGAAGAGGAAGAAGAGGAGGAAGAGGAGAGCTGGTGACATTCAGAAAACTGGAGCAATAATCTGGGACACATTTGCCATTAAGAAGTTGAACAGGTTTACAGGTAAGGATCTTGGTACACCAAAGACTAATTTTTCTTATGCCCCAGTTTCACACGGGTCTGGTTCCAAGTAGGTGATCTAGATTGAGTTCCTTGATTTATGAGGCAACTAAAGTCAAGACTTCCTTTCTAAATGCCTTACTTCCCCATACTTCATCCTGCCAGTCAGTCAGGAACAGAGAGGGAATGACCTCAGAATCAGTGGGAGTCCACTGTTCATTCCCTTTCTGCTAAGCACTCACCTTCTCTATAAGCAGAGTGGTTAGCTCAGCTCCAAAGACAGAATCTGCCTACCTGTGCCTAGCATTTAATGAGACAAGCCCAGAAGACACACTGAATATAGGGAAATCCCTGCTTATCACTTAGGATATTTTCAGCAAAAAAAGAAAAGGACACCTAAATAAATGCTTACTAAATGATAACATTTTTAGTACTTATAAGGCAAGAATACCTGGTTTCAGGTTGGTTAATATCTACCTGTTCCTGTTGCTAAGGACTCCCCTTCCTTCCACTGTCATTAACCCATCCATTGCCCTTATTAACCTGTTGGTCTTGATATGACACCCCCTCAAGAGAAGAAAAGGGACTCTTTCTGTCAGTTTCTTTCTGTCAGTTTCTTTCTGTCAATTGGAATGTTTTTGAAAGCCACCTTACTGTTATTTTAACATTTCACTGGCCAAGACTATGTATATCACATGACCCTTCTTGAACCAATAGTGAGAATGAGATCACTACAGGCCAATCAAAAGCCAGGGAGGAGATGGAGAGAAGGTCACTTTCCTCTGATGGTCTCATAGAAAAAAATAAATATCAAAACAATGGGGTGGATCTGTGTGAACAGTGACTGGCCTCTGCTCTATCAAAGTCAGTGATCAAGAGACAGAGGCAAACAGACCCTGGGTCTCTTTGAGATTACTTGCAAGCTAGGAAAAAAAAATCTTCATGACAGCTGAAGAACGTTGAGTCCCAGGAGGGCTCAAGTCCCCAGGTGTGTGCAGAAAAGAGGCTGCTGTAAAAACAGCCCAGAACCATGGGGAGTTAGATGGGGGGATTCCCAGTAGAGGGATTTTTTTTAAAAATATGAATTCTGGAGATCAAGCTTGCTGGACACAGGCTGTCAGGAAAGGGGAACAGACATCCCACGTGAGCTAACTAAGGCAGAGTGTGAGAATCAGTCATTTCCACATGGGTAATGTATGGTATTTGGGTCTCATTTGTGATGGGACCATAAGAACCATGAAGGTAGATTCTCTCATTTACCTGTGGGTCTCCAGTGCCCAGCACAGCCTGCAGGAATAGGGTGTTGCTTGTTTTAGGAATAGATTAGTGATACTCACCTTGAGAAATGGAGAAGCCAGGGGAGAGCAGGAGAAGCATGAAGCTGAGGATAGCACCGTGACTCTTTTAATAGGCCAATTGGTGTTCTTGAGACCAAAGACAGCTCTCTTGAATCCAGCCAGGGTTTGTTCACAAGAGAAGTGATTCCATCAATTTAGAGCCCCACCCAGATAGAAGTCTTCATGTGTCTTTTGGTTTTATTTCTTCATGAAAGAGTCAGGCTAGACCGTCAGCTGAACTCAGGGAGTCTGGGGTTAGGCTGGGTCCTGACTGATGGGATTGTCGCTTTTTCTAGGAAGCATAGGCACTAAGCATGGTAGGGATGCTTCTATAAACATGAGCAGACAGGGTTGACTCTTGGGAGCCTTTGCCACATGGTACCATTTTGCCGCTCTATGTGGGCAATACCCCAACCAGACCTGACTCATAGAAACATGAGTAAAATGCAGGGCTAAGTTTTTATTTTCCTTAACTTCTGTTCTTCTCTCATACATTACATCCCCACTGCAAATTTTCCTCTCTCCACTCCTCCCAGTCCCTCCTCCCCACTCCCCTCTCTCCCAGATCAACTCCTCCTCTGTTTCTGAGAGAGAGAGAGAGAGAGAGAGAGAGAGAGAGAGAGAGAGAGAGAGAACTCCCAAGAATATCCACTGAATATGGCTAACAAGATACAATAAGACTGGGCACAAACCCTCATATCATGGCTGGATGAGGCAACCCAGTAGGAGGAAAAGGGTGCCAACAGCAGGCAAAAGAGTCAGAAACCTACCCCACTCCCACTGTTGGGGGTCCCACAGGAACACCAAGCTACATACACCTCTGCATAAGATATATGCAGAGGACCTAGCTCAGACTCACACAGGGGCTGTGTTTGTCGCTTCTTTGTCGCTTCAGGTTCTGTGAGCCCCGTGAGCCCCGTGAGCCCGGTGAGCCCCGTGAGCCTTGCTTGTTGATTCTGTGGGCTGTGTTCCTCTGGTGTCCTAGATCCCATAAGCTCCTACAATCCCTCCTCCCCCTCTTCTTTAGGGATCCAGGGCTAAGTATTTTATGACATTGTGAGGGCCCTATTAAAAAATATTGGGGACGAGCCTGCCTGATGCTTTAGGCCCCAGTGGACCCTGGAGGGCAAACACAGCTCCACCCCAGGTCACTAAACTTGGGGCGGGAAGAAGTTCACCCATGAGCCTGCTGCGGCACTGAGCAGCTGGGCACCATTATAATTTTTGGAAGCAGTGTCCTTCTTAGCACCATGATGGATGGAGAGGACAATGAAGCCCACATGTGGTGCCAGGCAGATGGGTGCTATTATGGTGATCAAATGTATGGTGCACTATGGGAGGGAGATAGAGAGCCAGAATGGTTCATGTCCTGTGGATAGAGGCATATCTGAGGAGATGAGAGTGGTGAGGAGTGGGCTGATGCATGTCACCGAGGGCCGTGGTGATATCTGGGCCTGGACTGCAGCCGGGCCCACGTTTAGGTTCATGGCTCTATTGCAATCACAGTCTGCTTTGATGTCCATGGCTCCTGATATCACTGAAGGCCAAGAAGGAAGGGCTGTACACAGTTGGCCCTGCCCCTTCACTGACTATAACACTAGGGAGAACTGGTCCTGCCCTTCATCAGCTGAAGCACCCAGGAGAGGGGACCATATACCTTTCCCCGGCTGCACAATAGAGCTGACCCTGTTCACAGGGGCAAGGGCAAGCTGGCCCTAAGGGAGGGAAAAGGGGAGAGCAGGTCAGACTGCCATGCGGTGAGGGAAAGCCTCCACTTGCCCCTCACCACCTGCAGCAGGTGGGGGACCTGATCCAACCCCTCACCAGCTGCAGCACTTGGGAGGACGGGCCCTCTGCCTCTTTTGGAAAGCATGTTAGAATTGACCCTGTGGACAGGGGCATGGGTGAGCCAGTCCTGAGCACGTGAGAGGAGCATAGCTGTTTCTGCCTCCCTTGGCCAAGACCTGGCCCTGCCTCTCATCTGCCATATGGTGGCATGGGTGGGGGAGAGATGCTCCCCCCTGCCCCCTGCCTATCAACACCTCAGGCAGGTAAGAGAGCTGGCCCTGAGGTCAGAAGGGTGCAAAGGCTGCCCCAGCCCATCACCAACTACACAACTTGGGAGAGCAGGCCCTGCACCTTACCTGGACAGAACACTACAGCCAATCCTGTTGGCTGAGGTGTGAGTGAGCCAGTCCCATAGTTGTGAGCATGGGAGAGCTGTCCCCATTACTCATCTGTCTTCTGGAGGTATGGGCAGGGAAGAGACGCCCTTCGCCCC
The DNA here is from genome assembly GCF_049852395.1 of Peromyscus maniculatus bairdii. Taxonomy (NCBI): domain Eukaryota; kingdom Metazoa; phylum Chordata; class Mammalia; order Rodentia; family Cricetidae; genus Peromyscus; species Peromyscus maniculatus. Next base: position 59,298,329 of record NC_134854.1, on the reverse strand, counting down.
CACCCCCATCAATGTCTGAGGCAGTTGGGAGAGCTAGCTCTGAGGTCATAAGAGCAGGAAAGCTGGTCCTGGCCCTCATCCGCTTTAGCACTGGGGAGAGTGGTCCCTATGCCACACCTGAGCAACACAGCAGAGCTGACTCTGAAGGTGTAGGTGTGGGAGATTGGACCCTGAGGACATGGAAGCAAGAAAACTGGCCCCTTGCTCATTGCTGCAAGGGGTAAACTCACTAGGACAATACAAGAGAGCTCACCCGGGTGGTGAGGACAAGGGAGAGCTAGCTGGCTGACCAATTGCCCAGGCTCAGAACCAGGTTATAAGTTGGTCCACCCCAACATCCACCCCATCTGTGATCTGCTGGAGCACGTGAAGAGACTGGTCCTGCAGACCCAAAGCTGTGGGATCTCCACAACACAGGGCAACAGCAGGATAACCAAGAGGAGTCCCAGTGAGGGCCCAGCATTGATAGTGGAACAGAAACCAGAGTTCTTGAACCAGACCAATGACTCTTTGCAATGAACACTTACAAGTAAAGATATATGGATAAAAGAGTTTACTACGTGACTCACTGTGTCATAGTATAGCTTCCATGACAAGACTGATTCTTTTCCTTCTCTTTTTCTTTTTCTCTTAAATTTTATTTTATTTTATTTTGTGTGTGTGTTGCAAGGGCAGAGAATGGATACAAAAGGATGGGAAAATGAATGGGATTGAGGTGCATGATGTGAAAGACACATAGAACAAATAAAAAGGAGAAAAAAATATTGAGAAATGCTGGATAGTGACAGCAGAGCCTCTCTTGCCACAGTGTCCCATTGTACAGGTGGCAGATCTGTGAAGCCCACCCAGAGAACAGCTCTTACTACTGGGGCCGACTCCATCAAGAGCTTTGTCTTTTGTCCTAGCCTCACATTTATAAAGGGAGCAAATTGCAACTCATTGCAGAAGTTACCGTTTGAGGATGACTGGGCTGGTTCTTTGCAGAAGACGAGGGAAATAACAGAGTACTTAAAAGCAATTAGTTGAAGCAACAAAAAGAACAAAGGGAACAACAAAGAGGCTATTATGCAAATGTGTGTGGCCATTCACCACCGTTCTGCCTTGGGGAGCTCTGTGGAAGATGCAGAAGTTTCTGACTGTCTGAATTTTTAGTCCCCTTCACACTTAACATCAAGACTCATGTGATATATATATATATATATAATAACAAATATATAATGATTTGTGTGGATTTTATTTTACTCCTCCCCTCACCATCATATTAGCAGTTGGCCTCATCCATCTCTGCAGGGGGCCCAGCCAGACAAAGGCACCTGCTCCTGATTCAAGGAGAGATAAAGTTGAAGGAAGCCTTGCCCAGGATTTAGGGTACAGTGGACTTGGAGTGTGTTGCTGTCTGTGGTCCTGAATAAGGTTTTGGGATGTTTTCTTTGGGGAGGTGTGTAGGTGTGCATGTGTGTGTGCGTGTGCGTGTGCGTGTGCGTGTGCGTGTGCGTGTGCGTGTGTGTGTGTGTGTGTGTGTGTGTGTGTAAGATCATTTCAGGGGCTGAGATGGCTCAGTGTGTGAGCATGTTGCCAAACCTGACAACTTGTGTTTGATCCCCAGGACCCGTATAGTAGAAGGGGAGAACTGACTCCCTCAAGTTACCCTCTCACAGTGTAAATGCATGTGTGCGTGCACACACACAAATGCAATGTGTAAATTTTTAAGAAAATAATTCTTTTAATTTAATTTTATGTGTAGGTATGAGAGCCTTCATGTATGTGTGTGCACCATGTGCATGCCTAAACATTTAAAAGTTATCTCATTTTGTCCAGACTCTGCTATTCACAAGCTTGATGACCCTGGCATTATTCCTTAGGGACACACTATTTCTTGGCTTTAGTAAGTTGAGGGTGGTGGTTACTGTCACGAGTGTGAGTATGGAGCTGTACATGACAGAGTGCAACTTCCAAATTCAAGAGTCATTATTGCTGTCCTGAATGTCTACCTGCTTGTATCTGGACTGCAGCTCTCTTGTCTTTCTTCATTGGATGGAAAATACTGGCTGGGTAAGACCGTGTCTGTTGTGGGATATTTGTACACCATGTGAAGATGTATTGCTGTGATTGGTGAAATAAAAAGATGAATGGCCAATGGCTAAGCAGGAGGTAGAGGCAACACTTCCACTTCTGGGCAGAGAGAGAACTCTGGAAGGAGGAGGTGGAGTTGCCAGCCAGGTGCAGAGGAAGCAGCATGGGCAGTGCAGAGTAAAAGAACATAGATTAAAATATGCGGGTTAACTTAAGTTATAAGAACTAGTTAGGAGCAAGCCTAAGCTATAAGTTATAAGAACTAGTCAGGAACAAGCCGAGCTTTCATAATTAATAAAAAGTCTCTGTGTCATTTTTTGGGAACTGGCTGGTGGGACACAAAAAGACTCTTTACATATGATGTCCAATGTGGGAACTCAAATATCCAAACATAGGGCCTGAGAAAGCTGAGCAAAGTTCTGGGCAAGGAGCCAGATGTGTCTCCTTGTGCAGTCTCTCAGGGAGGAATGGTGCTCAATGGCACACAGAAGCACAGCTCCTGGCCACTGCCTGTGGGCTGGAACCAGCTGCCAGTACCATATGCCAGTGCCATGTGCTAAGCCAAGTCCATGCCGTGGCTGACCTGGCAGTTTAAGATTTGTCTCACTCAGTCAAAGAATGCTGCAGGTACTTGGTAAAGCCAGATCCAGACACATAAAACCTCTAGAAAGGGACAGTATGTTTAGAAATGTGCTTAGATGCTAAAGAAAAAAAATGGGTATTGACAGTCATAGAAAAAAATAGTTTAAAAATAATAAAGTCTTTTAAGAAAGAATAAAGTAATATAAAAAGAATAAGCCATGTAAAGATGGCAAATACACAGGATGTCTGGATCCTGTATGGTGCTTTGTTGACTTTGACTTTTGTAAATGCAAATGTACAAAAAACAATAGCTGCTGAGAGACTTCGGATTACGGAAACTGCTGAATTAAACCAACCCATATATTTTAAGAATGTCTTAACTTCAAAATGGAAGTCAGAAATATGTTATGTTGGGGGAGAGTTTATGCCTTTGTTTCCACAGGAAACAAAAAGTTATGGTTCTCATCAAAATTAATGAAGATCAGATTTGATGGGGGGAGAACTCCTAAAAATCTTGGCTACAGACATGAAAAAAAAAAAAAACAAGAAAGAGTACAGGACAGGGTATATGCTGATCCCTCTACTGTGGGAACAGCTCTGAGACTGAATGAGACATGATAAATCTTGTTGGCTACAGAGTCCTCAAGACTTATTATTATATGCCATCATTTCATATAACATGGATAGAGGTTTGGTTATACAGTCCAAACAAACTAATGAAGTTAACAGATGCCTTTTACCTGCTCAAACATAAAACATAACAAAACAAAAAAACATCATTAACTGATTTATGCACACTGCACATTCCATACTTGTGTTAATGTAGATATGTATGTTGTCTTTAAAAGTTTTTGTGTTTTCAATAAAAAAAGGACCAGATACCAATGAAGACAAGTAGCCCAGATGATCCAGCCCCTCAAAATGCCTCTGTTGGTGTTTCCTCAAAATTCTGAATCCAGAACAACTTCAAAGCTGCTAGCTAAGATGGTCCAGCCTCACAGACTATTCCAGCCAAGACTTCAGATAAGCTCTACACTTTCACATTATACAGAGACTAAACAAAAAATAATACAGCTAGCTCTCCCAGGACTTTACCGATATCTCGATTTTTTCAGATTCCCCTAGAGATGCAGTAGCATTCAGACAAAAGGAAGCAGTCTAGAGAACACAACACCCACATTCCCAAGAGGTGGGGTGGGTGGTTTTTGGTCTTTCACTGGGTTATGGATATTTGTCATCACTTAGCATGGTTGGTTACAAGTTGCTATTGGTCATGATCAGGGAAAAAGCTGAACAAAGGAAATTAGATTCAACTATCTCTTTCTGAAGGATAAAAGGGGGATATAGTACAGAAATGATGGGATGAAAGGGTGGATTGTTGAGTCTACTTTTGAACTAAAAAATAGCTACTAGTCTCAAATACTTTACATTGATATGAATTTTTGTATATTGATACAAATTTGAGGTTGTTTTTGTTATACTATATATATTTCCACTCTTGTTTAAGGTATTATACCTATGTAGCTCATTAAAAATGTAGTGTAAAGTTCTAGTTCTTAAAAGCTATTATTATAAACAATTTAGAATAATTAAGGAATGCAGGTTGGTAGTTAATTATCTATAACAATCAAACTTGTAGTCATGTTAAGTTTGTTTTCAAAGTCATACATTAATATATTTTAGATAGATAAAGTCTTCAAACACTTCAGAGATCTACACAATATGGCACTTAAGATGTTTTAATAACATAAGGCTTTTTATGACAGTGAGACACATCTGCTCCTGGCAGCACCAATCTACTTAAGAGAAGATAATGGACACTGAAAAACCTTCATAAGGAGTTTGCTTTTTTTGTGGCAAAAGTTAGCCACTGGGCAAGAAACTGCCCCTGCCTTGACTGCTGACAGCATGCTGTCCAAATTGGACAAACAGGACATAAAAGAAGGTGACTACCAAACTTTCCAAAATAATGTAGGACAGTCCTTCAAAATTTCTGCTTCACAAAATGTCTGTCAGATATTCTAGACCTGTAGACTGAAGATGGATGCCCCAACATTGCAGAGAACCTTTGGTGACTGTCCAGGCAGCTAGCTGTCTTTGTCATTTCTATAGTTTTGGAAGTTGCTTGCTCTGCACTTCCTGTTTACTCAGGTACTATTATATCCTTCTTGGGTCTTTGATGGGGGTTGAAGACTAGATAGTTATAGTTTTCTTTGTTATCAAACTTAGAAAAAAAACTCACAAAAGAGATGTAGAATATATAAGGTTGAGAAACCAAAAAGCTTAGGTTGTTTATCTAAGAAATTCTTTTGAGGTCTAAAAAGATAGTTTTGGACTGGTAATACAAGTTATGATAGAAAATTGTTTAGGTATAAAACTTTAGACTCATCAAGATAAGATAGATAATAGAGTATTTTCTCCAAATTTGACAAATACAAATGGACTGGACATTGTGAATGTAATTCTTACTTGATAATTGTTCTTATTGCATATAATTTTACTGTATTAGAGTTAAACCCTTTCTTTTTTATTTACAAATGTGGGATATTTGTACACTGTGTGAAAATGTATTGCTGTGATTGGTGTAATAAAAAGCTGAACAAACAATAGCTGGGCAGGAGGTATAGATGGGACTTCCAGACAGAGAGAGAAAAAGAAGGCAGAGTCACCAGCCAGGTGCAGAGGAAGCAGGATGGGCAGTACAAAGTAAAGGTAACTGAGGCATGTAAAATGATGTAGATTAAAAGATATGGGTTAATTTAAGTTATAAGAACTAGTTAAGAACAAGCCTAAGCTAAAGCTGAGCTTCCATAATTAAATATAAGTCTCTGTGTGGTTATTTGTTAGCTGGCAGCCCAAAGAAAAATCTGACTACAAGTGTTCATTGCAAAGCTTCTGTATATTTCTGGGGAATTGATCCTCATTCTAGGCCTTGGATACAGAAGGGGTGTGTGTGTGTGTGTGTGTGTGTGTGTGTGTGTGTGTGCGCATGTGACTGTGAATGCATGTACATATATGTACATATGTAGGCTCCTGGCTCACTCCAGAATTGCCTCCATATCCTGGAATAGCTTTTCCATGCCTTCCTCTGACTGGGTTTAGGAGAAAGATGGGCACTGACTCTAGTATCCAGCAGCTAGTGCTTTAGGACCTCACCCCTTGGCCCACCCTCCATTACATCACTGTCCACCATACACCTCCAATTGTTCTGATTTGATTAAAGTCCCGTCATTTTTCCCATTCTCAAGGGGAGGCCAGCCTGTGTGGCAGGTTAATCAGGAGGACAGGCTTGATGAGCTGCTAAGAAGTTGATTTGTAACTCCTCTTGAAGCATGTTTTCAGTCGGAGGTTTTTGGAGACGGCACAGGAGAGCTGTGCAGGCACCAGTGTGACGCCTTCTGCGAGAAGGCAAAGTTGACCCTGTACATGGCCCTGTGGGGAAGCCACTGAAAGCAGCTGATTGCAGAGTTTGGAGTCAGAAGCGCTGGCCTCCAGTCAGGAACAAGTGCCTACATGGGATCCAGCTGGGCAGTCCTGCGCTCTTTACGCGTGCCCCCTGCCTTCTCTGCCTGAAAGCAGGCTTAGGGCTCTGCTTCAGCTCCAATCCTCTCTGGCCTCAAAGTGCTCATTTACTCAGCTGTCTTGGCCTCCCCAGGAACTCTGGGAGCCATTCCCACGTGCCTGATGGCCCCATTTAGAAGAAGGCACTGTTGAATGGATAGTCTCCCGCCTGCAGCTCAGCCTCATCTCCTTAATGGATCCTAATTACCCTTGTCCGGCTTGTGGCTTCTCTCTAGGGCCCACCTGTCGGGATGATGGATGAGGTGAATGGGGGATGTGGCCAGCTGGGGCTGCAAGGCATCCCCCTTTCTCTAGTAGGGAGGAGCACAGGAACTTTAAATCAGTCCCACCATTTATGAGGAAAAGGAAGCCTGGCACAGGGTGAGCTTTTCTCTCCCTGGGTCCTCAGACTTTGGCCAGTGAGTGCTAGTTTAGGAAGAAGGTAAGGCAAACAGTCTGGGGAAAACTCACTGTGGTGGTAAAAAGCCCTGGCAATACAGGAGGAGGGAGGGGAAGGCTGGCAGCCCTGTGGAATACTACAAGACAGGCCCAGGAGCTGTGCTTTAGGACTCCAGAGCAGGTCCACTACAAGGAGGACATCAGCATGGAGAAGTCCTCAAAGCTAAGTGACTGCTAAGTCAGGGTTGCACTGACCTATGGCCTCAGGCCCATTCCATGTCTGGGAAAGTCAGTAAATGGACTGTAGATAATGTAGGGGTCTAGGTCTAGACCTTTGACAATGTAGCAGATGCTAACGTGGCCATGATTCTGTTTTCCTATAGATTGATCAGATCAGGGACAAGGAATAACATCTACTCAGACCAAAGCACTGGAACCCCTCTTTCCTCCACTGTGACTAGAGTCTGATGTGATCTGTGAATTCACAGTCACAGTTAACATGGGACTTACTGTTTTGTGCAGTGTTCTGTACCATGTACCAGCTCCTTGAAAAGAGCGAATGTCATGTTCACCTGTGTTCACTGGTCTTGTCTATCTGCCCCGAGTCTTGGGTGATGCTGCTGAACTGCACATCTACAACATGGCGGATGAGCCATCAAAGGACTAGAAGCGAAGTCTCTTCGCAGCTGGAAGGTTGGTAGCTCTCCATGAAAGGAATGGACCGGTCCTAGTAAAAGGCAAACTGTGAGAGACAAGCTTCCTCTCCATCCCATTCTTGGGAGCCGCCCACTTAATTGCTGAGTCTGGGGCCCCTTGGGCACAGTGGCTTTTTTGTGTTCTCTTCCACAGAGGTGGCTGTTCTGTGGTATGGATAAGTGTGGCAGAAGGCTTGCATTTTCTCACGTGATTGCTGACACATAAGCCAGCATCCACAGCTTACCTACTCACCAGAATCCCTGCCTTCCTATAGCATCCCCCCACACTAAACAGGGATGCTCTGGATATTAACAGGCTAGATAGAATTAATGCTATGCAGCTTCCAATCTCAGCCATAGAAGTCACCATGGCATCCATCCCGGTCTCTTCAATTACTCCTTCTGGGGAAAACTAGCCATCATTTCACGAGGATGCTTGTTATGGGTTAAATTGCATCTCCCCCAGTTCACACGATGTCCCAACTCCCAGGATCTCACAATGTAACTATTTGGAGATGAGATCCCCTCCCCTCCCCCGAGATTTTCTTTAAAGATTTATGTATGTATGTATGTATGTATGTATGTATGTATGTATGTATGTTTGTATTTATTATGTATACAGCATATGTGACTGCAGGCCAGAAGAGGGCACCAGATCTCATTACAGATGGTTGTGAGCCACCATGTGGTTGCTGGGAATTGAACTCAGGACCTCTGGAAGAGCAGTTAGTGCTCTTAACCTCTGAGCCATCTCTCCAGCCCCCTGGAGATGAGATTTTTAAAGAGAGGTTAAACTAAAGTGTTATCTTGGGGTTGCCCCCTAGCCCAGTATGAGTGGCCTCCTCTTAAGAAGAGGAAGTTGGGATACAGGCACACACACTGAGAGGGAAATCCATGCAAAGAGACAGATGAGGGATGACCCTACCACCCCCACCCCAGTGACCTAAGGTCTTCCCACTAGGCTCCAACTCTTAAAGTCCATGACCCCTCTCAATACTATCATCTTGGGACCACACCTTTAACACATGGGCTCTTTGGAGCACTATCTATTTAAACTGCCTTAATAAGGATTAACAGCTGGATTCAGATCCAGGAACCCCTCCCTCTAGAGCCCGGAGGTGGATTGGAGGAGTCATGGGTGTTGTCTCAGCTGGCTCAACCTCTGACCTCATTGTTCATCAGCTTTGTGAACCTGGTCAAGTCCCTTCAGGTCTGACTGCTTTAGTTTCATCGTCTCTCAGCTGAACTGGTTGCCCTTTCTAGGGTTACATGCTGCAGGTCCACTGCTTCCGTGAGCTGGAAGCAAAGGGCTTCAGACAGAGCAGGCACAAAGGAAGAGGGAGACTACTGGCTATCACCACTCCCTGTCTCTACAGGGTCTCTGAGGTCAGGCTGAACCTGACAGTGATAGGCTAGACAGGGAACATGACCAGGGTTGTAACATTGTCACCTATGTGTAGGGATTTATCCTTCCTTCCTTCCTTCCTTCCTTCCTTCCTTCCTTCCTTCCTTCCTTCCTTCCTTCCTTCCTTCCTTCCTTCCTTCCTTCTTTCCCTTTCTTTCTTTTTTTCTTTCTCCTTAATCCAAATCAAGCACCTTAAGTTCATCAGATAGCTTATGGCTCCCAGTGGAACCATCCTACTTCTGTCCCCTTAGTTCCCGTGGCTTCCAAAGTCAGAACTTTCAGGACAGGAGCCCTGCCCTGGAGATGGAGCATAACAATCACATTCTGTGAGGAAGTGGAGTCCAGGGCTGAGGATGGAGGGTGATTAGTCTTCTGTACACACATCATTTCAACCTGCACTGGAGGCTGGGAGCAATCAGGAGCTTTCGAGAGTGGGCCTGGGATGTCAGAGCAGCCTCTCCCCGAGGGAAAGGCTCGGGCTGGGTTTCCTGTTGCATGCCTGCCATGCTGAAAAAGATCGGCTAAGTGTTATTGATCCAGCTCCAGGGGGAGTATTTGCTGGGAGGTCGCTGGCACCAGCCCATCTCTTAGCTGGTATTCATTACTCAGTGGTGGGATAGTGAACAGAGAAGGGCTGGCATTCTGCCGCAGAGTTGAACTTGGCCTCGAAGGAGGAGATTGTGATGTGTGAACTGGGAGAGGCAGACACCTGGATGACAAAGGGACAGCCAGTTCTCATCCTGGGTAGACGGGTGTCTGGTGCATGGAGTTCTCTCCCAGGCAGCTCCGGTCCTCCCAGCTCCTGCAGGTGCTCCACTCTGCTACAGAACTGAAAAGCAGTTTTGGGGTTATTCTCAACCTAGTCACCCTGACGGCGTTCTTAGAGGCCTCAGCTTTCTTGAACATTCCCTGATGTAACATGCCCTGCCCATGTTTAAAGATGCATTGAAATGCAATTAAGGGGTTACAGCAAGGTCCTAGAGGGGATCAGAACAGCTGCTAAGCAAGATATAAGTAGGTGAGTCCAATCTATGGCCTACGGACTACATGTATCATGGGGGATCTATGAGTGTGGCCCAACACATCTGTGGATGTCATCATGTCACAATGTCAAAGGGTTGGATACCAGTGAAAGAATGTGAATTTGGCTGTATTTCATAACCCTCTGGTTGACCTGCCTGTGCCGATAGCTGTCCAACTAGGTAATATTGATAAAATGCTTTGTGATAGTGGTGTGTGACTCTTCCTGGGGAGACATTACAAATGTCTGTTCATAACAGACGAAATGATTCTGCTCAAGCCTTGCTTAATGAAGCACTCAGTAGTATGAGTGGAAGGTTTCTTATGCCACCACAAGCCCCACCGCAGCATGGGCGACACTCATGAGCACTGCATCCCTGGAGCTCTCTGCAGGCCTTGTGAGCAGCTTGATCTGTCAGAGGGTCTCTTCTCATTAGAAAGTAGGAATCGTGTAACTTCCAGGTCTTTTGTGTTCTTCATATGTTTTATTTACTTCCTCAGTCTTCCACTCCACTTCTTCCTCTAGGAAGGAGTGTTTCCACTGGGAGAAAAGAGCTACACAGCAGACAGGTGACACATCAGACCGACATCAGCAGTCAGCAGCCCAGAGTTTATTGATCATTATCATTTTCCAAAAGACAGGTCCGGGGAGGTAACATGGCGTTAGCAACAGCTGTGAGGAAAGACTAGTCTAGGTCATAAATGAGACTCCACAACAGTAGTGTTTAGGAACAACTCAACAGTCTGTTGGGGGAGGGGGGCAAAGACCAGGTCGATAAATAGTCATTATCCACCAAATGGAATGAGACAGGAATGGAAAGAAATGAACTCCACACAGCAGTAAATAGAACCCAGTGAATGAGAAGACAAACTCTGAAATGCTACGCACCTAACCTCAAGGCTGAATCTAAAATATGCAGCATAGGCAGGCACTGCAGGTGATGGGACTGGACAGAAAATCAAAATGAAGAAGAGCGGAAGGGTTAGCAGGGTGGTCACCTCGGCAGAGGAGAATGGCCAGAGGTATTGAACGAATGCGTGTGTGAAGAACCAACAAGCCTCGCATGCAATGATGTTAGCGGGGGTCCCAGAACGAACATAATAGTTAACGTAAGCTGGGGTGTAAATGCCAAGACATAATGTTTTTCATTGAAATAGAAACCTATTATTGTGTAGATGTTTATTAACTCAAATTGACATTCTTGGAATCCAGTGCTTTTCTTAAATGGAGCTTGGGAGTGCGCACCCACCGAGCACTGAAGTCACCCTGCCATACACCCTGTTGTAAAGCGTCTCCTCCAGGCTGCAGTGGATATGCTGGGGGGAGTCCATACTCATGAACTAAAGCATAGGCAGCTGGGTCTCAGGACCCACAAGGCCTCCATCCATTGATTCAACCAGCCACAAGTCAGAAGTGGTTGAAGTGCGTCTGTTTAAATTCCTGTTTGCCACTGTCCCCTAGATAATCAATTAAATGAACATTTACATCACATTTACACCGAGTTAGTATAAATAACCTAGAGGTGATCTATCTATCCAAGGAGGAGGTGCATAGGGTATATACAAATACTGTCATTTTATAGAAGGAGCTTGAACTTCCATGGATTTGAGTATCTGTAAGGGATCCAGAAATCAAAGCCCTCTGTATACTGAAGGACAACTCTATACACCTGGAGAAGATTTATAATTCCTTTTCGTTTGTGTCTTGCAGGGCATGAGAACTTCTGTGGTTACAGTTCAGAACTGTTAGAGCATACATCTAGTTTATGGAAGTACAACTGGGGTAGATAATTCCATTTTTCTGAAATATGAGCAGATTCAACAGTTCTGGTTTCTCCGTTTTCACCAAAGCCTGGTGGTGTAGCTCTCTCTAATCTAGACATGGTGTTTTCCATTGTTGGGAATCAAGCCTTTTGAGTATCAGGTAAGCGTCCTACCACTGAGCTACACCCCAGCCAAGATATTCTCCTTTTTCATCATTGTGTTGGGTGAAGTTGTGGTTCATTATAGTTATATTTTGCATTTCTTTGCATGTTGAATGTCTTTTCATCTACTTATTACCTGCTTGGATTTTTTTTTCATAATGAAATATTCAAATCTTTTTATCCATGCTGTACTGAATAATTTGTCTTCTTATTTAAATTTTATGTTCTTTATACACATGAGTTTGTTTTGAGAATATGTGTGGGTATGTTTATGTGTGTGGAGATTGCATTGGTTATGTTTACATTTAAATTTTTTAAAATAAACTTTACTTATTAATAAAAACAACTCAAAGACCCATGAACAGAAATGTAAATGAATAAACAGTTACATAGTCACACAAGGAAATATTGCACACAAGGAAATGAATGACACTCTGGGACACGCAGAAATATGGATAAATATTAGCAAAGTTACACTAAGTGAAGACAAAAAGAATACAGTATAATGTCCTTGCTGAAATACAGCATAATGTCATTTCTAAAATGACAAAAACATCTAAAACATAATCTTTACCTCTGACTAAGTCATGTAGCCCAGTGGTAGAGCACTTGATTAGTATGCCCCGAGTTTGATCCCCAGGACCACAGACAACACTAAGAATAACCACTCTTCCCCCTGAAAAATCCTTGAAGGGATATAATTAGTTAATGCCACATTAAAATGTAGTAAGAGAACAATGGAGCCATCTGTGCTTGAGAACGGTGGTTACCTAGGCTGGGACAGCTGGGGGATGGGATTGGATGGGATGTCTGTGTATGTTGATGGAGATTCTGCGGAGATGCTAGCCTTCTGGTTGGCTGGTAGATTTATGGGTGCTTATCACACTGTGAAAAGCATACATGTAAATGAATGATGGACTAATGATTAGATGTGAGTCAAAGATTATGATTAATCTGATTAAGTGCAGCTGAGGCTCTCTTATAAAAAAAAAGACTCTCATTCCCTCTCCAGATCTCATGGCTGAGCAGCATTGCTGGTGCCAAGATGCAGATTATGTACTAGCAAAACTCAATTTATTTCTGATTGGTTTCTGGAAAAGTCATTAGGAGTGTTAGTTGTATTTTTTTTTCTTATACTCCAATGCATGTTGTGCATTCCTGGGGTGTGGATATGCCAATTTAGAGACCTCTTCTGCAGGAACACCGTGTCTTAGATTGACTTTAATTTAGATAGGCCACTTATTACCATGTGGGAGCAGAGCTGGAGGGGTGATGGCCAAGGTAAGGAACATTTAGAAGTCTGGTACATTCTCCTCACAAGAGAGGACAAGAGCTTAAAGAAAGGTGTAGGGAAGGGGAGGAAATGAAGGCACTCAGAGATAGTTAGAAGATGGCTTCCATGGTTTCTCTCACAGAGGAACAGCCAGGAGCGAAAGGAATCATGGTATGTTATCCTCTCTCAGAGCCATTGTCTGTTGTCTCCCAACTCCGGGTCCCTCAGCCTCCTGTAGAACACTGACACTTTTATCCAATCCCAGGGCACTTCCAAACACCAGTCTGATCTCTCTCAATGGCTAATATCTAGTTGGCAACACCCTCCTGTGACAGCCTTCATGGGAACAGATATTGCTGAAATCTGGAGCATGACTCAGCTGCCATCTGGGTTCCTTACCTTGGTCAGGTCTGTTCTTATGACAGCAGTACACCCATCAGTCAGTCACCTGAGACCCTGCGTCAGGATGAGTTAACTGAAACCAGCAGCAGGATCCCAGAGTGGGATTAGAGTTCCTCGAGGGTAACTGGCAATAGGCAAGCCTTTAATCCTTAGATGTTCAGAAAAGAAAATCACTCTCCTAGGGCAGTGGTGCCGCATGCCTTTAACTCCAGTGCTTGGGAGACCGAGGCAGGTGGATTTGAGTTTGAAGACAGCCTGGTCTACAGAGTGAGTTTCAGGACAGCCAAGGCTACACAGAGAAACCCTATTTCGAAAACCCCCAAAGAAAACCATAACAACAAACAAACAAACAAAAACAAAACAGGAACAGAAAGAAATAAAGAAAGAAAGAGAGAGAAAGAAAGAAAAGAAAGAAAGAAAGAAAGAAAGAAAGGAAGGAAGGAAGGAAGGAAGGAAGGAAGGAAGGAAGAAAGAAAGAAAGAAAGAAAGAAAGAAAGAAAGAAAGAAAGAAAGAAAGAAAGAAAGAAAGAAAGAAAGAAAGAAAGAAAGAAGAAAACCACTCTTTAGGGCAGGGACAGCGAAGGCCTGAAGAAGGTGGGGCAGGAAAGCCCTGTGCTCCCATAGGGAGCTGAGACGCTTGTTCTGTTGCGACAAGGCGGCCATCACTGGCTTCTCCCCCCAGCTTTCATCTACTCACAACGTGGAGCTGCAGGCCTGGCATCTTAGGACCAGGGTTCAAATGGTGCCGGGAAGAAGGTCAGTGACCGCAGAGCTGTGCTGCCTGTCCCTGCCACTGAAAGACCCTAGCCCTTCAGGCTTACACCCCCAAGCCTCAGGAAAGGGAAACTTCAAGCACCAGGAAATGAGAAACTAAAAATCTAGTTCCAAGGGCCACCTGACTCAGCCATTATTCAACAATGTAACAATGTAAAAAGATTTCTGTTAAGAGATGTGCTCAACTGTGACTAGGATAGTTGCAGGTGTTCCAGGAAGGACCACTGTGACCGTTGTGTAAACTCCACTCCTGCCCTGACACCCCACTTGAGGTTTCAGGAAGAATGTACCTGTTGACGTAACTGTACCCCCTCTGTGATCACTCTGTAACCAGACCATGATCTTGTGAAACAAAATTGTATGGGAATTGTAATCTTATGGCTTTTGTAGGTGTTTTCCTTTAAAAGCCCCCATGGGGCTGCAGTAAGATGCGGCTCTTGCTCTTAGGAGCAGAGTTTGCCCTTCTGTACAGAAGCTTTAATAATAAAACCTTGTGCTATTTCCATCAACTGGAATGGAGTCTGGGTTCTTGGGGCGTCCACTCGAGGCCCCCAGATTTTGGGGTCCAACACCACCTGAAAACCGAAGGACCCTGGCTGAGTTCTGAACAGGAATTCTGATCTCCTGACCTTTAGGGGTCTTGGCTAAGTGGTGGATTCTATGATGTAGGGCCTCAGTGTTCTCCACTGCTTGGCACCAGATGGAAGAAACAGGGGCCTGGGCTGGATGTGGATGAGTTTAGGGACAACAATTCCAACACTCCCTCTGTGGTCCTCCAGAGCTGTTTCTCTCCAGCTGAGGATGGGAGAGAGGTGGGTAACAAGGATGGGGGGCAAAATGGAGAAGTCTAGGGTATTGGAGGCAGAAATTATGGGCAGAGTACCTCTCAAGGTTGCAAGTTTTCCTACCTGTGAGAGCAACAATTCCCTGCTGTGTCAGTCGGCTTTCTGTTACTGGAGTGAAATCACCCGAGATAGACCCCTGAGAGGGGGGAAAGGTTCACTTTGACCCTGTCGTCCGAGCTGCTTCTGTTTGTCTGGCTCCATCCCTTTTGGTGGAGGGGCAACATGGTGGAGAACCTGCAGAAGAGAAAGTCTGTCTACTTCATGGTAGCCAAGTGGACAGAAGAAAGCACACCCCAGTGACCCAACTTCTTTATTTTAGGCTCCAGTCTTGAAAGTTCCACCAGACCCCAATAGCTCCATCAGTAGATGAAGCCTTTAACTCACAAGCCTGTAGGGGATGCTCTAGATCTTCTCTAACACTGTTCTGAAGGGTGGAACCCTGTTGTCTGTATGAGGCTTCTGGTATACACAGGTGGGTCCTGAACTTGAAGTGACTTCTTGGCTACTGGAAAAGGCCTTAGAACTTTCTGACCATCTCAGAGGGTGATTGCAGGTGTAGTCCCGGGCACAGGAGCTCTGTGGAAAGACACCATCAATCAACTCTTAGAAAATTCAGTTCATTAATTTCATTTTGCCAAGTGCTGATTTGGGTTTCCTCTCATATCTGTGGAAAGCTACTTTTGGCAAATGAGTTCCTGCATTCCAGAGGACTTCTCTCGGTGAGCTGGTCTGGTTGAAGCACAGGTTCCTAGAGGTTCTTGGTCAGACAGAGTGAAGACCAGAGACAATGCATTATGGGAAATGGATCTGCAAAGTTGCAGATTTGAGAACTGTCTTCTCTTTTTCCTTCCTTCTTCCTTCCTTCCTTCCTTCCTTCCTTCCTTCCTTCCTTCCTTCCTTCCTCCCTCCCTCCCTCCCTCCCTCCCTCTATCCCTTCCTTCCTTCCTTCCTTCCTTCCTTCCTCCCTCCCTCCCTCCCTCCCTCCCTCCCTCCCTCCCTCCCTCCCTCCCTCCCTTCCTTCCTTCCTTCCTTCCTTCCTTCCTTCCTTCCTTTCTCTCTTTCTTTTTGGCTCCTATGTGGCAAGAATCCTTGATTGGCAGCAGGAAGGGGACCTAGTTTCCAGCACACACTCTTGGAAGACTACCCTTACTCAACCCACAGCATCTATAGTGTTATTTCCTGACCTGTTGCTACCTAGCCTCTCTTTAGCTTCTCAGTTCTTTATATGGAATTAGATCTTCGTGAGTGTGCTGTGGGTGATAGAACTGGACCCTCTACCTTCTCCAGACAATGAAAGGACATATGGTGCAAGCCTCACCTCAGGAGGTACCTGTTGGAGATTCAAATCTTGGACATAGGAACAGAGACTAAAAGCATTGGGTTGCTGCTGCCTATGACCAGTCCTGTTCTCTAATCTCTTTATCTGGGGAGCTTCCTTTAATCGAGTCTGTTTCCCATCCTTATAATTTAAGAATTTTGACACATATAAGAGGTGCTAAGAGTTCAGATGCCTCTTCATCTTCACCCTCTGTGCTGCTACCTGGTGCCTATTCTTCCATGAGAATGGGGACTGGGGAGGAAGGGGACAGCACTGGGAACATAAGGCAGCTTACTGCCCCTAGGCTCAAGGGCAGATGGCCTGTTGAGGACAGTGAAGGAGAGTGGGGCTGGGAGGTGACCCTGAGATTCATTTAACCAGCAAAGAAAAGGACAGGCATTATGTAGACTTAACAAAAGAAGAACTAAGTTGGCATTTTATTGACTTGCAGAGGGAGTTGTTAAAACAGATTCCTATACCATGAGTAGTTTGATGAAGAGGCTGGCAGAAGACTCAGCCACCGGGAGACATCACTCCTGAAGGTCAGTGATACCTACTGGGCGAAGTCAGCACATGAACTTGAGCTCACTCCCAAGCACATGCTAGTATACTCCTTGCCACAGCTCCCAGAAGCCAACTCAGTCTCCAGAAGATGAATAAGTGTTCCAGATGTGACCTTTACCCACAGCCCCTGCCTGTCATAACCTGGCCCCTGGCCCCTGGCCCTGAGGAAGAGCCTCAAGGATAGAATTCTTCTGGCTTTAAGGCAGAGATAGAATCACAGGAAAGTTCCATACTTCTTCCAGTAAGGAAGAGACACTATTACAAAGCCTTCTCTCCAGGCATCTTTGATGGGTGGTTTTGCAGAGGTGGAGCTCGCAGGGGAGCTGGGAGGCAGCTCACAGTGGCCTTCTCAAGAAAGCCTGGCCCTCTGTGATTTCTGTTTTAAGAGAGTGTATGTATGGGGGACACCCAAGGAACATGGAGAGGGAAGACAGAGAAGCTCAGGTGATGGGGACAGTGATAAGAATAACATTAGACAAAGAGTACCAGGCTCTGATTGTCCTGATGCTGACATCATCCGGGTCCCTTTCTGCAGAAAAGCATTGGGAGAGACAGCATGAGTGTGGTCTAAGCATTTGTTTAGAAAAGTAGGGTGCAAGCAGGGTGTGGTAACTCACCCTGGGGTTTGCTGGCCAGCTAGCTAGCCTACTTGGTAATTTCCAGGTCAGTGAGAAAGCTTGCTAAAAAAAATCAAGGAATGACACCAGAGCCTGACATTTGTTAAGTACACACACACACACACACACACACACACACACACACACACACACCATCTACACACACACACACACAGCATCTACACACACACACACACATCATCTACACACACACATACACACACACACCATCTACACACACACACCATCTACACACACACACCATCTACATACACACACACACACCATCTTCAAACACACATACAAACACACACACACCATCTTCACACACACATACAAACACACACACCATCTTCACATACACATACAAACACACACAACATCTTCACACACACACACACAGACACACCATCTTCACACACACACATGCACTCCATCTTCACACACACACACACACACACACACACACACTGTTATTAGAAGGAAGGTCTGGGGTGTAACATGTGCATGTGCGCGTGCGTGCGTGTGTGTGTGTGTGTGTGTGTGTGTGTGTGTACATTCTCTTCTCCCCTTCTAAATCTCTGTCTGTCTGTCTTTTTTCTCTCTCTCTTTCTGTGTGTGTGTGTGTGTGTGTGTGTGTGTGTGTGTGTGTGTGTGTGTATGCTCAAGCAGGCTCAGAGTTTAAACCATTCTCTTTCCCCCTGTTCCCACAACTAAGCCCACATCTTTGGAGTTCTGGAAGTTGCTTTCCCCTCCTCAGAGCTGGCTTGAGGAGGAGATAGACCTGCAGACACCAATGGAAGGCAGATGAGTCCAGCTCTACAGCCGAGCTCTGCCAGTTAGCCACTGGCTCCCTGGGGAGACCCAGTGCAGCTAAAGAGTCTTATTAAAACAGCTTCTCAGATGATTATCCTAGGAGTCTATTACATCCTGCTCTGGGGAGTAGCATACAAACTCCTCACCTGCCTCCTTTACTTCCCTTGGCCTTTCTCAGAGAGCCTGGGCTCTTCTGCACAGCACCCCGACTCCCACTGCCCCAAGTTTTGCCTAGACTGAGCATGAGGGAAAAAGGAGCCTTCAGTTTAGCAAAGGATTTGAAGGTCACCTTCGTGGAGCCCTAAACACGATAACAATCTCTGCAATCAACAAGCCTGGCTCCTTTGGAAACTAAAATAGCAACTGTGGAGTCAATCGCTCCCCCTCCGCTCTCTTTTCTTTATAGGACACAAAGAAACTCTAGGGGTGAACTTGGAGATCACAGTGTCTTTTAACAGCTCGAAAACCTGAAAAGAAAGTTCCTGTGTCTATCTGCAGCTTGTCAGGACAGAAAAGCTAATTATCTCAGTGCTCTCGCTACCACCTTGCATCCAGCCAACTCTACCCTTCAGCTGTGGTCTATTTGTCCTATGGATACCCCCAAGTTTAAGGAGGTTCGGCAATGGTGCACTCCATTTTAGATGGAAGAGAACCCAGGCCCAAGAAGGAGAGGTGCTAATGCAGGGCCAGCTAAGGGTAGAGTAGACGGAAGAGGAGAGACACATAGATGTTTTAGCAACCCCTGCTGGCTTCTACTTCAGTCCTCTTCTCCTTGGGTTGGGCTCTGAGCTGTTGTTCACGGACTAGGATAGCATCCAGTGGGCAGTTGCCAAGGCAGGAACAGATGGAGTGGGGAAGGAAAGTTCTTCCACTCAGTGGCATTTGGGGAGAGGAATGAAGACAGAATTTTTCAGGTTGGAGTTAATTAGGGATAATGGAACATGCGTGGGGGCAAATTGTTGATGGGAATGAAGAACCTGGCAAATAAATGGTGACACACTCTCTCTCTCTTTCAGCAAAATATGGAGTGGTCTAAGAAGACAATGGCTTTGAATTCAGCTCACGTGAGAGCATGAAAAGGAATGTCCCACAGAGCCGGCTCTGCAGCGCTGAGATGGAAGTCTGCAGAGCACCTAGGGAAGTTGTGTTAACTCACAGCACAGACGATGATGGTTGCAAAAGCCAGCCATGCAGAAAAGAGGACCACGAACTATTAGAAAGAGACCTAAAGGTCATCTGGCTTCATCCCCACCCCCAGATGTAGATGAGCAAACTGAATTCAGGAACATGCCCAGTAAACAAACACTGCTTTTAACACAGCTAAAGGGAAGTGGAATCCAGCTACAGGCTAAAGCAGCCAAAAAACCTCACGTCCAGTGTAAGGCAAAGACTGGCTGAAAGGAAGAGGGCTGGGAAAGACATGCTGTGCCACCACTAATGCAAAACACAGTTGCCTTTATTAACGTCAGGTAATTTGGGCTTCAGTGTAGGGGAAATTACCACAGACAGAGAAGGACGTTAGGCAATGACCCAAAGCACCAATTTATTAAGAAGACATAGAAAAATCCTTTGCTCATATACTCCTAGGCATACAGCTTTGAAACACACAGAGTAAAAAGGGTAAGAATGAAAGGGACAATAGGAAGCCCGGCAGATAGAGCCAGGGACTCCCACAGGTCTGACAGAGACATTTATAGAGCAATTAGACAAAAGTCTGCAGAAGCCCTGAGCCCTATTACTAAACTTGACCTCATTAATATTTATTAGGCATTCCACCCAATGAGGGAAGACTGAATCTTCCTTTCAAATGCCCCTGGAATGTGTACCAAGTCAGACTGAGACATAAAATAAGACTCAATAAATCTGAGATTAAGTGTATAAATAAATCTTTTTGATCATGACCAAATTAAATGAGAAACTTTCAAAAGAACTGTATCTGGAAAATTCTCAAGTATCTGGAAGTTAATAAAGTAGTCTAAAGTAAACCATGGGTCAGATGAAGTCATAAGATATATTAAGATTTATTTTGAGAACAATGAAGAGCAAGTATGTGGTACACAGCTGAAGGAGTGATAAGAGAGCTATTGTTAGCATTAAATACTAATAGAAGAAAAACAGACAGTTTTAAAATTAATGGTCTAACCATCCTCTTAAGAAGCCAGAAAAATAAATGTAATTTAGAAACATAAATTAGTAGTAAAATTACCTTCTAAATATTTATGATTATAGCTTTAGACTAGAGCTGTATTGGCCTTAGTCAGAGCAACTTTTTTTTGTAGAAAGTCCTAGCTGGTCAAAGTGCTGAGAATAAGTGTGTGTTGAGTGTTCAGCCCTAGACAGACATCTCTATCACTTTCTCTAAGGCCCAGGGAACATTGCAGAAGAGAGGGTGGAAAGATTGTACAAACTGAAGGGTAGAGAGAATGCTGATTGCTAGACATGCAGTGGCTATGGCTATCAGGAAGATGCAGCAGCTGAGGGTACCTGCACAAGACCTACACACATCAAAAACACCATAAAAGTAGCAGGGGGCTAGTTGAGAAGAAGGAAGGATGCAGCAGACTGGGGATGAGAGAGAGAGTAGTGTGGGGTGAATATGATCATATGATCACAACACATTGTATGTATACAAGAAACTGTAAAAAATTAAGTTTAAAATAGGGACACATAAAGTCCAAAGTAACTATGCAAAATAAAGAAATTAATAAAGTTTGCTGCAAGCTGCAGGAAAATGTAATGGAATCCAGATACTATGACAAAAGCTAGTACTTGGAAAGGTCAAGGACTTTTCCAGAGGTCAAGCCATGGCTTAAGAAGTCTTGGTGATATTTTAGCATATAAAATATATATAAAAGCTGATTCCTGCAATGATTTTCTTGTATGCTATGTATGCTTCCAAGAACTCCTAACAGTGTATTCTATCTAAAATACCTATCAAGCACCCAAGGCCAATCAGTCTCCTAAATTTAGGTAAACACCCTTCAGGAGACACCACCTAGGAGACAGGTGGATACTAGCTAGGTGCATAGCTCTGTTTTCCTGTGCAAATGAAGCTCAGACCCTCCTTCCTCTCACAGGACAAGTGACATTTCAGAGCAATTGACTCAGGATAAAGTTTTTTTTTTTTTTTTTTTTTTTTTTTTGTTTGTTTTTTTTTTTTTTTTGCATACCACGTGCAGGGAGACATTGAGGCAAGATTCCTAGCAGAGCGGCAAGGCCAGAGGAGAAAGCAGCGAGGCAGAGTTTTTGCAGATTGTAGGTGGACTGAGTCAGGTGAGGAGAGGAAGGGACGAACATAGATGGAGGATTAGAGGATGAAGCTGAAGTCTAGAGAAAAAGGGCTTAGTTAGGACTAGGACAACGAGAGGACTTGAAGAAAAGGGACAGAGAGGAGCTGAGTTTGAGAACAGAACTGAAGCTGTGTGGACAGAATTTTGTCTTAGACGAATAAAGTGAATGAACGAGCCGGGCGGTGGTGGCGCACGCCTTTAATCCCAGCACTCGGGAGGCAGAGCCAGGCGGATCTCTGTGAGTTCGAGGCCAGCCTGGTCTCCAAAGTGAGTTCCAGGAAAGGCGCAAAGCTACACAGAGAAACCCTGTCTCGAAAAACCAAAAAAAAAAAAATAAAGTGAATGAACAAAAGAACATGGTGTACTTAGATTATTTTTCCTTCAGAGTACCCTCACCGTTAGTAGTATCTCTTCTGGGCCTCTGGGAAGGAAACGAAAGAGGCTGGACCTCAATAATTTCCAAAAAAAGTTAACAGAAGAAATCAGTGAAACCAGGGCGACATCGAGTCAACAAAGCACAAAGATGAACAAACCTGAGGCGCCTCCAGCCTGCAGGACTGAGCAAGGCAGAGACAAGAGACAGGCTGTCAGCAGTGCCTGCAGAAGAGCCCACAGCACAGACCAGCCGTGTGATGGAGAAGCTTGCTTGATGACAGTCAGTTTGATCATTTCATTGAAATGGACCAAGACCTGGAAAGACACAAATGGGACCAGGTGGCCCAAGGCCCTGAAGCAGAAACCAGTAACCTCAGAATGCCCAGGCTTCCTAAGGAGGTTGATTTGTAGGTAGAAATCTTCCAAGACAAAATAGAACTCAATAACAACACAAAACCAACCAACCAAACAACCAAACAACCAACCAACCAAACAAACCAACAAAAACCCAAACCCCAAAGTTGGAGGTCCAGTTAATGAATTCTTTCAAATAATAAACATTTAAACAGTTAAACAAAGTAACAAAATCTTCTATGAAGAGGAGAGAACACCCACAGTACACCTTATGGGGGAGCACTACTCCTGTACCAGAAGGGTTAATGACCTAAAAGCCTCAGGTGGTTTGAGAAACTACAGACTGGAAAGTTGGCAGCTTTGGCAGGATGGAGGATCCAGGATCCAGAGCTTCTGATAAGAAGGTCAAAATACTGGTCTTCCCTTGGTGTTGGCATTTACAACTTCCAGGCTTCAGGGAACAGATCTGCAGACAGAATCTTCCACCCCCAAAGCTCCCTTTCTGTCTTATAAATCCCCAAACTCAAGCCTGGTGGTGGTGATACATGTTATACCCAGATTGAGGAGACCCCCAAAAGACCACCACAGAGACCGAATCCTGTATGTAAAAATAAAGAGCCTTTATTTTAAGCTCTGGGGCTCGGTCCCTCTGTCTGATGCAGTGTTGAGAGCAGAGAGACCTGAGCTCAGTCAGGTGGGGCAGCGTTTTTTATCATAGCAGAGGTTGGGGTGAAGGTATTTCCAGGTTCCAGGACCCTGATTGGCTGACAATTGTCTAGGGGTATCTGTAAAACAAAAACAGGTGTGTGCTAGACTCAAGGACATCTGGCCACCTTATCTAATGGTTGGAATGTTTGGGGTGTCAGGTACTTCCTCACCCCTGAGTGGATCCCTGGGTGGTATCAGCTTAAGGCTTTTCCTAGAACTGGGTGTTGCCTGCCAGTAAGCCTGTCACAGAAGCTGTGTCTAGGCCCCTAAGCCTGTCATGGCTGCTGTGTGGTCAAGCTATTTTGGGGCCCCTCCACAATACATACCTTTAAGGCGTTTCTCTGAGTTCGAGGCCAACCTGCTCTACAGGTTGAGCTCCAGGACAGCCAGGGCTACACAGAAAAATCCTGTCTTGAAAAACTAAAAACTCAAAAACCAAAAAGCCAAATCCCAAACCAGAAAAAAAAAAAAAAATTCCCAAGCTTTGCACCTGAGCACACAGTCTTACTTCTGAAGAGACCACTGCCCCCACTGCTCTGATTGAAAGAGTCTCTTTCTTTTATTTTCTCAGTCACTCCTGATCTAACAGTACCCAATCATCCACTGCAAGAAAAGAAAACTGGTCCATTCAGCATGGATGCAGACATCTTACTAATAAAAAACCATTAAATGCAAATCCTCCATGATTGTATGTGAAAACTGCCATATATCATGACCAAGTGAAGTTTGTCCTAGGAATGCTTGGTTGGTTTAACATTTAACACTGAATTAATTTTAAAAAAAAGTGGAAATATTATCTCAATTAATGGAGGAACCTGTGAAATACTATGTAAATTAGGAAACATTTGCCACTAAAAACAGTAAAACAAAGGACAGAGAGATGGTTCCGTGACTAAAAACACTTGCTGCTCTCAGAGGACCTTAGTCCAGTTCTCAGAACCCATGTCACAGCTGCAACTGCCTTTAACTCCAGCAACAGGGGATCCAACACCCTCTTGGGGTGCCCATAGACATGTGGCATATGTGGAGGGGCCCCAAAACAGCTTGACCACACAGCAGCCATGACAGGCTTAGAGGCCCAGACACAGCTTCCGTGAAAGGCTTACAGGCAGGGAACACCCAGATCCAGGAAAATCCATAAGCTAACACCACCCAGGGATCCACCCAGGGGTGAGGAAATACCTGACATCCCAAACACTCCAGCCATTAGAGAAGGTGGCCAGATGTCCTTGAGCCTAGCACACACATATTTCCCCTCACCAAGATACCCCTAGACAATTGTCAGCCAATCAGCTGAACTCTGGAAATCCCCTCACTCCACCCTCTGCTATGATTAAAAACCCACCCAACCTGAGCTTGGGGCTCTCTGTCCTCACTGCTGTGTTAGACAGACCAAGGCCCGGAGCTTGAAAATAAAGACTCTTTGCTTTTTATGTATGGGATTTGGTCTTCGTGGTGGTCTTTTGGGGATCCCTGTGATCTGGGCATAACAGCATACACACACAGACAGACAAATGAAAGAAGTGAAATACATCATTAAGTAAATAAATTAAATTAAAACTATAAAACAGTACTAAAGGAAATTAAGGAATACTTAAATAAGTGGAGGTATGTACTATGTTCATGGATTAGGACCTATAAAATTAATAATAATATGAAAAATGGGCAAAGGATTTTAATAGATACTCTACTGAAGAAGGTGTGTAAACAGTGGATGAACATATGGTAAGATGATCAATATCAGTAATCATTAGGAAAATTCAAAATTATCCTTAGAAGCCTGTTTGTTTTCTAATGGGAGTCAGAAAGGGGGTGGGTCCTGGTGGGAGTGGGGAGGAATTGCCAGGAGTAGAGGGAGGAGGAACCATAATTAGGATATAATTGTGAGAAAAAAAAACTATTTTCAATAAAAGGAGGAAAAAGTGAAAAAAAATCAACAGGGCAATGAATGGTTGAAAATGCAAGAGTAGATACATTATGATAGAATCATTTACTAAAAATGAACTGACCACCTTCATGACAAACTCAAGCCATGGTTGGGTCTACTTCACAAATGAATATACAGTGGGAGCTGAGAACATGAACAGAATGGTTGGAACTTAATTCATTGCCATGTAAAATGGGAGTCAGCTATTACTTGAGAATGAAAGATCAGAGATCTGTGTTAGAGTACTGGCACAATAAATGAGTAATTAAAAAAACAAAACAAAAGGGAAATCCAGGGGCTGCAGAGATGGCTCAGTGGTTAAGAGCACTGACTGCTCTTCCAGGGGACCTGGGTTTGATTGCCAGCACCCACATGGCAGCTCACAACTGTCTGTGACTCCAGTTCCAGGGAATCTGGCATCCTTACCCAGACATATATGAAGGCAAAAACACCAATGCATATAAAACAAAAAATAAATAAATTTAAAAAGGAAATCCAAATTAATACTGCAGGGAGCTACCATATCACTACAACTTAAGGGAGTGATAGTTTTAAGTTTAGATGAAGACAGAAAACAACAGAAAAATCCTGCCCTTGCTACTGAGAACCACAATGGTGCAATCACTCTGGAAGGAAACTTAGGTGTTTCTTAAAAAGTTGAGCATGCGTTTCCATTCCACCCAAAGACTACTCAGAGGAGTTTGCCCAAGAAAAGTCATAGAGATGTGCTTAAATGTTCTTAGTGACTTTATTCTTGCTAGCTCCAAATGTGAAACAATCCAGATGTCCATTTGACAGGTAAAGCAAAGAAACTGTGGCAAATACCTGAATACTATTCGGCAATGAAAAAGAACTGAACTGTAAGTGTAAGCAACAATGTGACAAATCTAACAAACTTTTCTCTACTGAAAGAAACCAAAGACAAAAGGCTATTATTTGTTCAGTCATTTCATTTAAATGACTTTATGCAAAAGACAAAACCTGCGGGACAAAAACCATATGCACAGTTGCTAGAGAAGAAAAGGTGACTGACGGCAGAGAAGCACCAAGAAACATTCTGTGGTCCCAGGAGTGTTCTGGGAGCAGCTATGCTCATCTGTACACTGCCAACACGGCACTATTCTGTATTGTGATTGTGCTGGGTACACATCGGGGTACATTTGTCAAAACTGAATCAGGTCCGCAATTCAATGGGTTTTATATTATCAATTGCACTTCCTGGAAGCTGATAGAAACACTGTGCCCCCTCTGCCTGATTTGCAGGTGGAGGGTTGAGTGGGGTCCTATAAGACCTCCTGCCTTCATTACTGGCAGCTCTTGGCTTCTTTGATTTTAGAAAGATGCTGGTCTCTGTGGAGCAGTCCCCAGAGAGGGGAAGAAAGAAATGGAGCATGGCAATGTCTGAGGCCTCTTGAGCATCTGTGTGAGAAGGATGTCAAGAGTTGAACCTTCTCGGTGTGGCTCCATCCTGGAGGACAGGGCTAGGAGAAGAAATTCGGTACCCACTGCATGTCAAAAGAATCAAGGGCGGAAAGCAAGCTGGGACACTGAGGCACCTCTGGCAGTGCCATTAGCCCATGGGGAATGCCTACATGGTGCTGTCTGCTTGCCCACTTAGCAGGGTAGGAGGCCTCAGACAGGGCCCCGTGTGAATGCTTTTACACATCTGTGGAAAATGGATTTTGAAGGCCATATTTCAAATGTAGCACTTTGCAACTGGAGCTATAGTCAGTCCCATGACAATCTCTTGTGACTTCCCCAGTCACATGTCAAAGTCCTAGGCCCCCAGGGCTGCAGTACCTTCTTGCAGATAGTGTGATTACAGGTATAGTCAGTTGAGATGAAGTTAGACTAGAAAAGGATGAGAATATCATATAAGACTGGAGAGGCTGGGCCCAGAGAGATGGCTCAGCTGTTGCTTGAAGGACCTGAGTTCAAGTCACAAAACTCACGTAAACAAAAAGGTGTGTGTGTGTGTGTGTGTGTGTGTGTGTGTGTGTGTGTGTGTGTGTGTGTGTTATGGCAAGAATTTGTAATTCCAGTGCCAGGGAGTGGGTTCCAGGGCTTTCTAGCTAGCTAGCCTAATTTAATTGGTGAATTCCAGGTCCTTAAGAGATGTTTTCTCAAAATTAAAAAGGTGGATGGTATTTCAGGAGTGACATCTGAGATTGGCTTCTATCCTGCAGGTACACACTTGTATGCACACACACACACACACACACACACACACACACACACACACACACACACACACAAAGATTGGAGGTGTCCTGCAACTGAGGATCCACTGAGAGCTGAGTGCCTTCCTACCTGCTTACTTTATGCATTCAGAGAGCTGGGAGCTGGGCTTTGCACACACTGTGTGATCAAACTTTTCCAGAAAGAATTAGTAACACATTTCTGCTGTTCTGAGGTCCCAGCAAATCAGTGCAATACAGCTCTGGCCTTTGCCCATGTTCCTCTGCAGGAATTATGTATCCAAGAAATGCTGCGATTGTGGCAGTTGTCTGTGGCATAGTCTTTTGGGTGGCTGTTTACTGGCCAGTTCTCAGGAGCAAGGACAAAACTCACCAAGAGTCAGAAGGACCTCTGCGGACACTGGAATATCCTGGGATACCACAGCAGACCTGAGATTTCACCTTGGGGAGTACCGTGAGCTTAAAAGATGCTTCTCTTTGATGATCCCAGAAGTGGAGTGTGGATAAGTAACCAATCATGAAGCGTGCCATGGCAACTGGCACACAGAGGATGCGGTGCAGAGCCTGCTTCCTGCCCATCTGAGGGACGGTGCCTGGAATGCTAGCTTTCTGTTAGCACACTCAGCCCTGGGCCAGTTCTCAGCCTTGGGCTCCTCTCTGTAGCAAGGATTTCCACAAATGTGAGCAGAGGAGAAAGTGGGCAAGCTCACTCAAAACCCCTATTTCAATACAAATATTCTACCAATCCTTGGAGAATTTCATAACTGTATGAAATGTATTTTTATCATATTCACCTTCTCACACCCCCTGGATCTCTCCTCCACCTCCTTCCAATTTCATGTCATTTTTCTGCTTGTTTGTTTTTTTTATAAGCCACCTAGTCTAGTTTGTCCTGTCCATATACCTACAGTTGTGGGCATCACTGGGGCACGTGGACCCTTTATAAGTAAGTCACCGGGCCTATAGCCAGCAGGAAAGCCTTGGTGGATTCACTAACAAATATATTTTTAAAAAACTAAACGTGTGAAAGAATTGATAGATGGATGGGTGAACAGATGGGTAGATGGGTGGAGGGGTGGGTGGTAGATGAGTGGATGGATGTATGCATAGATGGATGTGTGTAGGTATGTATTTATGTATGTATATGTAGGTGGTGGATGGATAGGTGAATGAGTGGATGGGTAGATGGCTGGATGGGTAGACAGATGGGTAGATGGATAGGTGGGTGGATGGGTAGATGTATGGATAAGTAGTGAATAGAGAGGTGAATGAATGGATGAATAGGTAGATGGATAGATAGGTGGGTGGATGGATGACTGGTTGAATGAGTTCATGATACATGGATGGGTAGATTGAAGGCTGAGTGGAAAGTTGGATGGAAGAATTTGCCTCAACTCAGGCAAGAAGCAGAATGATGGCTGCATTCTACAAAAGGTGTATGCATGTCTGGAGAGAGGCAAATTCGGAGGATGTGAGTGCATGTTTGTGTGTCCTTTGCTCCTCCTCGAATAAGGACTACATGATAGATTGAGATTTTATACATTTAATATTTCCTCCCAACTCCGGGTGCTTTACATCTGGATAAAAGGAGCTATAAATCTCTGCAGGCAGAACGTGGCTCGCTCTGCCTCTCCACCCGCTCACTGAGATCTCACTTAGAAATCCAGCTGAACAGTCAGTGATGAATCACAGCATCTGTGGAACAGTCCAGATAAGCAGCGATTTGCATTTTCACGTGATCATTTGCTGCTCTTGGCGTTTTCAAATTACCTTAGAGCCACATTAATTCAGTTGCCATCTACTGCCACGCTCTGCCCAAGTGACCGGGTGATGGGAATTCAAGTGGCAGGTTTGTCTGGCTTTTCAGGCATGTGGAGTGCTCCCTTTTGGTATCCTGAAGCATATGGAAAGAGAGCAGCCCCATGGAGAGTGAGCTTGTAGCAACTCTCCTCCAAAGGTGACAGCTTCAAATCGACTTTGCCTTTGTGGTCTCCATGTCTGCCAGTTGCTTAAAAATAAACTAAGCACCAATTGTTCCCCCTGGTACCTCTCTACCTCACACTATGGAGGAGACATCCCCTCAGGTAGCTGATTCTCCCTCTCGACTGCAGGAGCTGTGTGTGCCGGGGGAGGCTGGCAGCAGCAGGCACCATATGGCTGCCATGGAGGCGGTCTTTTTGGTAGAAGGGAAATCTTGGAGAAGTTCTACAGGCTGGATGGAACTCCCCAGCCCTGCAGAGGAAGCTCTTGTCTGGCACTTGCCTGCAGCTGTCTCAGTGGTCACAGCTTCTTCAAAGAGACTGCATGTGGCCAAGAGGACAGTCTATCACCCAGCCGTGGGGACTCAGTCAGAGGCGAGAGAGTGTTCACTGGATGCGGAATGAGTCCTGATGTGTCCAAGTAGGACCGCTTTACTGAAACACCTCCGGACAAAGAGATTTCACAGTCTAATGTAATCCCTCTCCTCTGTTTCCTCCGACCTTCACAATCCAGGGAGTTTTTAACAGGCATCAGCAGTGCGTCTCCACACATCCATTTCCTTGCCCAGGAGCAGATTCTGCATCTCTACATCCTTAACACAAATTCTCAGAATTCTACCCAATGCATTGGTGAGGAGGCCTTTGAAAATGAGAATTAATTTGTTTCCCTATCTTAATTTACATTTGTTCCTCTTCCAAGAATCCATTCTATAGCACTTTCATTATCTCCCATCTCTTCCAACCCTTTCAGGAGTCCTATGTTGAAGTTTTGCTCAGTTTCTCTTAGGTTCCAATAGACACATGTTAATGGAGAAATAGATCGTCTGTCCAAAATGAATTGTCTAAAGTGATTTGTAGATTGTCGAACCAAAAAGGCAGTGCAAGGTCATTCAAGGGGATACAAGTTTGGGTGACAGGAAAGCTGTAGTTTTTTTTGTTTTTTGTTTTTGTTTTTGTTTTAGCTCTACTTGTATGCTTTGCTGAGGAGATAGCATGATTGGTAAATGCTGAGCATGAAGAAGAGACCTGATTTTGAATCTCCAGCACCCACATAAAAACCTGGGTGTAGTGGCACACGCCTGTAATCCGAGGGCTGGGTGCTTGGAAATGGGGATCACTAAAGCTTGTTGACCAGTCAATCTAGCTGAACAATGTAGGTTCAGTGAGAGATCCTGTCTCAAAACATAAGATGGAGAGAGATAGAAGAAAACACCAACATCAAACTCTGACCTCCACACACACGCATATGTAAGTATGTGTATCTTCCCATCTGCACACACGTAAATGTACATACATGTAACACATACACACACACACACACACACACACACACACACACACACACACACACACACACACACACTGTTCTATCTATTCTTATCTTGTTATTTTCATTCCCAGCTTGCAGCAACTGTGTATTTTTAAAACTTCCTGTGTTCTGATGGTAAGAACACTTCATAGGAGATTCCACTTCCAGTATTAATATGTGACTCAGTGTTGGCCACAGAGACAACACTGTGTGGCAGATCTTTACAGCTTTTTACCTTGATTAACTAACATTTGCTTTCCCTTGGTCAGTAACTCTGCAGTCCCCTCTTTCTAGTCCTAGACAGCCACCATTCGACTCTGATCCTGCAGGTTGGATCATCACAGATAACCCATACAAGAAGAAGCTTACAGCCTTCAGCTTTCTGTGACCACCTCTTCCCACCCATCACACTGTCCTCAAAGTCTGCTGCAGGCTCATGTTGAGGGAATTCCTTTTTCAGAGGCTGCATAGGATGGCATTGTGTGGACCTGAAGCATTTATCTAATTATTTTGTATTTAAATTGTTCTTTGTGTTTTTCACATCATGCCTCCCGATCCCACCCATCTCCTACCCCATCCCAAAATGAAATTTAAGAGAAAGGGGGACAGGGGGAGAAGGGGAAAATCTCATCATGGAAGCTGCAGTGAGTCACTCAGGAAACCCCTTTACCCATACATTTTTACATATACATGTTCATCAAAAATAACCATTGGTCTGGTTCGAGGCCCCTGGTCTCTGCTGCACCACTGATGCTGGGCCTTCACTGGGACTCTTCCTGGACATCTCGTTGTTGCCCTGTGTCATGGAGATCCTGCAGCTCGGGATCCACAGGACTGATCTACCCAGGCCCCCTACCCCATGTTCCAGCAGATCACAATGGGGTGGATGGTGGGGTGGGCCAAAACATTGTCCTGGTTCTGTGCCTCAGTAGTTGCAGGGTTGGTCAGCCCGCCAGCTCTTCCCTGTCTTTGCCACCAGGGTGAGCTCTCCAGCATTGCCCTGGCTAGTTCACCCCTTGCAATGTTGAGCAAGGGGCAGTATAGATTTTTTTTTAACTCTTTGGGGGCCTGCCACTGAGCTCCCAAATAAATACAGAGACTTATTTCTTATTTATGAATGCCCAGTCTTAGCTTGGCTTTTTTCTAGCCAGTTTTTCTTAAATTATCCTGTTTACCTTTTGCCTCAGGGCTTTTACCTTTCCTTTTTCTATATACCTCTCTTTCCTTCTTACTCGGTGGCTGGCTGGGTGGCTGGGTTGCTGGCCCTGGCATCCTCCTCTCCTTTTTTCATCTCTTCCTCCTCTTTTTCTCTCGAGCCTAGATGTCTCCTCCTATTTATTCTCTCAGCCTGGCAGCCCTGCCTACCTCTCTCTCTAGCCTAGCTATTGGCTGTTCAGCTCTTTATTGGAAAATCAGATGTTTTAGGCAGGCAAAGTAACACAGCTTTATAGAGTTAAACAAACGCAACATAAAAGAATGCAACACATCTTTGCATCATTAAACAAATATTCCACAGCATAAACAAATGTAACATATCTTAAGCTAATATTCCACAACAAGGAGGGACCAGTACTGCAGCTTTCAGACCCTCAGGGTCAGTTCTCCCACACCTTTAGGGCCAGCTCTACTGGGTTTCCCAGGTGAGGCATAGGGGCCACTCTCCTAAGTGCTGCAGCTGATGAGGGGCAGGACCAGCTCTCCCACTCCTATAACCTCAGGATCAGCTCTCCTACCTGCCTCAGGCATCGAGGGGTGGGAGAGGGGGCACCTCTCTCCCACCCACGTTGTCACATGGCAGTGGAGTAATGGGGACAGCTCTCCTATTGGGGCTGGCTCACCCATACCTCCATCACCAACAAGCTCAGCTCTACTGTGCTGTGAGGTGCAGGGCCTGTTCTCCTGAGTGTTGCGTCTGGTGGGGGGCAGGGACAGTTCTCCCATCTGCCTCAGGTGTTGATGGGGATGGATGGCATCTCTCCCCTGCCCATGCACCACTAGACAGATTAGTGGGGACAGCTCTACCATGCTCACAACATGGGGCTGGTTTACCCACACCTCCACCAACAGGATTGGCTTTATTGTACTGCCTAGGTGAGGTGAAGGGCCTGCTCTTCCTAGTATTACAGCTGATGTGGGGGCAGGGACATCTCTCCCTCTCTTATGACCTCTGGGTCAGCTTCTCCACTTGCTTCAGGTGTTGATAGGTGGGTGGGGGAAATCTAATTATTCTTTATTAATAAAACTCAGGAGTCAGATATTGGGGTAAGAATTTGATTGATCAGCAAAGTGACAGAGAAGCGACCAGTGACCTCCCCTCTCTCTCCTTCTTCAATTCAAAAAAGTAGATAATCTTTTTAAGCACCACCCTACCACTTCCTGCCTCTCTCTATATCCTCGGTCCTCCAAAACTTCTATGGCTAATTTTAGTCAGCTAGTAGCTAGCTCCGCCCTCTGATTCAAAGTAAATTTTATTTGCAGTCTCTTGGGAGTGTTAGAATTAGGTCAAAATATCCCACACTATTTCCCCCTTTTGGTCTAAATAAAAAGAGAAGATTTTTAACCCTAACACAGTAGAGATACATATAATAAGAACAATTATCAGGTAAGAATTATATTCAAAATGTCTAGTCCATTTGCATTTGGCAAATTCAGAGAAAATACTCCATTGTCTATCTTGGTAAGTCCAAAGTTTTACACCTAAACCACTTTCTACCATAACTTCCATTATCATCCTAAAAATATCTTTTTAGACCTTAAAATATCTTCTTAGATAAACAACTTAAGGTATTTGGTGATGCCAAGCATCTTGAAGGTGCTTCTTGATGAAGCTCACAGTGCTTGAACAATTTGGACTGACCCTTCACCTCCATTGGTAGAATTTGATGCACAACTCTTGCCTATGTCTTTGACGTGTTCCAGGTTTCAATTCCTTGCTGTTAAGGGTCCCTCACAGAAGGCTAGAACTGGGACAATGTAACAATTCTTATAGAAGCTGATGTTAAGAATAAAACTTATGTTGATTCCCTGAGAGAATTAGCTATGCAAGAAATTGAGTCCTTTACAGAACTTATTACTTACGTGGTATTAGTAAACATGAGACAGGATCTGGAACCAATCATTAAAGAAGAAAAACTTAGGCAAATTAAGAAGCTGACAAACTATAACTGAATCATTTCTGTGTTTGGCCTCAGAAACACAGAACTAGCACAGACAAAGAAAATATTTTGATTATAAAATTAATGACAAGCCTTGGTACCCTTCTGAAGGCAAAGGAAGCAGTTTTAGGAATGATGTTCTTTTACTCTCTGTAGGATTATAATAAAGATAGAGACCATATCGAAACACGAGTTTATGACAGAGACACAAAGAGAACCATCTTGGCTCAGTGAACTGCCTGGCTTCCTGAGCAGACTTGTCAGATCAGGACTTCTCTGATTATAGAAAGAATAAAGAGCAGAACATGGTATTTCAGAAGTCAAGGGAAAGGATGGTGGTCTTATGTCAGTTATAAAAGAAAGAATTTAAACAAGGGACTGAGGAAATAGATTTCCTTAGAAAGATCAGACATTCATTATAGTAGATCAATAGAATAATACAGGAGAAGCTTGATATAACAAGTAGTAGGAAATAACTTCTGATCTATTAACTTAGTCATACTTAAATAGAAATATCCTGTCTAGTATTTCTGCAACTACAAGCCTTTATAATTCCAATTTTAAGGAAAAAGATATTGACTTACAAGAATTGATTTTATCATGTTAGATTTTAGTTCTCATGAAATTTGCTGTCTGCTCATTTTTTTCTTTTACTTTGAAAAGTATGTACCATGAAAAAACTTTGTAATCAATGATTAAAGTATATGAGAAAATGATTTTGTGTATAAAGCCTGTGAGAGATATGGGTTGTCAGAGTATGTCAAGCCATACTGAGATGTGTTTCCTCTCTGTCCATTTCTTGTAAATCAAAATGAAGAAGTGTCCTGTGTCCGATTTCTCCATCTCCACTCTTGCATCTACCCATCTTCAGACCTTGCCCTCATCTGGAGCTGGACTTGGGCAGCTTTTATGTTTCTCTACCTTATAAACTTTACATCTTTTATCTAAGATTTTTTTCTGAATTTGTTAACAAGAAAAACTGTATAATTATCTAGTCTTCAATCCCAATCAGAGACCCAAGAAGGATAAAATATTACTTGAGTAAACAGGAAGTAAAGAGCAAACAACTTCCAAAACTATAGAAATAACAGAAATATCTGGCTTCCTGGACAGTCACCCAAAGTCCCTCTGCAGCATGGGGGCATCCACCTTTGGCCTACAAGCTTAGAACATCTGACAGACTTTTGTGAAGCAGAATTTTAAAGGATGACCTACCTTGTCTTGGCAAAGTTCAGAGGTTGATTTCTTTTGTGTCATACTTGTCCATTTTGGATAGCTTACTTACAATAAGCAAAAGAAATTTCTTGCTCAATGGCTAACTTTGCCATGATGAAAGCAAATTCCATACGGAGGTTCTTCAGTGGCTATCATCCTTTTTTGAAGTAGATTGGTGCTGCCAGGAGCATATGTGTCTCACTGTCATGAAAAACCTTATGTTATCAAAACATTTGAAATGCCATATTCTGTAGGTCTCTGAAGTGTTTGAAGATCATCTATCTAAAATATATACCTGTTTGACCTTGAAAACATACCCAACATGGTCACAAATTTGATTTTATAGATGACTAACTACTAACTCACAATTCTTAATTATCTTAAAAAGTTTGTAAAAATAGTCTTTAAGGATTAGAACTTTACATTATATTTTAAAATGAGCTGCATAGGCAAAATATCTTAAACAAGAGTAGAACCATATATACAGTGTGTTAAAACAAAAATAACCTTAAATTTGTATCAATATACAAAAATATCTTTAACAAAAGTAGAAACATATATACAGTATAACAAAAATGACCTTACATTTGTATCAATATACAAAAATATCTTAAATAAGAGTAGAAATATATACACAGTATAACAAAAATAATTTTTTTTATAAATAAAAAAAGTCCATACCAATGTTAAATATTTAAGAATAGTAGTTGCTTTTTTAGTTTAAAAATACATTCAATAATCTTCCCCTTTATCCTATCATTCTTACATCCCCTTTCCTTTTCAGAACAAGATCCCTGAATCCAACCTCCCTTGCTTAGTTTCCTCCCTTACTATGACCAGTAACAACTGGCAACCAACCCCCTAAATGATGATAAGCATCTATAACACACCGAATGACCAAAGACCACCCACTCCACCTCTTGGGAATGTGGGCATCATGTTCTTAAAATTACTTCCTGTTGTCTAGGGGTGATCGCATCTCTAGGTGACTGAGAAAATTGAGACAATGGTCAAGTACTGGGCTGTATCATTTGTTGTCCAGTCTCTGCATAATGGGAAAGTGAAGGGCTCATCTTGAAGTTCTAGCTGGAGTAGTTTATGATGCTGGACCATCTTAACTCACTGACTTGAAATTGTCCTGAGCAATTTGTAGTCCAAAGCTGATCTTTGGGTGGTGCTTGCCAGTTTGGGTGGCATTACCACAATCCAGGTGGAATCATCATTGTAGGGTTGCATCATCCTTTTGGAGATTTCAAAGGTTGCTATTAGGAATGATCATGGTTCACTGCAGAAAACTTATACATTTTAAATGTCATATGCAGCAGATCTTGGGGAGGTTAAAGGATCACAATCTATTAAATATATCCAGGGTACACAAGCCCAATTCCTAGTTACCTGATTCAGGCTCAAGCCCAAGATCATGTACAGGAAGCTAGATGAAGCCTATATCTAGAATTAGTGCTCTATATGACCATTAATATCATGACAGAATATATATATATATATATGTATACATTTATAATATATTATAAATTTTGAGATAATATTTAAACTTGAAGAAAGAAATGTTTTAAAGAGTCAAAATAAAACCAAAGTATTATGAGATTAGTGGCAAAAGAATAGTTCCTTAATTTTGGGTTTTCTTTTGTTCCATATCAGGTGTCTCTTCTGACATGAGACAAAGATTTTAGATTTTTCTTTAACAAGCATGTTTGGGTTTAGAGAAGGAGAGAGCCACACTCCAACTCCAAAGCAAGCTTTAATTTTTAATTGAATTGGGACTACAAAAAGTCCACTTGATTTATACGTCTGTAGAGAACAGCAGAAAAATTTTTTTTGGAAGATTTATGGAACTTTATCCTGTTGGAAATGTGTTGTACCATTAGACCAGTTTATTCTTGTTTGGGGGGGACATTTTCTCTGGATGATTTGTCCTCTTTCTTCAGATGTCTCACTTGACCAGTGGTCTTCAGATTCCTTAGTTGGGTGTTTTTATTCTCCTGTAAAGACAAAAACAAAACCCTGACCCAATCCTAACTTTGAGGAGTTTCCCTTTGGCAGTTTATATCTGATCAAATGATGTGTATTTGTTAGTTTTATAACTTAGTTTAGATTGAATGACCATGCTGATTGATGAACTATTGCCTCTCCTAATCAAGAAGTCTCTCCTGTTCAAATCTCATCTTTATCAATTTTGATGATCCATAGCTTTTATTCTCCTGTGGAACAAAACAAAACCTTTTCTCCAATGTAAAACATACTTTGGTTTCCATTCTGAAGTCAACACATCTTTAAAATATACGGGCTGATTTAATTCAGCAGTTTTTTCTACTATCCAATGTCTCTCTGCAGCTGTTGTTCCTTTCTCATTAGCATTTAAAAATTTAAAGTTAATAAAGCATTATATAATCTATCTTTGGGGTCTTTACGACCCATTTCTGTTTATTAAGCATATCTTTTAAAGTACAATTAGATCTTTCTATAACTGCTTGTCCTGTAGAATTGTGTGGTATACCTGTAATATGCTTTATATTGTAATATGCAAAAAAACTGTTTCATTTTATTAGAGACATATTCTGGAGCATTGTCAGTCTTAATTTTTACAGGTATACCCATGATGGCCATAACATCCAATAAATATGTAATTACAGAATCAGCCTTTTCAGAACTCAAAGTAGCTGTCCATTGAAATCCTGAAATTGTATCTATGGTATGTTGCTTATACTTTAATTTTCCAAATCCCACTAAGTTGATTATCTCTTCATTTAATTTTTCCATTTTCAAATCATCTATTATGGAACCATACAGAGATCTAACTCACTGCATTGTAATATTGTTCGCCATTCTCAATGTGGATAAATACTCTTTTTCTAAAAAAGCTAATTCCCTCTTTAAGAATTCCCAGGTGTCTCACCAGATCTGCTGGTGACCGCAGTGAAGTGTGAGGCTGGCTGTTGCTGCTGTACTGCAAGGGTGGACAGAGGACATGGCGTGTGATGGAGAGGGACAGAGAGGAGTGAGGGGGATGGCTAAGAGTGTGTGGTGGCCACAACAGTAAAAGCCAGAGTGGGTGTTGAGGTGGCTGACCCCATGAGGCAGTGGCCCCAAGAGGGGGTCCAGGGGAAGCCCACAATCACCGGGAGAGAGAGCCAGCTGCCTGAAAAGCAGACACAGAGGGATGTGCAGAAGAAGCCTGCATGCCAGGAAGCAAGGGCATGAGGCCGCCTGGATTACAGAGCTGGTCGGTGGTGGGTGGCTAACTCTGGCAGCATTTGGGGCCCAGTGGCCTGTGGTGTTTGGGGCCCAGGATGGGTAGCATTTGGAAGCTGCTATAGAGAGGCTGTAATGGGAAAACCCCAAACTCTTGCAGAGGGCCTGGGGGGAGGGAAGAAAAGGCAGCCCCAGTGGTGACTCCAGCAGCTGCAAAGCCGGCAGTCTTGTGCCCCAAGTTGGATGCTAGATGAAATGTTTATCTAATTATTCTTTATCCATAGATGAAATGTTTATCTAGTTATTCTTTATCCATAAAACTCGAGAGTCAGATATGGGGATAAGAACCTGGTTGAAAGTGGCAGAGAAGTGGCCAGTAACCTCCTTTCTCTCTCCTTCCTTGATCTCAAAGGGCTGAGCATCTCTCGAAGCCCCACCCTACTCCTTCCTGTCTCTCTACCTGTCCTGGGTCCTCTAAAACCTCTGTGGCTAATTTTGGTCAGCTAGTAGCTAGCTCCCCCCTCTGATTCGAAGTAAACTTTATCGGCAGCGTTGGGAGTGTCAGAGTGTGATCAAAACATTCCACAACATGGACCCACCCCTGTCTCTGTATGCATGTAACTGTGGGTAGATGTCTGGCCATTTCCATGGGTTGGCCATTGTGAACAATGCTACAGTGGACACAGACTGGTGATGGGTTTGAGATTTTGATCTCAGTTCTTTCAGATAAATACTCAGGAGACTGTTGAATTGCTCGGCAGTTCCAGGCTTATATTTTTGAGGAAACTCCGTCTTGTTTTCCATAGCTTCCCCACCAACAGAATCGAAGGGCTCCAGACTCTCAGTGTCTCACAGCACTTGGTTTTTGTTTCTAAAAACAGTCTCCTGGCATGTGCGAGATGATGCCTCACTGTTCATCTGATTTTCATTTCTCTGATGAGCACTGACTTCGAGTACTTTCTATGTATCTGTTGGCTGTTGCATTTTTTTTTTTTTTTGAGAATTGTGTATCTGAGTCTTCACATCATGGTTTTGAATTAAGTGACCATAATTTTTGATATTGTGGGAGTCAATATCAAACTTTGGAGTTAATCACTGATCATCCACAGAGTTGACATTTTCCTAGGTGGCCTTCTTGGCTTTCTTTCATCCCTAGGTTGCCTTCTGTTCTGTTAGTTGTTGCATTTCTATTCTTTGTTTATTTTCCATCACTTTCTTCTAATTAACTCACAAATAGAGATATCAAACAGCAGGCTGAACGGAGCCTCTCACACTCTTGCTGGAGCCTCAGCAGTTAGAATGGCTGTACGTCATTCTCTGGTCCTGGCAGAGCCCAAGACGGAGGCCTGGCCCTGCACTGTTCCCATTTCTATACTCTAATAAGGAAAAGGAAAAGTGGGAAGCAAGTCCATTTATAATATCTCTAAGAATAATGAAATAGGAAAAAACTTAAGGCAGCAAAACTTGAAAAGAATTAAAGTAAGCACAAATAAATCACACAAAACAGCCTAAACATTCCATATAGTTCTCATCAGTGTCTCAAAGGAAACAGGGGAACAGTAATTCTGTAGTTTATATGGATGTGTGGGTGGGGAGTGGTTATAATTCCAGTCCTGGGGAGGCTGAGACTTAAGGCTTAATAATTCAAAATCAGCCTGGGCTAGTTACAAAGCAAGTCTCTATCCAAAACACCAAACCAGGGTGGTAAGATGGTCCAGCAGGTGGAAGCACTTACCGGAAAAAGCTGGCATTCTGAGCTCAACCCCTGGAACCCACAGTGGAAGAGGAGAACCAACTCTTGAGAGCATGCTAGGGCATGCCCATGCCGGAACTCACCCTCACATAGTAGTAATAAAAACAGACAAACAAAAAACCAAGCACACAAAAGAGCTCGAAGAAATGGCAAGACAAACAGAACAACAAAACCACCCAAACCAGAATCCAGCACCTCCACCCTGAAAAGTCTGATCAATCTTGAGAAAGAACAAAGTTGGAGCCGTCACATGCCATTCCTGGCTTCAAGACGTTCTGTGAAGCTGTAGTGCCAAACAATTTAGTTCTGGAAGAGAGTAAAGAGCACAGAAATAAATGTATACAAACACCACTGGGTTCACTCAAACCTGGGACAAATGTCTGAGGTGTCTATTTGATATATTGTCCCTCAGCCTCTACCCGTTACAGGATCCTCCTGTCTGGCATACCTCATCCCCTACCCTAAATTCTTCCAGCCCAGGGGTTGGGCTGCCCTTCCCTATATAATGCAGACATTTTGGTTACTTGGCCTTTTGGTTTACCCTTTACTGTCTTGGACCAGGCCACCCTCTAGGTTGGTGACTCCTCTCCCCTCTCTCCTCCCTCATTTCCTCACATGTCCTGGCTCATGGTCATGTTCACTCTGAACTCTCCCAGATGTCCCTGCCTCTGGCTATTCTCTCCCTTTTATTACAATAAACTTTCTCCTCCACAATACCTAGGAGCAGCCATGTCCTTCCTTCTTTATTTCCTTTTTTCGTTCAGGGGAAGGACACTGAATATTCAATAAACAGTATTGTGAAGGCTGTGTTGTGTGCACACAAAAGGCTGGATCTGGACCCTTGTCTTAGCCCCCAGAGAAAAACAAACTCCAAGTGGGTCAAAAATTTAAATGTAAGATCTGACACTTCAGAACTCCTAGGACAAAACAGAGGGCTAAAGCCTCATGAGCATTGCTCTTAATGGTTTCACAAATTGAACATCAAAGGTGCAGGCCACAAAACTAAAGATAAACGCGTGGAGTTCATAAGACACTTGGCTCACAGAGCAACATTGAAGTGTGCTTTCTGAATGACTTTCCCTTCTGCTTCTGGGTTTTGGTGTTTGTGTGCTGAGGGGCAGGTGGCAGGGTTTGGGACACTCAATCCCACTCTCCTATGTGTATCTTCAGCTGTATGGAAGTGTGAACCTTTTCCAGTGCATTGGAAAGGAAGATCAGAAAAGAAATATATTATATTGGATCTCAACTTGTCAGTTTTTATTTTTTATTTTATTTTATTTATTTATTTACTTTTAGGTAAAAACTAGTTGATTATCACCAGTTTCATGTGGCTGGATCTAATGCACTCAAATTTGATTTGGACTAATTTTGGGGAACTGACACCTCCTGCTCCATAATCTCTCAGTGGGGGATGGGACCTCACGAGCCGTTCCCTGCCTGAGCTGGAATATAGACTGGCTTGGTCCTGTGTACGTCTTAGGCAACTGCAGTCACTGTGAGTTCGTGTGTACAATGACCATGCTGGATCCGGAAGACAGTGTTTCATCCTTCCCCATCTTCCCATTCTTACATTCTTTCCATGCTGCTTCTGTGTGGTTCCCAGAGCCTTAGAGCGAGTGACATCGATGTCTAATTTAGGACTGAGTGCTCACCAGTCACTTACTCACCACACTTTGATCAGCTGTGAGTGTCTCCTCGACTGCCAGCTACTGGGAGCAGTGTGTTCTTTTCAGCAGCTTTAAATAATTTCCTCTTGACTTGCATATATGATTAGCTCCCTTCACAAATCCTTCCTTTGGAGAGGGGAGATGTACGGCCAAAGTTTATTTGTCTGAATTATTTCTTATTCTGAAGGAGTAGATTCCAAATCATCATTGCTGACTGCTCTGTTCAGTCAGCTCAAGGTCAGTCAGTAGGGTAACAAAAATCAATGGAGACTGAGCCTCAGAAGTGTCAGTGAAGGGCAAACACATTTGACAAAAATACGTGGGACTTTAGCAGTGAGGCTGGTTTGCGTCTCCTGCTCATATATTAGTTCTGAAGGTGGTTATGGAGGCCAAGTTCAAGCATTATTCCCAATCATAGTAAACATAGAATCAGCAGTCAAAAGTCCCACAGAGCAGCCTCAGGAACAACCGTCATGGAAAAGTACCAATTCCGCCTGTTATGGTTTTTTAAAAGGCTTCCCTATGCCTGGAAAAGTACAGGAGGTCCTCGACTTCTCAGGGTTGACAGGATTTTTCAGTGTCGCTGAAGTGACATGCATCAGGCAGCAATTGTGTTGTGACTATTGAATTATCATCTGGTGCCAGCTAGCCATGGGAGCCGTGGCTCTCTCCTCCGATGCTGGTCAGTGGCAGTGAGCTGTAGTTTCCAGTCAGTCACGTGACCATGAGGGGAATAACTGGGACCTCTCAGTCAGTGCTCTGTGTTTGCAAGTTCTGATGTTCCATAGATTAGATGTATCAGCTTATCAGGTTATAAAGCCATCATAATTTGAGAGGCATCTGTGCAGAGTTCTAGAAGATTTTTTTTAGAGTGCCTTTCCAGTAATAGTACTTTATCTTCAATATATAAACATATACACAAGTGATCTGATCAATTTTCTGCTTACTTCAAACTCTACAAGGCATGTAGGTGACTGGAAGGATGGAGGAAAGTGAGACCCGGGGAAGAACATGAACAAGGATTGACGCACTTTGATGGAACTGCTGTTGGATTCTATCAGCTACTTTTCTTGACGCTGTGACTAAATGCCTGACCCAGGGCAGCTCAGTCTGTTTTGTCTCACAGTTCCCGGACATGAAATTCATCTTGGTAGAGAAGAACATAGCAGCAGGAGTGTCAAGCAACCTGTCACTTCTTGCTTGCAGTCACAGAGTGGAAGAAAGAGGGGCCAGCCTATCAAACCCCAAGGATTCCAGGGTGGTTCCTGTTCTAGATTGAGGATCCACCTTCTAAAGGTCCCACAGCCTTCCAAACTGGTGCCATGGGCTGGGAACCAAGTGTTTAAACACGTGAACCTGTGGGGGACATTTTATATCAAAACTACAACGTAGGTAAAAATCTGGAGTAAACCTGTGGTATATGGCGAGCTCTGTCCCCATTGATGTCCTTCCCTGGCCGGTACATCTTTCTGATTAAAGACGAGGTACCTATACAACAGCATTGCTCTCCTCTGTGAGTGACTTGGTACCAATCCTTGTTGACAGTCACTTTTTCTGTGGTCCTTCTGTTCCTTTGGGAAGTCCAGTAGGACTTACCAGAGGAGCAAGTCTGGTTAGACTACTACAAAAGCCCAATTTACTTTTCAGTGACGTGTCTCCACTAGAAGTGGGAATAAAGGAGCCGTGGGAACATGTTTAATATGGGCAACTTGCTGCTAATATAAAGGATGAAGAAAAAGACAGTGGATCAGACTGTTCTGTATCCTCACCACAGCTTCTGACTGCAAACCTTTGCCAAAATGTGTAGACCCGTATGCGGAAGTGGTTGCACTGTATACAAATTGGAGAGAGCTAATTGAACATATGGTAAGTCAGGTTTTCTCTTGTTCTCTGCTGCCTAGGTACCTCGGTGGGCAGGTCTTCTGGGTTCTTCTCCTAGCTCTGTCATTGGCATTACTCCGTCTGTAGGATCCCTGTCCGTAGGGAATGCCCCTCACTTGCTGCCAATGCCAGCAAGGTTAGCTGCCTGCTGTAGGCCCTGAATACCACAAGAGCTTTCTGGATGTTGCTATGATTTCCTTTAAAGGCTTGCTATAGTCATTTGCCTGGAAAAATATACAAGGTCTTCAGCCTATGGTAGTTTGACTTAACAATTTTCCCAGCTTTACCATGGTGCAAAAGCAATTATACATCAAGCAGAAAGTTGTATTTTTGAGTGGTGAATTTACATTTCTCCCCAGGCTGGTAGTATGTGCTACAGGTCCTTT
Organism: Peromyscus maniculatus bairdii; assembly: GCF_049852395.1. Lineage (NCBI taxonomy): Eukaryota > Metazoa > Chordata > Mammalia > Rodentia > Cricetidae > Peromyscus > Peromyscus maniculatus. Next base: position 59,254,653 of record NC_134854.1, on the reverse strand, counting down.
GTGCAAAGCTGGACAGTGACTACTGCCCAATGGGCCTTGATTTTGCACATTGCTATTTTAATCCAAAGTTCCCAACTTTGTCCTTGGCTGAGATTCATTCATTTGTCCAGGAAATGCCTTCTAAACACCTACTGTGTGCCAAGGATGGTGCTGGGAATCAGGATACAGGAACAAGATGCAATCCCCACACACAAGCTGCTCCACGGAGAGAGAGCCAGACATGTAAACAAATAATTAGAGCACAGTGTAATTAGTGTTAATGGAGGCATGGGCAAAGAGCTGTGGGGCACAGAGGAGGAGTGACTACCTCAGTCTCAGGCACAAGACTCCAGCTGTGCCAAGCATTTAATGTCACTGTTTTACTTGCAAAAAGGAGGCATTGCCCAAAAGGTATATTGCGTCAGTTCAATGTTCATCACACACAGAGACACACTCTCATCCTGGGATGGATAATGCCAGCCTTGTTCCCAGAGGCTGTGCCCTCGACTCTGACTGTGAAACAGCCTGGCTACTATTTGACTTGGTCATACCTATAGTGGCTTTGGTAATAGCTGTGGGCAAATTCCTGTATCTTACTGGGATATTTCTTGGTGTCTTTTCCTCACAGCCTGCAGCAGTCTAGGCTGCCTGACTGTTACCACGGCAACAAGAGTCTCTTCCCATCTTTCACAAGTGCATGATGCTTCTTTGCTGGGGAGTGCGGGTCCTTGACCAGCACCTCAGCTCAGTTATAGGCTCCAGGTCATCTTTTCTGGGCTGTTTCAAGGTCTTTATTTATTCCAGGCATCAACAGCATCTTGGGAGCATGTGGAGTCACTTGTCCAGGCATGAACCCCCAACCCCCTCCCACATTAGCTATCGGTTTTAAGGAACCTCACGGTAGTTGCTTGGAGTGCACAAGACTGAGGCAGTCCTGAATGTCCAGGTTGTCAGCTGCCAAGAATAAGATGGTCACACAGGAGATATGAGCTGGGATCTGGCTCTTGATAGATGAATATGCAAAGCGTGGAGTAGCCTGGATGACAGAGCCTTGTGTGAGCCATGAACACATAAACTACAGATGAACATACTGAGGAGAGAAGGATAGTGGACACATTTCATGACAAAACTGTGTAGAAGGAGAAGATGGGGTCCACAGGGTCCCTTGGCAGCTTTCACTTGGATCGGTGGGTGTCAAGAAGAGAAAAGGCCTCCTGCATTCTTCTGCCTAAACCAGAGGATGAAAAGACTCCTTTAAGGAGGTGAGCTCCTGGGCAGTACAGATTATCACGTGCCGGTCAGATGGCCTATAGGTGAACATTCAAGGATGGGAGGTTTCCAACATCGCACCCACACCTCACCAGCAACACTGTTCAGTGAGTGTTTATCATACTCAGCCCATGGCTCTTCATTACCTGTGAGGTCAAGGGCGGAGACAGTGCTTCTCAGAACTCTTTCCTAGATGTGACCTTAACTTCAGCAGCTAGCTTTGAGGAATTAGGTGTGTCTTTACTCTTTCCAGCCACCCTGTAAATTAAACATAATGGGTTGTTTACAGAAGTAGAGACTTGCAAAGGAATTTCCAAAGGCCTTAGGAACAAGGTCAAGCTGGATGCCAAGATTGGGGCATCCTGCCTATCCACCATGTACTCATGCTCATTGTTTTTTTTTTTTTGTTTGTTTGTTTGTTTGTTTTTGTTTTTTCAAAACAGGATTTCTCTGTATAGTTTTGGTGTCTGTCCTGGATCTTACTCTGTAGACCAGGCAGGGCTCAAACTCACAGAGATCCACCTGGCTCTGCCTCCCAAGTGCTGGGATTAAAGGAGTGTGTCACCACCACCTGGCAACTCATGCCCATTCTTGACTGGGGAGCTTTCTGGGGGAGAGATAGATGATGCCCAGAGAGGGGCTGTCAGTTAGCTGCACAAGGCACAGCAGGAACAGCACAGAGCTAAAGTAAGCAGAATTTCCAGAAATTAGAACAACCCAAACTGACCTAGGCACTCTGCATATGTGTTACAGTTGTGTAGCCTTCTAACAGTGGGAACAGGGGCTGTCTCTGACTCTTTTATTGGCTTTTGGGACCCTACTCCCCAGACTGGGTCGCCTTGCCCAGCCTTAATACATGGAGAGGTGCTTAGTCTTACTGTGACTTGATATGCCATGTTTTGTTGATACTCATGGAGACCTGCTCTTTCCTAAACAGAAGTAGAGGAGGAGTGGATCTGAGGGGTGGGGGAGGGAGCAGAGCATGAAGGGGGGGGACTGGGAGGATAGGAGGGAGGGGAAACTGTGGCCTGGATGTAAAATAAATAAATAAACAAATAAATAAATAAATAAACAAATAAATACATTTATTAAAAATCTAAATGAACAACCCCCAACGTGTGGCCGTCAGCAGTTCTTGACTTTGGTCTTTGCTGCTCTGTAAACAGAGGCTCTAAGTGAGAGTTACTGATGCCAGGTGACAAGACCACACAGGTTCTGAAAGGGTGATTTGTGTGAATAGATTTGGGTGGGGTATGAGCCAGATAATGAAAATGTCTAATAAATCTTAACTTCAAAGTCTTAGTGGAGTGTGAGATGGGAGGGCCTGACCACCAGGTTGGCTTAGCCTTGCACCCAAGCTGCATATTGGGCAGGCAGAATGTTTCTGGGGAAATCTAAATCCAATGTCAAATAAGATCTTGCTGCTGTAATTGTTAAGGTCCCTTGGGGAAAATGAATCAAAAGTGACAACCCAATAAGCCCTACCATCATCTCTGGGTGCCATTGAAAGTCCCTCCAAAGTCTGCCTCCTTACAATGGCCATCTCTTCTTTTTTAAGTTTGGTGGGAGCAATGGGCGCAACTTTGAAAATATACCATGTGTATTAGATGGTGGACTCTGCCATGGATCGCAGCTCTCTACGTGGAAAAGTCTAAAAATTTCCATGCTGGCCCAATCTTTGTCTCCACATGAACTGAGATGCTAAAAACAGAACTTGGACATCTCACTGTGTCTCTCCAGGGGCTGAAGTAAACCTCCGTCATCTTCAGCTGGGTCAAACGGGAAGGAGAACACAACTTTTTCTGTTCCTGTCAGGAACTGTGACATGGAAGCTGGCTGTTGTTCGCCTGTGTGATGGGCAGACCAGGCAGGTGACTCGTCTTGCTTCTAGGCCTTCTCCTAGAGTCTAGGAGAAGCCAGAGATCACAACCAAGCTGTAGTTAGAGTTGGGATTCCAGCTCAGATCAGCCTCTCCTAACATGAGTAAGACCCAAACTGGCTGGAAGCAGCCAGCCCGTCAACAAGCAGAGCAAAGATGGACCGCACAGGGCTTTGCTTATGACAAAGTGATAGTCCCCAAAGCCAGGGTGCCCTCTCTCCCCAGGAGCACACTATCTGCCCTCCCAGCTCTAGTTCTGTCTAATGTGAACAAATGCAGCAGATGGGAGCAGATGGGACTATAGCCCAAGATTGGACACAGGGACCACCTTAGCATCCAAGGCTCTGGGAGGTCCTGGTCCTGTCTCAGAACCATGACCTGGTGTTTAGACTGCATACGTAATGTGGCCTTAGACCACAAAGAGCACTTGGCCATCTTGGATAGATCCAGTGCCAGAAAGCTCCTTCCTTATGCGGAACTTAACTTGATCCCCTCTCATTTACCACCTTTGGGTCTGGTCTTGATATCTTTACACCTTCCTAGGGCCACTATTTCAATATCCAAGGCAGATGGCCCACCTTACCTAGTCTTTTTGTGAGAAGGTTTTCAGATCCTTCACCCTGAGCAACGCTTTGAACATGTATCACATTCTCTTTGATCTGTTTACATGCATTGTGGTGATATGAACTCAAAGCTACTCTGAAATAGAGCTATTGTCCCCCAGCATGCAGGAGTTCAAAGCTACAAGAGAGGCGCGGCTCCTTTCAACATTTTCTCTGGGTGAAATGTTCTACCTTGCCATTCCTCATGAGAAGGAGGAGAGAGCAGAAGGAAGAGGAAGTCTTTCATAGTAGAGCCGGAGAGGGTGGAGTGCTGTGAAGGTCAAAAGGCCAGGACATGGCTGCCCTTCCTAAGACTCACATAATAGATGCCATCTTCCCCAATCCAGTGATCCCTTCCTCAAATCAATACAGGCTTCTGGAGGGCACAGCATCGCCTTCTTCTCCTTCTTGCCTAGGATGTTTAGCATGGTAGGCACGGAGGGAGGTAATGACCTCACCGTGTGGGGTGAGGCTGACTCATTCACTCTCTGAGCAAGATGAGCTCACTGGGAGTCTGGCCAGACAATGCTGGCTGGAGGAGACAGACCGACTGAAGGCTTTTGTGGCTCTTGTTGCTTTACTTTCTTGAATGACTTTCTTGAACTAACCTCAATCATTTAGAAAGGACACAAAGAGAGTGCAGAGCCTTTGTTTTTCCGGAACTCTTTTAGAGTGTGTGGTTGATGGGATGATGGCCACTTACCAACACTTTGGCGTACACGCCCTACAAACAAGCATGTGCCTCTGAACTGACACCCACCATTCTCTGAGCTTGTCCTTACTTTTGGCCTGATAAGACATTCCGTCTCACCTGGTACTGTCTTGCCTTTTTCCATACTCAGCCTGTTGTCCAGAAAATCTTAACCATCTTCAGCAGAGAATGATATAGAAATGAAGATCTGTGGGTGAGGCATACTCCTTGGGATAAGGGTGACTCCCAGGCCCTCTTGGTAAATAGAGTAAAGAGATAAACACATATTTATAAGCAGATACATATATCTTTTGTCTGTGAATATATGTTCTCTCTCTCTCTCTCTCTTTCTCTCTCTCTCTCTCTCTCTCTCACACACACACACACACACACACACACACACACACATCTATCTATCATCTATACATTCAACCAACTAACTACAGATCACATTGATACCAAACCTCCCAGTACCTGAGATTCACTTTATCTTTTTTTTCCATTTAATATTTGTAGTTCCTCTCTTTGATAGTGCTCAGCCCTGACTATCTATAAATTATTTTGGGCATGTATGTGTGTATGGGCATGTGCATATGTGTATTCAGATGTGTGTAGGCACATCTGTGAACATGCAGAGAGACACCAGAGGTTAGCGTTGAATGTCTCCTTTAATCATTCCCCCCTTACATGCTAAGTATGTTTCTTACTTGAAGGTAGAGCTTGATGATTTGACTAGTCCAGCTATCTAGCTTGCTCCTCCTCTGAAGCTCTGGGGTTATAGATTGACCCCCATCTCCACATGGCACTTCTTGCGCTAATCATTGTGCCTACACGGTGCTCTACCCACTGAGGTGTCCCCACAGCTCTGAAGTATTTTAAACGGATCAGTCCCCCAGTATACCACCTTCCGATTGCTGCCACCACCCCTCCCGGCATGGATGCTCCTCCTAGGTGACTTTGCTGATGCCCTGTTGTTCCCTGAATTTGTAGAAATCCTTCCTCTTTCTTGGGTCCACAAGCCCTGGGTACCCTTCTGTGTACTGCCTCTCCCCCACTGCAGCTGTGACACCCAAAGCCAGGCTCCTTTCCTTGGCCCCTGTCCTGCAGAGAACTCTCTCACAGCCTTAGACCCGGTCCCCTGAGCTGTGGTGCCTTTGAGGGGGAGTCCTGAATCTGCTCTGGCCTAGGCTCTCGCTCTTTTCATCTTCTCCTGAGGGTTTGAGGACTGACAAGTTCAAGGAAGGAAGGGACAGAGAGATACAGAGAGGGAGGTAGTGGGGAAGAGATGGGAAGAAGAAGAAAAGGAAGGAGGAGGAAAGAAGGGGAGGAGAAAGATGTCTTTCTAGTTCCCAACTGCAGAGATGGGGCATTTCCATTTTGTTCAAATGAAACGGTAGAGCCTACTGCCTGGCAAATGCTGGGCTTTGCAAAGGCAAAAGCCAGGCAACCTGTGTGCTGGCATACTATGGTAAAGTGCCGAGGGGCCGAGACCACCTTTGGGTAAGATGTAGATTATCCTATTCTGAGCCACATTAACCAAACACTAATTGAGCTTTCTGAATGCAGTTTGGTGCCAGTTGCAGGAATAACTCTGGCACCTGCTTGGACTTTCGACTTGCAGATTAACTCATAATAATTTGTTCTCTAATAAGCCACTTGGAAGCCAACTCACTCCTACAGTTGGTGTGAGCAAAATGCAGCTCGGCGATTGGAACAGAGGCTGAAGATCCAGTCCGCAGGGTTCTGTGCTGGTTTGCCCGTCTTGGTTGAGCATCCAGCCTTGCTTTGCATCTACTGGCCTCCCTTTAGCTCCCACCTACTAGGGGTAAGAGTCATTTTACTTCACGTGGACCAACTGGACTTGAAGAGCCAGGTTTTTCTGAATCTGTCACTTGTATTCCCAGGGACAATTTTGATAAACGTGACCAGAAGTTTACAAAAGCATGAAACGAGTGTCATTTATGAGCAGTACTAAGGGATGTGGTTCTCAAAGTACAGACAATGGGCTAGCTGCATTACCCAAACCGAGGATGTGGTTGGAAGGGTGAGAACCCACAGGCTACCCTCAACATGCCTTATCAGGGATGGAGGGTGTATCACTGGGTAATTTTGAGACACGTTTAAGTGTGAGAAGCATGTAGTGCTCCAAGTGGATCAACACTACTGGGAACGGGTAACACTGCTGGGACAGTTCCCATAGACAAGCCTGTCCCTGGCTGCATGGAAGCCAGGCAGGCTGAACTCTGAGCAAGGCAGCCCATGCGTGGTGCACCTAACAAACGCACAGGATAGCCAGGGAGGGACAGGAGAGTGCTCCAGAGAGAGGATCACAGAAGGTACCCATTTGGGTAGGGAAGTCTACAAGTCACTGAGAAGTAGCAACACCAATGACTCAGCCACCCCACCACGGACACCAGGGAGAACTGGCTGGAGGGAGATGTGGAGAGAGATGTCGAGGGCCCTTCACTTGTCTGTTAAGGGAGGAAGGGGAGGGGGAACACGGAACTCAAATGCAGAAGCTTGGGTCACGTGCCCCCTCCCTACCCTATCTGTGCCTGCTCAGAGTTGGCGTTGGAGGAGGGTGGTGGCTCCAGGGGACAGGATGTCTGTTCATGATCTGGTCGGGTAGAGATAGCATCATCATCATTTTCCAGAGGCCAGATATGTGCAATATTGAAAAAGAGAGCTTGTGATATGCTGACAATACTTAATGGGTAATTCAAGGGGCCTTATTATTCCCATCCATCACATCTGGCTGGCGAGGTGCTGGTCTCCCGGCACGCAGGCAGAGCTCATGCACCTCCACTTGGGCTTTTCCTTCCTCTTGGAGGTGACAACTGGTGGCCAAGTCCCTGACTGGATGGGCAGTCATGAGTCTTGATGCTGAGGGGCATTAAAAGGAAGGTGGAGAGGCTCTCTAGAGGTGGTGAGCTGGCCCATAGCTCTGCCAGGGCTAAATATGGTTGACAGCTTGAGAGCTCTGACTGTGAAAATAGTTGGAGATGGTGCACACAGGCCTAACATAGGCAGGAGACTACTAGAGCTGGCCAGAGATTTTTGTTTTTGAGTTTTAAGAGGACAGATCTTCATTATTGAGCAGCATCTCCCTCTCTCTCTCTCTCTCTCTCTCTCTCTCTCTCTCTCTCTCTCTCTCTCTTTCTCTGTATGTGTGTATATGTGTGTTTACATACATTCTTGTATGTTTGTGCACATGCACACACACTCATTCTCTTTCTCATTTGGGCAAGCATTATTCACCAGGAATATGAAGTCAAGTACCTCATATAAACAGATTCTGAATTAGTTAAATGGAAAGCTCCAATTATCCTCATGCCAGTAAGTTACTGATGTCACAGCAGTAATAACTCAGAGATGAAGGGGGCTGAGTCTGACTTCTCCTGGTTACAGTCTGGGGAAATTATGATTCTTGTATTTTTATGCCTCATGTGTCAATCTACCACACATGAATTGGGCAGCTATTAAAGAATGTAGCGCTCTCTGGGATACACAGGGATATGGAACAGCACTTGTCTGGGAAGATGTTCATTCCTCTCCTGCAGCATCTGAGGAAGATGAGGTGAGGGTGAGGGCACCACCTCTGATCGAACACTCAGGGCTATGAAAACATCAGTGTAGCTAAAGAGTCAGCATCAATTTCCCTGCTCCAAATCACAAAGATATTCAAGGCTCCACCTGGGCATGTACATCCTGAGACTCAACCCTCAGTACCAGCTGTCACCACTGTCCTATGCATATCATTTTTATCACATTCCTAGGTGCTGCTGGGTCCATGTAGGACCATTCTGGTTCCCTTCCACAGGAAAATGACAGAGGATCTGGGTTAGTTACTTTACTTCCTCCTCTCAACTACCTCTCTTTTGTGAGACAAGATCTCACGTAGCCCAGGCTGCCTGGAATTTGCTATGTAGTTGACCTTGAACTCGTGATCCCCCTACCTCCATGCTGGGATTGCAGGCATGCAACCATCATACCTACTTTATGCTATTCTAGGATGTAAACCCAGGGCTTTCTGCATGCTAGGCAATCACTCCACCAGTTGAGTTGTGTACCAGCTTTTGGATTAGTTTCTTTGGAGTGCAAATGGGGCCACCTAATCATTAGCAATGTATTGCCCCACTCTTCTGAAGACTGGAAGTTCAAGATCAAAGTTTCCACAAGGTTATGCCACCTCCCAAGACCTGCATGCGAGGTTCCTGCCTCTTCCAGCTTCTGGAATCTGGTTCCCTTGCCTTGCAGCTGGGCTGTGTGCTCCTATCTTGGCCTCCATCACCATGTGTGTTCTTGCATCTTTGCGTTGTCATGTGGTAGCTCTGCCTTTCCTAACGGTAGCAGTCGTACTGAGCATCCTACTTCAAGACAGCTCTATCTGAATTCATTCAGTCTGTAGAGACCCTATTTCTAAATAAGGACACATTCTGTGGTATGCAGGTGGACTCCAACATATCTTTTATTGGGGGAAGATATAATTCACCCCCAACATCTAGAAACATATCTGTTGTCTCCCAAACACAAGCTGGAGCTGGGTGTGTCTGATGTTGGGGTGAGTTTTCCTGCGTAAGCATGTGGGGTGGGGTGTGCAATGACTCAACATCAATGGGTACCAGTATATGTAGGGTTAGCCAGCCATTCACATGGGGCTACTTCCTAGTTCTATTCCCAAAGACAAGCACCTGAGCAAAGAGGGTATGCCTTGACAATGTGCTTAAGCACTTTGGGGCATTTGACTTACAGAATAGGATGAGAAAGTGGAGATCCTCGACAGAGCTCTCACTAACTCTGGTCAAGGCAGATTTCATAATTATGCACACGCTCTAGAGGACTGAGGTCTAACTAGGAGCGGACCCAGTAGGCTGGTTCTCTTTTGCACTGGCTATAAGTATTTGTTGGCAATTTGTTATTCAATAGCAGTACATCCCCCGACTCTGTGTGTGTGTATGTATATGTGTGATGTGCATATGTGTGTGTACATAGTGTGTGTATATGTGTATGTGTGTGAATGGTGTGGGTGTATGTGTGTGGTCTGTGTGTATGCCATTCACTGCTGTTTCTCTCTACTGGTTGTTGGTGTGTGAGGTAAGAGGAGACACAGAGAAGAAACATGTCCAGTTAAAAAACAATCTCTGAAACAATGGAATGTCAAAAATGACATGGAATCTGGTGAGGCCACTGCATGTCACAGAAGACACATGCAGCAACGGCTGTGCAGGATGACGCTGATTATGTCCCTTGGCTGTGACACAGGCCTGACCTCCTGTCTGCCTAGGCCCCTCTCGGAGAAGCTTCCTCTCATTTCCTGGGAGATGCCCTGGGTCAAGGGCACTTTCCAGAGTGGAACTTCTGGCTGCCTCATAAACTTCTGGTTGCTAAGCAATGATGGTGCTCACCAGAGGGGCTGCTCCTGCGCAGGGCAGCCTGTGCACCATCCCATCTGCAATTTAAATTCCCTGACAGGCAGAGAGAGCCAAGCTGTTCACTTGAGATTGCAAAAAGTTAGATTGAAATACAAGGAATATCCAATGCCTGGAGCCCTTCATAAATTTTGCTTTGATAGTGACTGGGGGAGAGATGGGGAGAGAAGGGGCCAGAAAGTGATGGGGGGGGGGGTTAGACCTATTGCAGTCAATTTACTTTAGATCATTCTGCTCCGTTCCCCCCTCGGCCCCCAGTGCCACCTCCTCTCTAACCTCTGCCTACTTCTATCATCCTTTGGTTAGTGGGCTCCTGGGCTCTTCTGCCTTTCCTATGGCCGTCTAGACAAGAAGAAGCAGGAACATGGTATGGTCAATTATGTGGACCACACGTTCCGTAACCACCATTGTCCCCCACTCTTATCTTAGATAGCCTGCAGTCCTCTAAGGTCCCAGCAGTGTGCTCCCTTGCCAGTGACAGAGCTTTAGCTGTGTTGGTAACAACTGAGCACTGTGCGTGGAGCTCCAGATGGATTTTATGATGTAACCAAGACTTCCCTGAATCCTGGCAGGAGCCCTTGGGGAAGCCATGCCCATCAGCAGGCCAAGGCTAAGGTTTTGAGGAGCTTGGTAATAATTCTGCAGCTGAGGTCCATAAGGCAGCAGAAAGGTGAGGAGGAGGAGGAGGAGGAGCCTATAGGCTCCACCTCTCTGGAGATTTGATGGGTTTGGAGGAGGAGCTTGCAGGCTCCAGCTCTTTGGAGATTGGAGTCTGTGATTAGTTTACTCTTTCAGTCTCCTCTCTCATCACCCCTGGGCCCTGTGTTTTTCATTCTGGGGTCCTTAAATGTAAAACAATAAAATAAAAATTCTTTCCCTTTTTTTTCCACTCTCAATTATCAAAAAGCTATCTTCAAGTCATCCAGTTTTCCAGATCCGATCAACAGGAAAGACTGGGACAGCTGGACTGGGAAATGTGCAGTCTAAAGCAGACAGTAGTGACCAACACAGATTCATGAGGTGAGACTAGCTGCCTGTGCCCCGCCCCTCCACTCACAGCAGGTGGGAACGAGACCATGGGACTCAGAACCATGTGCAGACAATTCCTATCATCCAGGAATTGTCGGTCTTAAAGTACATAGGTTGCACTCAATGGGCTGAAAAGCTGGGACCATTAGCACAAGGGCCCTAGGTGCTGAGCGGAGTTAAGCGTGGAGCAAAAGCACTTCATATCTACGAGGATAATCACAATCATAAGCATAACAAAAATAAAAGGAAAATAGCAAGTGTTGGTCTAGACGTGGAGAAACTGGAGCCCCACATGGCCTGTGACAATGTAAATGGCGTAACCTCACTGGGAAACACTTTGCTACTCCTCAGAAACAGAAATGCAGAGATAACACCTGCCAGGGGTGTCCATGCCTACATCTACAGCCAGAAAACCTGAGAGCAGAGACTCAAATGATTTCTCCTACACTTGTGTGCATGGCAGCGTTCATTATTCACCACAGCTAAAAGCCCGGGATCACCTAAGCATTCACTGATGTATAAATGGAGAAGTGTGGCTATAAGTGGGATCTTAATTGGCTATATAATATTAACGAAACTTTGGTATGGAAATCTGATATGTGGTACGACATGGATGGATCTTGGAAGCATTGTGCTAGGTGAAATAAGCCAGGCTTGGAATAGTGAATTCGCTGTGGGTTTACTCAGGCGAGAGTCCTAGAGTGGTCACATCCACAGAGGTAAGATGCAGAGTTTGGATGATGGGGAGGGGGCAGAGGTTTAGTTGTGTTATAGATAATGGAAACCTTTGGGTATAGATAGTGATGGTGATTGCATCACACTGGAGTTGTATTTAGTGCTGCCCTTTTGGACACGAGCGGTTAATTATTAGCACATTGTATATAATTGGCCATAATTATATAAGATTGAGGGGGCTGGTGAGGTGGCTCAGCACGGCCATGTAGGTTATCAGGTGACAGTATCATTAGGAAGACCGCAGATACTCAGCCTAAGTGGGAACCCTGAGGAAGAGGAGGTGAAAAGTGTGAGAACCAGAGGGGATGGAGGACACCAGTAATACAAGGCCATCTAAATCAACAGGACCAAAGCTCATATGAACTCACAGAGACCGAGGTAGCATGCACAGGGCCTGCACGGGTCTGCACCAGGCCCTCTGTGGATGTATAATGGCTTCCAGTTTAGTGTTTGTATGGGATTCCTGAGTGTGCAAATGAGTGGGTCTCTGATTCCTGTGCCTTATCTTGTGCTCTTTTCCGTTTGTGTTGTCCAGTATCAATGTGCCAGTTTTTTGTTTTATCTTATTATGATCCCTTAGAAGCCTTTTTGTTTTCTAGAGACAGATAGAAAGGGAATGGATCTGGGTGGGAGGGGAGTTGAGGAACCCGGAGGAGTAGAGGGAAATTGTAATCAGGATCTATTATGTGAGGGAGAAAAATCTATTTTCAATAAAAGGAAAAAAGAAAGAGAAACAGGTTAGAAAGTAGGGCCCTAAAAGGCACCAACTTCTGCTCTGGTTTTTATAGGGGACAAAATCAAGACCTAGAGATCTTCCCAGAGTCTGGAAGGAAAAAATAAACAAAGAGGAAGCAAATACTCTGTCTTCCTATGGGTCATTAGAGCTAAGCCAAAGGAGACCCTTCGCCTTCCTTCCCAATGTGGAAATAAGTCTCAAGGGACATCAGGCGGTGTAGATGGCGACCCACGAGATGCAGGACAACCAGCCTGCAAAGGGACTTGGCAGGGGAAGGTGTTAATGCCCTAAAAGGCAGAGCTAGCCTTTAAGGTAACGTGGTAACAAGGTTTTGACATATTGATCCTGTCTATCATGTATCCATCTACTCCTACCTCCCACATCCTGTCCAGGACATCAGTAGTCCCCCAGCCCCGCCTATACCCCACTTTGGACCTTGGGGAATGACTGCCTTTGCATCTACTGTCCGTCTGCATGTGACAATAGGGGCGGAAATCAGGAGCTGCTCACCTGAACAGCTTCAAGGCAAGCCATCAACCTGAGGGGCAGAAGTGGGGGGCCAGATGGTGGCCTCAGAAAACAGGATGGTGCTGAGGAGCTTAGAGGTGGAGTTACACCCTAAGTATTTCCTCCCAGTGTCCATGTCTTTCTGTCTCCCCCTCTGTCCTTACTTTCCTCTCTGGAGTCTCACTAACACCCCTCCCATGTCCCCAACCCCCACCCTTGTCCCCAAAGGAAGCCTTGGGCAGCTGTTCCTGAGGCAGGTGGCCTGCCAAGTTCAAAGCTCTGAGCCTGCTTGTCTCAGGTGAGGCAGAGGCTCTGCCATTTGATCTTTATGCTGCTCAGGCATCTCGTGGTTACAAATAGCCCAGCCCTCTGCGTGCTGACGGCGCAATGGGACATTACAGTAATGTACCCATTCAAACAGAGTGGATGCCAAGATTGCTACAGCAGCTTTTAGCCACGGAACATTTAGCCTTCAATAATAGCATTCTGGGTCCCTCTGGAAGCTTCCTCGCAGATGCACCTGGGATATCCCCGCCCCCACCACAGCTCTGGGACCGAAAGAGGGACAAAGAGAGTTCTCATTTCTGTTAAGGAAACAAATTCAAATAAGGGAGCATCATGCAGAAAATAGGAGAGTGAGGGCTGATAAATGCTATGATCATAATGATAACAACGCACGCACGCACGCACGCACGCACGCACGCACGCACGCACGCATGCCCTCCACACTGATCCTGGGCGAGGTCTGATCCTGCGGTCAATGTGATGAGGAGACACAGCAGTCATCCCAGACACACCTCCACCTTACAACGCTTCTCCCCAATGCTCTTGACCTCTCAGACAGGGAAAGTCATTTCAGGGCTGCCCTCAGGGAAATACTAGACTCAGAGGAAGCTGGCCTTTTCTTAGCCCTCCCAAGCTCCAATCTCAAGGTGCCCATGTTGTCCTGGGATCTCTGCTCTGCGCCCTCCTGGGCCGCATTCCCTAGGAGCCGGCAGAATTTGCCTGGCATGCCTTACCAAAGGTAGGAGCTCTGTAAATTGTCAAGGCTGCCCTTGCCCTCTGGGCATCCAGGCAGAGAAATGGAGGGGGGGGGAAGATGCCCTAGGCTCTGTCTATCACTTCCTGTTACGACTGCTCATTTAATGGGAAAGAAAACTGAGCCCCGCCCCCCCACAGTCGGGTGTGTGTGCCCCCACTCCACCCCCCCCCCATTGGCAAAGCTGCACCATCTGTTACCTACCAGAATTCCCTAGGACACAGAAGACCCATTCTACAGACAAGAAGAGCCAGGCACAGGGAACTCCTAGACTTAGCCAAAGACAAGCAGAAAGTGGCGGACCTGGAGCAGTTTCCTAGGGTCCTAGTCCTGGGTCCTTTCTGCTGCAGTTTTGATCCGTGCTCAGAGCTGCCAAGGTGAATATTTATAAACTCTTGGAACTCAAGAGGTCATGGAGTAAAATCCCCGCATGTTCTATGTCTCCTCAGACTCTTGATTACACAGTCTTGACTTTGAAATGAGACTAGCAAATACCTGGAGACCTTGACCTTTGCTCTGAGGTCCACATGAAAGAATTCAGGCAGCCTCTCTCCTCCCAGATTCCACTTTGGGTCTCATCATTATTGGCCTTTTCTTTAGTTCTGTTTTTGTTGTTTTTGGTGCGACTCGGCTAGCTGTCACAGCCAGTGCGGTTGGGTCGGAACCCGCAGTTCATCATTGTAACAGCAGAGGGCGCTCCTGTCCTTGGAGAATGAATTGTGTCTCCCACAGCCCCTTGCTCATCCATCCCCAAGGTCCTTGCTTCTTTGGTACCGGTGCAGGATAAGGTAGAGCAACTGCTTGGGAGAGAGGGCTCCGGGCTAGCCAGGTGCAGATCCTGGCACATCTGTGTGTTCTTAATCCTGTGCCTTCCTCATCTGCTCTGTCTCTCAGGAAGTAGAGAGTAGCGTAGGGAAGAAAAGGAGACCGAGAGTGCCTGGGCTTGAGAGAGTAGTGACCACATGACTGAGTCACTCAGGATCAGCCTGTGCTGATCAAACTGTCCTCATAGGAGCATGGAAGCATCAACTCCGAATAGGGGATGGAGGGGAAGGGTTTGCTAACTTGGCTACCTCTCCATGTTTCTTTGGGCAGGTCACCAAGTCCTTGTGTGTTGAGTTTCTGCATATCAAGAGATTATTTAAAAATCAATCAACTCTAAAGCCCCCTCCAGGGCCCAAGCCTAGGGTTCTGGGTCTGTGCCTTCCCCTCAGTTCTTTCGTGGAACAGACTGGCCTCAATACTCTGAAATGCTGGTGTCCCCAGGGGCCCTGGGGACACAGGGGACTGACTGGGTTGTCTGAGAGAAGCAGGACTCTCCTCCCCTTCCTGCTCCTGAGGAAGAAAGGCTACCTGCTCACCATGTCCTCGAGACAGTTTGAACATCAGCATGGATACTGTGACCATCTCATTGACCGGCCACGCTCATCAGCAATACTCCCTGCCCTCAGCTCTGACCTGAGGCGGGGCGGTGGGTTTCCCGAGCTGAGGACAGGGTGGAGTGACAGAATGGGGAAAATCGAGATCTGGTCTTGGCTCTGCAAGGACCTCTCTGGGCACATCGGAGAAAATCTTTTGTGTCTTTGAGCCCCAGTGTGCCCATCCATGGAACGGGTGCCTGGCAGTGATTTCAAGGCCTTTCTGTTGTGATGGCTGTGGCTCTGAATTCTTGTCAAGTATACCTCTATCCCTGTGGAGAAGCAGGAGGAAGGGGACCAGTTCTGGAAGAGACCGGAGAGGGAAGAGAGAAAAGGAAGATGGGGGAGCCCTTGGACACATGTACCTCCCTTTCCTGCAGGGGGTCTTGGTGAGTCAGAGACACTTTGAGAGCCCCCTGAGTGTGCCTTTGGTCCATTCATTCAGACAGAAAATAGTCTTCAAGACATCCAGAAACTGAAAATGAGGCACAAGAGGGATAAAGCCGTGTGTGTGTGTGTGTGTGTGTGTGTGTGTGTGTGTGTGTAAAAAGCTGGATGGTGCGTACTTGTGATGCAAGATATACTTGCAATAAAAATGCAAACGTAACACTTGCACAGGTGAGCATCATCAGTAAACACTGGCCCAGCATCTCCCCCACAGACCTACACATACACTCATGCACAGGCTAGCACCCCCTTCCCCCCAACACACTATCACATTGATTCCCCAAGGCAAAGAACCATTTACTTGAAGAAGCATGTCTTACAAGTTATTAATAAAAGATGTGCCACATTTTAACTTTAAAAAACTCTGGAGAATGAGGGGAGGAGACTGGAGGAAGACAGAAGAGGCAGGCCTAATTGAAAAGCACTTCCCACGCCCGGGCTTCCATGTAAGCACCAGACTTCAGGGCACATTCAACCAGATTTTCCAACTCATTGAAAACACTTGCCAGCTGCTTCTGAGAGACTCCATTGATTGTGTATTGAGCTTGCTCTGACAGCCCCCCAGGAAGGAGGTCCCCAGGAGAGCTCATCATGAACACCAAGCTGGAGTACATGGAGCTGGGTGAGATCTTGGGGTTCTGCCTGGGAGATGGGGGAACCCAGGCTGAGTCGTCACCAGAGAGGGATGGGAGGGGTTCTGATGATTTCCATAGACATATTCTTGGTACCGGATAATGTGGCTTACACCTGTATCACTCTCACTCCAGACTCAGACACATGGACAAACATATATAAAGGCCATGGACCTGCCATCTCTCAGGGTGGCTTCTGGTAACCCTATTCTCTTGTGCACACTCAACCGACCCTTACCCTGCTATGTCCGATGATCAGGGTTCCATTCTTCAAGGCCCTTCTGTCCCCATATCACCTCCATGAGTCTGCCATAGTGTCCTGTCTTTCTTCTTTCCACTCCCCCAGTGCTGGGTCTCTGGGGCTACAAGCTGCCCCTCTTCTATTGCCCGCTCCTGTCCTTCCCTCTGCCCTCCTGTTTCTCAGACAGAAGCTTCTAGAATGAAGAGGACACTTGGTGTGAGCGCAGTCACCTGAGTAGATGGGTTTGACAGATGTTAGGCAGAACGCCACCAAGGCCCTATGATGTGAACAGCTGCAGAGATCAGAAGAGAAGAGGGCATTTGCAGAAGGGTGGAAGCCATTTCTGGCCGGGCAGTGGGACCTGGTCAGCTGCAGGTCAGACACTGAGCCCCAAGACTGGTTCTCATGGCCTGTTCCTGTGACCTACGTCAACCCGTGGTTAAAACTGAGCCATTCATCGTAATCTTTCCCAAAGACAGAGGGACCAGAGAGTCCCCACCCTACCACTGAAGACCTTTGCCTCCAACCCCAAAGCCAGACCCAGATGTGCAGGAGCCAAGAGCCAACCTCTGGAGAAACCTTTCTTTCCTAGTTGTCTTGGTCCCCAACTAGAGCTGAGTGTCCGGCCTTCTCTAGGTCTTGCTCCTATCTGGCTCCCTGGGGACCCATCATGAGATGTGATCTGCAGCACCAGGGGACTCGGGTTCTGGATAAGCCAGGTGGAGTGGAGGCACACGGCTCCCTCTCAGGGCCTCTGCTGTGGTATCCCACCACACACCACAGTCATACCTCTTCTCTGCTGGCTTAGGAACCCTCCTCATCACCCATTAGCTTTCTTGCCTGGGCTCCAGCACGTGGGAGGCAGATGATCAATTCTGCTGCAACTGCTCTAGGGAAGGGACTTGGCCTGAAGCCTCTCAATGAGTCAGAGGAGCTGAGTGTGCCTGTGTCGTCCTTCCAAGGACCCCACAGGTGACTGATGGTAGGCCACTGGCTCTGGCGGGTCTGGAGTGAGAGAATTGTTATTGATGTTTACACAGTACCCACACACTCTATGGAAACATTTTGAAATGTTTTAATAAATGTCTATGGAAAAAAACAATCATAAAACACCTTACTTAGATTTGGGGCTGGGGAGACGGCCCAGTGGGTCGAATGCTTGCTGTGTAAACTGAGGACCTGAATTTGGATCTCAGGCACCTGGCATAGGAGCCAGGCATGGCAGCCTATGTCTGTAACTCTAGCCTTGGTGGAGGGGACCACCTGGAGAATCCCTGGTGCTTATCTGTCAGCCCCCCACCTCCCACAGCCAAATCAGTGAGCTCCAGGTTCAGTGAGAGACTCTGCCTCAAAAAAGTAAGGTGGAGAGAGATGGCAGAAGATGCTTGACATTGACCTGTCTCCCATACAAAACAAACAAACAAACAAACAAGCATGCAAACAAACAAACAGAACAGAACAGGTTTGACCATCATGAGCAATGCAGAGAAACTACCAGGCGGAGCCAAAGACTGTGGGTCGGAGGAGACATGAGTCTCAGCCATCCATATTTCCCGGAGTACGGCTCTGCTGAAAGGTTCCTGGCCGCTGTAAGGCAGAAGGCAGGATCCTCCCTGGGGTTCATACCGTCTGGACGAGGTTACCCCACTGCCTCTACTGTTTGGGGGAACCCCCATGAGATGTGCTCATGAATGGGGGACAATTTGAACATCAAAGACCTGGGTGGCTTCCTGGACAAAAGGGCCACCCGAGCTTAGCAAGGCCCTTCCCACGCTGGAGCCACGCCGCCACAAGGCAGTCAAGCTTCCTGGAAATGCCTCAAAGGTAGAGCGCTTTGTCCTGCCCCTGGGGGAGCGATATTCCAAAACTATAGCCTTGCTTGTATTCGCTGAGAACTTATTACTCTTTATGACTCTCAGAGCAGTTACTTAGAGCACTAACACTTCAAGTTAGCCATAAAGAAGGACTTCCAGCTATCAATATTTATAGGGTAGGGTTTGTCTGGACTTTACTCAAAGCACTGATGAAGGATGAGGTCATTCCTCGGTACCTTTTAAATAAGGCCTGGAGGTATTGAATATTTTAATACCCTGTTAACATTTTTTCTCAGCTCTTCTGCTTTCCAGGATCTTACTGACACACCGGCTTCACTTAGAGGTCTCTCCCATTCCAGCACATACACCTAGAGCCTCACAAGTCTGCATCACTGGCTGATGTTCAGGAGAATGACCTCTGAGGCAGCCCTGGGCACAGGATACAGTTCTGTGTATCCTTGCTAAGCTTCCTGTCCTTGCTGGGAGCCCCTCACTGCTACTGTGAGTCAGGTTTCCTAGCTCCAGTGAAGTCTGGAGGGGATTGACCTAGTTTCCAGAGTCTAAAAGGTAACAAACTCCTGTAAATGGGCGATAAACAGTGTCTATTAGAAAAAATAAGCAGTATTTCCAAAGGGGAGCAGGCCTCCGAGCCCATCCCTCTTAGAGACGCTGTGCTCCAAGGAGAAGGCTTTAGACTCCGGAGTCTGGAGGGAACTGTTGCCTGGATGGCTCCCTGCAGGGTGGCCTAGAGCTCAGGTCCTCAGGGACCGGAGGTGCTAACGAGGCCCATGCCTGTGAGAGCCCAAGGGAGGCGGTGGGGTGAGGCCTGGACTGCCGGGATGGTGGCTCCTGGCAGCTCTTGGCCTGCAGCCCTGAAATGAATGGCTGTCTGTCCCAGGAGGCACAGAGCACACCCAGCCGCTCACCCATATGCCTTCCCTCTGAGTAGTTACTGCCATGCAGGGAAACTGAGGCTCATAGAAGTGAAATGATGTGCCTGTGTTTATCCAGCATTAAATGTACGAAAGCCAGAACTGAATCCAGTGGTGCTCTTTCCCTTTCGTTGTCGTACAGAGCCGCACGAGGCCATTTTCACACACACACACACACACACACACACACACACACACACACACACACACACACACTAACACCCTTCAAGCATCTCGCCCCCACTCCAGTGTGTCTTTATCCTCTGTCTTCTCTTCCCTGCTCCCACTGGTGCCCTCTTGGCCAGACAGCTCCTCGTCTCTTTTCATCTCATCACTACACACTAGTTTTGTGCCTCTATAACATCTAGGAGCCACAAATGAGAGAAAACACAAGATATTTGTCTTTCTGAGGCCAGCCTAATTCCCTTAATATGATTATCTCCAGTTGGATCCATTTCCCCACCAATGACATAACATCATTCATCTTTATGGCTAAAACGATTCCGCTGTGTAGAGAAACCGCATTTTCTTTATCCATTCCTTTGTCGCTGGACACCTGTGGTATTCCTTTTCAGATCAGGGCCTTTCCCCCTATAACGGCCCTTTCCTATCTCAATGTTAACCAAGACAACACTCAAGGAGTGTGCGGAAAATGTGTCTTCTGACTCCATCGTCCTGTAGTAGAGCCTTGGGATTTGCTGGGAACCAGGGCATGTGTGCCCAGGGATGGTCAAGCTGGGCAGAGAGACCTTAAGGAGGCTGCCCCTGGAGAGTGCTGTTTCTAGAACAGTGTTCTTGGAAGGCAAGAGCTGTAAGGACAAGGCCAGTTCAGGGCTGTGGAAGGCAGGCAGGCAGGTGTGTGTGTGGGAGCATCTGTGCTGACAATCAGAATGGCTAGGAACAGAGGGTACGGTATCTGCCCCAAAACCCTATGCCTGGTTCAAAACTCCAACTCTCCAATTTCTTCATTCATTTTGTGACTCATTGATATGATCCAGATATGTCTGTAGCAATACTGTTCACTCTTCCTGCTCTCTTTGCCGTACATCCTGGGTGGAAGTTGGGGTCTCATTTGGGAATCTGAGATGACGCACAATAGAGACAGAGGTGATGGATGTATGCAGCCAGGCTTCACACAAACTGGTCCAGCATGCTCCAGCTCCCCTGAGACACTTACTCTTGGGATGCAGTTACCACGCTATGAGGAAGCCCAGGCAGTCACATCAGTGGCTTCATGCAGGTGTCCGACCAACAGCCCCGAGTGAGGCCAGATGCTGGAAGAAGAGGTGACGTCAATCTTCAGTCTGAACCACCCCTCAGCCTGTATGTGATTCTTGCAGCGGAGGAGGCCTAGGACCTCATGGAGCACACACATGGCACCCTTTCTGGAACTTCTGACCTGTGAGCTAAATACAGCAACTGTCTCAAAGCCAGCGCATTGGTGACAGTGTGCCACACAGCAGCTGTAAGCAGAATGGACCTCAGCAAAGGTCTCGAGACAGTGTGGCCACAAGGCTTGCTGGGATTTTTGACAGTAAGGACAGCTCCTAGTTCACATGCTGTATTAGTTGCTTTCTGTTGCTATGATACTCCCAACAGGAGTAGGGTAAGGAATAAAAGGTTTATTTTGACTTATTGTTCCTGAGGCAGAGTCCGTCACGGCAGGGAAGGTATGGCAACAGTCAGAGAAGAGGCAGTAAGCTCATCCCATTTTCATTCACTCACAGGAAAAAACACAGTGTTGGGGTATTGGGCAACCCACCCTAGCAACCTATTTCTTGTAGCGAGGTTCCATCTTCTAAAGGTTTCATAACATCCCCAAACAGCATCACCAACTGGGGATCTAGTATTCAAGTGCACAGGCCTGTGGGGGACATTTTCCATTCAAACGGCTGCACGTGGAATTCACTGCTCCTGTGTGCTTTCCTGTGCTTCTGACCTCTTTACAACTCGAGTTTTACAGTTGGAAAACCTCATCCTCAGATGATCTCATGGCGATTTATGGAGGTAAAGTACCAGCTCGAGGTCGTACAGAGGCTGAGGCAGTGCTGGGGTGACCCTGAGCCTGTTCCCAAATCCAAACACTTCTGAAAGCTGGGCTGCCTTAGCCCCACCTGGCCTTGCCTGGCCTCACTCAGGCCTTGGCAAATAAGATGTCACTCACCACCTGGAGCCAAGCCACGGATGGCTGGTGACATCCCCTCCACGTGAATGGTTTGATTTGTGCTTTTAGGACCCATCATGTGAGAAGAAAAATCTTGAGTGTTGTTTAATAAACAGAGTTCGGGTGAAAGCAGTGGGGTGGCAGGTGTTATTTATCAACTGTGGGGAAGTTCGTCAGGGAACATCAATTCCGAGGGAGGCTGAGGAAAAGTGTGGGGGCTCAGCTCCCCGGACTTGGGAAGCCAAAGGTGGGGAGCATACATGGGGATTTTGAATCCCATTCAGAAGCAGAGATTTTTTTCATCTTTTCTGTATCCTTAAGGACTCTTTAGAAGCTGTACTGCCTAGCATGGCCATGCTTGGACCATCAGCATTTCTGGGCAAAGTGACAGAAAAAAAGGCCTTTGGTGAACTCTGAAAAAAAAATGCCCTTATCCTGTTTGCCTCCTAGTCGTGGGCACACCCTGGTTCTGGGGTGCATCTGAATCCTATGTCTATAAAGGGAACCCATCTGCCTCCTAGTTGTAGGCACACCCTGGTTCTGGGGTGCATCTGAATCCTATGTCTATAAAGGGAACCCATCTCCCCATTAGCATGGGATCCTACACAGAGTTGGTTGCAAATGGTATCGAGACATCAGAGGCAGACACTGTGTGAAGTCACAGGGGCTGTGCTGGGGACCAGAACCCCTGTCACTGAAGTACATCTTGCACATTCCTGGTAGGGGAATGGTACCAATTAATCACTCTCCCTGAATTGCTAGAAAAGGTTACTCCTTTGGGGACTCTTTCACCTTTGGGTTCCAATGAGCAGGGATGACCTTCTAGCCCACGGGAGCAACATTTGACATTGCTGTGCCTCACAATCAGTTTTAGGTGTTGATTGTCTAGGCTCTGATAATAAACCCTAACCCAGGGATGGTATTCTATAGAGATTTGAATAACATCTATAACTAGTTGTCTTTAAGTAGCAAGGGTTACCTCCGCTCCTCTATAGGGAAGCGGGGATGTCATTTATCAGTTGAAGACCTTATGACTACAACCAGGATTTCCTGGAAAATAAATATTTCTTAAGGCTGCAGCACCCATTTCTGCCTGAGTTGCCAGCCTGCTCTACAGAGTTCACACTTCCTAACCCTATAAACACAAGCCAATTCTGAAAATGTGCATGCATGTATATGGGCATGCACACTCACCCTGTTCATTATAGTTCTCTGAGAACCAGGGCTGACCTAGCTGAAACCGTGAATATGACATGTTTATTTCCCGTGACAGTCCCTTGGCCACGTTCCAGGTGTGATGACAATGACATTGGAGGCTGGGTGAGAACACACATAATTCCTGAGATTATGTCTTCTAGACATAGTGTGCTGGGCAGAATAAGTGGGGAATGGTGTGATGGAAAGAATGTAGGGCTGAGGGTTAAAGGTCAGAGTTCAGGTCTTGGTGATGACTTCCCCACTGCTCATCTGTAAGATGGGAAGCATTCTAAGAACTAAGAACACAGTCAATTGGGACTGAGAAGTTCAAACGTTTTGGGAAGTAATGGCCACATTTCACTTGGTGTCTATAAAGTATTTTTTTTAAAGTCTAGATCAATCCTTTGAATTATCCAGGACAGTTATTGTTCTTTTGGAAAGAATGTGCCCAATGAGTAGAGAGGCTCGACCCTCTCTCCACCCAGTGCTAGCATAGCCAAACAGGAAGACAGAGACTTCAAGGCTATTTGTCAAAATCAGTTAAAATTGTCAATGGATTCAAAGGAAGTCTACCAGGGACTCTTCTATGTGGTTTATGAACTTGTCATTAGGCAGTTGTGGGGAAGCAGGGAATCGCAGAGCTGGTATGCCTGGGCAGCTGAGGGGGCAGCTAGCAGACCTTTTAGCTGGTGGGGTTCTGCTGCAACCCGCAGGTGCACTTTTCCTTCCTTGACTCTGCAGAGTCAACGAGCCTGGAGAGCTGGAGGCTCTGGGTCCAGAGCGCTCTTGGACATTGATCCTGTCCAGTAGGAGGAGGGAGCTGTAGCAGAAGGCAGGACAAAGGCTTGTACTGGGAGCACAGGGGTGGATCGTCTCACAAGTGGGAAGACATATATGATGCTTACATAGGTAAACAGTGGCCTCAGAGAGCACTGTGTCCTCATCCACATACTGTAGGGTCCTAGGGTACTTCTCCATTTTGTAACTTCTTCCTTGCCTGTCTTTTAGACTAGCCTAAGGGTTTGGATGGCCAAAGGCCAGCATATCCTGTATGTTACTGCACACCGTTTAGTGAACAGATAAATGGAGCCTCAGGGTTGATGGTCTTTCCACTGATCACCATTGACTGTGGTCACATGGCTGTGTGTATTACATCAGGGGCTCCTCCAGAAAGTGGTGAAGGAAAGAGTATGATGGTAAGGAAGTGGAAAGGAGAAGAGGAAGCAGGAGGAGACAATAGGACACGACTACCTAAAGAAATATGAGAAGGAATTTCTACTCTCCACGGCATGCAACTTCTGCTGGCGGAGGGTGAAACACACTGACACTCAATTAACACTTTGCTCAATCAAATAGGAGAAGCTTCAGCCTGCAGCACCTGCTGCCACAGAATCAACAGCAAGCCTGTGTGGGTCGGGGCAGACTTTGAGGAGCAAGCCAGTGGGTGCAAGGGTAGAGGGAGCGCATGTCCATCCTGGACAGGGTGTGGAGTGGTTGGGTGAATGAAGGCTAAACCTGGAGTGATAGAGATTGGAACTGGTAGAGATTGGGGTGCTGACTGTGCTCTGAGCTCAGCACACCCAGGCAAAGCAGGAGGAGGGAGTGCTCCTGGATCCCACCACAGCTGATGCCTTAGATCCTGCCCATCTCAAGCTGTCAAGGCCCTTCTTCCTTCAGCACATTGGGCCGGCACAGTCTTGCATTAATTTAGAGCTAATTGTCAGGTAATGAATTCGATTTGGCTCACCATCCTGAAATCCCTTCTGCTCCCAGCTGAACACCAGTAAATCATTTGCATCACAAATCTTCTCTTCCCTGGATGCTCAGCTCACCCAAGCTGTTGCATGGTGGTCCCTTCCTGCCTCCTGAAGCTCCCTGGTCTTGAAAAATCACGGTGTTTCCTTGTTAGAGTTTCAAAGCTGAAATTCATGCAAGAAAACTGAGTTTGGGGAAGAGTGTTTTTGAAAAGTCTGGAACAGTGGTCCTCTCAAGGTGTGGTCCCCTGAGCCACAGGCATGAGGACTCTGGTAACTGCTGAGATGTGCACGTGGAACTGAATTAGATCGTGGGGGTGGGGCCTGGCATTCCGTGTTTGAACAAGCTCTTTGGTGTACTGACAGAGTCAATCCCTGAAGCCCCTGGTCTGTGTGGTGGTTGGAATGAGACTGTCCCCCACAGCCTCATGTACTTCGACCCTTGTGTCCAGTTGGGGGTGATGTTTGAGGGATGATTAGGCGATGTGGCCTTTCTGGAGGAAGAGCTTCAATGGAGAGGGGTGTAGGGAGCTTTGAGAGTTTATAGCCTTGGTCCACTTCCAGTTTGCTCTCTGTCTTGAGTTTGTGGGTGAAGATGTGATCTCTCAGCTTCTTGCTCCCTCCGGTTGCCATGGCTGCCGCTTGCTGCCCTGGCTCCCCTCCTTGAGAAGCTCCTGTCTCCCTGGAACCATAAGAGCAAATAGTCTCTTCCTTCTATAAGTTGCTCTTAGTCATGGGACTTTATCACTGGAACAGAAAAGTAAATGATGCAGGCTGGCCGGCACGAGTCAGCCTGGCACAGCCTTGCACTAACTTAATGTCGGAGAGCTAAGAGCAGAGTCACCAACACTTCTGCAAACCAGGGTTTCTCTCAGTGGAAAGCCAGCTTCCCTCAGAAGTTTCTGGATGTTTACTAGGATTTCTGACTTAATTATTCCCTTACTTTGGTGTTAGTTAGAATCAGGCTCAGCTGAGGGGAAAAACCAAATGTAAATGGTTTAAACATGACATGTTTTCATATTTGAAAGTGTAAAGAGGTGGTGTGGATATGTGTGAAATTAGTGTGGATTGTGATCATGCCCTCTTAGGGCTCGTCTCTCTTCAGCATAACATCTTATGGCTATCAACATGCTCAAGATTCAACTGTTGTGTCTGCATTCAAGTGAGCAGAAAGGCCATAGCCACTTCTCCCAAAGACAGGTCCTAAAAGTTGCATATAGCCCTCCTTCCTCATAGCTCACCGGCCAAAACTTAAATCTTTTTGCTCTTCTTAACTGCAGGGGAGGCTAGGAAATGTGACTTTTATTCTAGGTATTCATGCACTTCATAACAAATCAGGAAATTGTCTCTGGGAGGAAACAGCTCTCTGTAGAGACTACTAGTCGTGAACAATGGACCGTACCACTGAGGTGAATTTCATACACCCCAGGTTCTCCTCCATGCTCAGGACATTCTCAACATTGGCTTCCCACCATGAGTATTCAGAAAGTGTTTTTAAATCACTGTGAGCAGCCTTTGCCTGATGGCCATGCCCGCAGCCCTTCGTTCCCGCCCCGCTGCTTGGGGCTTTCTAGGACCTGCGGACTCGAGATGCACAGAGACTAGAATACACAGGACCCCCACCCCCCACCCCTCTCCACTGCTTTACTGATGGTAGTTGCAGAGTTGGGGCGAGTGTCTTAGCCCTCTGGGGCCATTTCCTGCCTGTAGAAAGGGGAACTACAGCTGGTCCTTCGGGTCCCCCAACTCTAACAAGCTTTCCTTATTGGCTTCTCTCCCCATGGTTGGTGACTGTTTTGGGGACAGCAAGGACCTGAGGGCTGTCCAGCTAGCTGACTGCTACAGCAACTTGAATACTGTTAAAATCAGCCTTGGCTTTGGCGGGAAATCCAACGTGGGGCTTGATTTGAATAAAGGCTTTGGAGAAAGTGACACTGAAATTGAGACATGTAACCTGAATTCAAATGAGAGGAGATGTTCTGGAGAATTCCATAAAGCTGGTCTGGTCTAGAGACCATTTGTCTGCTATTTTCCCTCCTTACCCACAACGTCTTCCCATGGCTTCCCCATAGTCATCTCACAGATTAAAATGAAGCAAGCCAGCAAGCAAGTAAACCCAGAGGTCACAGAGGAAAAGTCACCAGCCCAAAGTCTTATTGACCAGTGAGGGAGATGACAGAATTGACTTCATCACTGAATGAGAGCTGCTGAAAAGCCACCAGACGGCCTGGATATAGTGACTGCACTGGGGTCTCTGCATTTGGGGAAACTCCGACCCCATCTCCCCTAGTCATCCGTGAGCCCTTCACGAGGTCCTTGATACCTAGAATCTAACCTCATCTGTTACATGGTCTCTGTAAGCACTTGCATGTTTCAGAGAGAATTAGATAGAAATATAAAACCCTCGATATTTCCTCTCTACCCGGAGCTCCATGTGTCAGTGGGTCCTTAGCTGTGATGGTTCACTGAAGAGGGTCTCTAGCAGGTAAGTCCTAAACAGACCTCAGTCTGCTTGACTGCTCAGCTGCAAAGTTAAAGACATCTAGCTCAGCAAACCCTGAGTGAGGCTCCAGGATAAACAAGCCCGAGCCTTGAAATTCAGGTCTGTGATCCAGCAGGACAAGGGGGTCACTAACAATGGGTACTACTGTCCCCAGAACAGGCTGGATTTTATGACATTACCCTGCCACAGTTCAGCTTCATCTGGAGCAAAGTGAACATTGGGCTTAGAGACAGGATTTTGGCAAAGCGAGGTTGCCTTCAATCATTGACAAATGAAATCTTGGTAGCCCCACACACCGGTGGCTTGTTCACATGAGGCAGGGATGTGATCCATGAACTCTGGGGGCCTGACTCAGGACTGGCTGCAGGAAGCGGAGTATGGCTGGGGAAGCTAGGGGGTATGATGGTTGGTTTTAATGTCAACGTGCCACATATTAAAATCATCTGAGTAGGGAACCTCACCTGAGGAATTGTTCTGATCACCTTAATTGATGTGGGAAGACCCACCCCAAATGTGGGCAGGACCCTGTGGTAAGAGCCCACACAAAAGGGGCTTGGCAGAAGGAAGACTATTTGCCTTTTGCTCGGCCAAGATGATTTATTTTCGCTGTTATCAGAACCAGTGCTTTCCAGGTCTCCATCATTGACTAAGGACTATTAGCTCACCAGGAACCCTCCAGTGTTTCAGTGTCTGATTGGGATTGTTGAGGCACTCAGCTTCATGAACAGAGCATCTGCTGGCTTCTCAGCCTCACCAATGTGAGATGGTCACTGTGTATAAAAGAATTCATTAAATCAGCTTACCTTGAAATAGAAACAGCAGCTGTCTTATACCTGAGAGGCTGAGACCTAGAAGTAACTCAGTCCTTGAGGCTGGGTGCCTAAGCATTGGGACCACTCCAAATCTTTCAACACACACACACACACACACACACATATTAAAACCTTAACTGATATGGGAGAGAAGAAAAGAGGGAGGTCCCAAAGGGCTCAAAAGAATGATCTCCTCTCGCACTTTCCCTGGGAGGGCCAGACTTTGTCATGTAGTGAGCTGGAGTGTCCTGACCCCAGTAACTCAGGCCACTTTGCTTTGATGCTGGCTGGCTGTGGCTGCATCCTCCTAAGGACAGGCTCTCTGTCTTCCCCATTTGTGAATTCCCATTGTCTGGAACTCACCAGGCACTTGTGAAGTTAAATTTAATCAATTACCTTACAATTATCTCCCGTGCAATTTGTCAGTCAATCATGAACCAGGTCCTGGGAGGAGGGATGCCGGTGATGTGTAAAGGAATTCTTCTCTCTCCTCTAGGCATAGAGTCTACCTTAGACTCTTGAGGACCTGGAGAGAGAGGATTGGCCTGGAAAATGAGGCCTCTTAGATAAGGGTGCCGCCCAGACCTCTGCCATCTGGATTTTTTGTGGCAACTCACAACAGCTGGAGCTGGTAGACAAGTGGCCTGTGGGAAGCTGTTTGGATTTGGCTAGGGGGTGAGAAAACAGCCAAGGGGAGAGGGTATCACGGTGGCCTGTGCATCAAGCTGCCGGGAGTTCATGGGAGAGAAAGGAAAGGGGAGGGAGTCCACTAGAAGAGTGGGAAGGCTTAAGACGCAGGAGGGGAAGCTGGAAGGAGCGGGGAGCTTTCCCCATGCAGGAGAAGCAGGATTCAGTGAGGAGGGCGTATGAACACTGACAAGTCAGGAGCAGAGAGGTGAGTCCTGGGGAGCAGGAAAGACCCTGGCCGGCGAGACAGCTCCCCCGCTGCCTTTCTCTGTGTGTCTCTGACTCTTCAATGCTCAGCAGCTTGGCTGGTGCCCACATGTAGATTCCAGAGACTTCTCTTATTGGCTCATTCTCTTTTCCTCTTGGAATCATTTTCTGACACCTACTGTGTTCCAGTAGGGCAGGGATTGCAGAGGGGCATGAGGCAAGACTCCTGTCCCCAGAGGTCTCTGCTACAGAGGACACAAACCTACCAGCTCTGCCTTGTATTTGCATCATCCTATAAAGGTTGGTCTGTTCTACGTGAGTTTAAGTTCTCTGGTCCTCCCCACATCTACTGAAGAGGCTGACTGATGGACAAAGAGGAGGGCTCTACAGTGTGAGGTGTGGTGATTGACAGGCCAACCCTGTGGGACTCCTTCTCTTGGCCTCCAGGGCCTGTGAGGCTCACCCACCAACTCCTTTCTACTTCTGCTAGCTGTGGCTGTCCTACCCCACAGTGCAAGGGCAAGCACCTGCTGAGAACACCCCCCCCCCCCCGACCCCCCGCCTTCTCGGCCCTCACACGCT
Source organism: Peromyscus maniculatus bairdii (assembly GCF_049852395.1). Taxonomy (NCBI): domain Eukaryota; kingdom Metazoa; phylum Chordata; class Mammalia; order Rodentia; family Cricetidae; genus Peromyscus; species Peromyscus maniculatus. The sequence goes on along the minus strand of NC_134854.1, from coordinate 59,225,368 downwards.
TAATGCCAATCCCCGGCATGTCCAGTCTCAAGTGGTGGACTCTTTCCCCTCTTTGTCTTCCTGGTATCCCCTTTAAGTCTGGTTCCTGGGCTAAGGAAAGAATGAAGGAGCACAGGAAGGTGCTCAGAACTCCTAGGGCTCATCAAGAAATGCCTGATACGGCTCTGACCACTGGGTGAGGCTTCTAGGAGGGGTGGGGCCAGTGGTCAGGCACACTCACTCCAGGGTGCATCCGCCTTCTCCAAACTGGTCAGAAATCGTTTGCTCCAGAACCCACTGGGTCTGAGTAGGGATAAAGGCACTAGGGATGACTGGGTATGCTCTATGGGCTGGCCTGCAGCATCGACATCATCCCATTCAACCATCCAGACGTCCAGTCTCTGTGCCCTGTCCTGCTCAGAGAAAATCCAGAAGGAGGGCTCAGGGTAGGAATGGGTTTCCTCTATCAATACTGCCAGTGAGCAAAGCTGCTCCTCTCGAGTTCACTGGAACCCTGGTGGGTGGGACCTGAGCCAGCCTGCTCCTTTTGGGAGCTGGTATTCCTCACAGCACTGATGGCCCCGCCAGGCTTTCCCTAGTCTCCCCGGAGCTCCCAGGCTTCTGAGCACCCCTTCTGCACGTGGCCACCTCAGTCTCCAGAGCCTTCTTGCTGGAGTCTGAGCTTGCGGAAAGCTCTCTCTTTTCTATACATGGCAACAAAAACTATTGCAGCGCAAGAACAGACCCCCACAGAGCCACCAAGGGGAGTCATTTAAGTTGGCACCACCTTGCTAACCTCCTGCTGCAATATTTACCAAGCTGGCCGAGGTTTTGAGCTGCTCGGGCCAGGGAACACCTGGGCCATTTCATGCCGTCCTTGAGTAGATGGAAATTCCAGAGGCTGCAGACAGCCCCTAGGGTGGCTTCTGGTAGCTTTCACGCTGGAATCAAAGCAAGGCAGTATTTCATGTGTCCCATGCTTTGCTCACAGCCTGCGTCCCTGTACTTTCTGACAGCTGAGGGCAAAGCTGACCTCCACGAGGCAGAAGTGCCCCAACCCAGAGTCCTGGCATTTTGGACAAGAGCCTCTTTCAGGGGCCATGTCTTTGCCTGGCTTTCTGAATTCTGTCTGCGAAGCACATTGCTGGGTGGTTTCTTTTGGTTCCCAGGAGGTAAGCCAGGCAAGGGACTGTCCTCTTAAGTGATATGAGGACACGGTAGTTTCCAAGGCCATGCATGCCTTTAGCAAAGCCACTTTCTTTCTCCTGTAACTCTCTCTGTTCCTCATAGCTGCCTTCACACACGGGACCCTGCCTCTGCACTGGCTACCCACGCCCATGAGTAGATTCATGTAAGTAGTGCATCTGGCATCTGGCAAATGTAAGAGCCTGAAGGTGAGCCTAAAGTGAACAAAGCCCACCTCAGCCTCCTGGTCTGCCCAGTGCCATGCTCTGACTTATTTCAAGCCCATCTCAGGACCAGAGCCTGAGTGCAACCCACTGATTGGCCATCCTCTTCTCAGGGGACACCTGCTTTCCCTGATGCCCCTGGAACCCCCCTACTGCTTGCCCTTGTCAAGTGTGACGGCCACTCTTGGTTGTCAACTTGACAACATCTGGAATTAACGAAAACCCAAGCATCTGGGTACACCTGTGAGGATTTTTCTTAATTAAGGAATTTGAAGTGGGAAGAGCCACCTCTAATCCAGATCTTTTGAGGTGAGAAGATCCACTAAGCTGGGCCACACCTTCTGGTGGAAGCCTACATAGACGGCATGGAAGAAGGAAGTATGTGTTCTTTGCCTGTTTTCCCTCACCCTCACTGGCAAGTCCATTCCTTCATTGACATCAGAGCTTACTGCTTTGGGATTCGGGTGTATAGTGATGACCAGCTGAAACATCCAGCCTCAAGAACTGAAGAACTCCTGTATTCTTGGACTTTCTGTTGGTAGACAGCCTGTAAGCCATTCTTAATAAATCCCATATGTATAATATACATTATATATAACACACACACACACACACACACACACACACACACACACACACCTGACTACTACATCAAATCTCACTAACCCTGTTTCTCCATATACTCAAATCCTGCTAGAGTCCAGATAAAATGATCTAAGGAGTAGAGCTGACTTATCCATAATCCATTGCCCTCTTGACAGTGAATGGTGGATAGGTGGACTGATGCAGTACAAGTCCTGGTCCCTGTGCATCACCTTCTCACTAGCCTCCTTCTAACCACTTCTGGTCCATGTTTCCATGTCATTTTGTCCCTTCTCCCCACCTTGGCAACCTCTGGGTAACATTGGCTAGTTTTGTGACTGTGATTACAAGAACATCTTTATGGCATTTTATTTTTATTTTTATTTTTATTTTTTTTTTTTTTTGCTTTTTCGAGACAGGGTTTCTCTGCTTAGTTTTGCGCCTTTCCTGGAGCTCACTTGGTAGCCCAGGCTGGCCTCGAACTCACAGCGATCCGCCTGGCTCTGCCTCCCGAGTGCTGGGATTAAAGGCGTGCGCCACCACCGCCCGGCATCTTTATGGCATTTTAAAGGATATCTGAATCCATGGTTGAAAAATAAGCCAGAGAATGGAGCTTTATGTGTTCATGTCTGTGGGTTGTTTTTGTCTCTGTCAGCCCAGACAGGCAGTGGTACTCCCTAGTTAGAACAGTCAGGCTGGGCCCAGAATGTCTGAGTTTGAAACTGGACCCTGCTGCTCACTGTGTGATCATATGCAAGTTACTTAGCCTTTCTGTGGTCAATGGGTGAATTGGAGAAACTCTAGTACCTATTAGAAGATTGTTATGAGGGCTGAATGGGTTAATGTATGCACTGTACTTAGAACAATACAAGTCATATAACAAACGATACACCCTGAACAACGTGAGCTGCTGTTGCCTTTCTTGGCTGTCTTGATGGCAACATGGTGGTATATAGTTTCTCAGTTTAAGAGGTGTTACTATTTCATGTACTTCCGCAAGATGGAGAATGTTCTGGGGTGTGATAGTAATTTTATCTTGGATGTGGTAAATTTTAGCTATCCACTTGATTGGGTCACAGGGTGTGAAGACATCTGTTACACATTACTGGGGGGTGTGTCTGTGATGTTATTTCCAGATGAAATTAAGATTGAAATTGGTAGACTGAGTAAAGCAGATGGTCCTCCTCAGGGGCAATGGGTCTCATTTAGTCGGTTAACAGAGGGGTCACTGTGTGTCCTTGTGTGGGTGTCAATGGGACCTGCGTGTTCTGTCTGCAGAGCCAGGCTCAGGCTGGAATGGACATCATCTGAGCTTGGTCCTCTGGCTTTATGGTTCAGACTGGAATGACACTACTAGCCTTCCTAGGTCTCCAGCTGGCCAAGGGCAAATCTTGGGGCTTCTCCATAACTCTGCGGCTCAATGCTCTATAATAAAAATACAGTCTGTGGCTCCATTTGTCTGGAGAACATGATGAATACAATAGTCGATGCCACAAAGTCAGGTGGCAGAGCTTGGTCTGAAATCTGGCCCCACATTTATTTTATCTTTCTATAAAATGGAAGGAAAATCTGGATGACTTAGTACAACCATTCATAATTACCAAGAGGAAGAAAAATAGACAGCTCATTTTGAGAATAGTGTATTTGGAGAAAAAAAAGAAGAATAATTACAAGTGAAATCTGAAGCCCATCCCAGAGCCAGCTGCAGTTCCTTGCCAGCCACCAGAGTTCGAAGAGGGAGACTCCAGCAAGGTCCTGAAGAGAATTACTTAATTTAGAGCATCGGAAACCCAACAATTATTTGCTTAAAAATAGAATTTGCTGAAACAACTCCAGCTTCTTATTCTTCTCACTGCATAATAAAGTAATTAGTAATTTGTGTCACTCTGGTAATGTTTCTCCTTCCAACAATCACCAGCAGTGACACTGCTGCCACGCTGGGTTCCCACATGTGCACGTGTGCACATGAACACACGTGCGTGCTTTTGTGCGCGCGCGCACACACACACACACACACACACACACACACACACACACACACACATTCATACCTGGTCTCTGGAAGAGGGCCACTATCATAGCTTCTGTTGTGATTGTTTAGTTGTAAAGTTCTGTGGCTCCTATTACTGATCCATTACTGTATGAATAAGATGATCTATGCAAGGCTATGGAAGTAGAAACCAGGCGGAGAGACAAGCTGTTTAGAGAATGGTGGTTCTCTGTGTATTGCCAACTGTAGCAGGCTTTCTTGGACCACCAACCAGCTCCCAAATCAAGACATGGAGACTTATTATCATTTATGAAAGCTTGGCTTTATCATATGCTTGTCCCACTAGTTCCTATAACTTAAATTAACCTGTTCTTCATCTACTTTTTTGCCTTGAGGCTTTTTACCTTTCTTTCATTCTGCATGTCCTACTCCGTGTCTGTCTGTCTGTCTGGCCCCAGGCCTCTCCTTTGTTCTCTGTAGCATGAATTGTTAGAAGGTCTTGTTAATAAAATCAAACCCAGGGCCAGGTATTAGGGTGAATGCTGGAAGATCAGAGAAGCAGAACAAGCCACAGCCTCCTCACCTTGCCAATTCCTCAGCTGATCCTGTTTCCTCAGACTGGAAGCTTCTGTGTCCTCATCCAAGTGGATCTCAGCTCAACTGCTGCTCAAAAGCCTGAAAGCTTAACCAGCTCTAGTTCCTGGTCCTCACGCTTTAAATACCTTTCTGGTTTCTGCCATCACTCCCTGAGATTAAAGGCTCACTTTCTGGGATTAAAGGCACAAATCAGGCTTTGAATTCACAGAGATCTGGATGGATCTCTGCCTTCCAAGGGATAGGATTAAAGGCATGAGTGCCACCATTTTCTGGTTTCTATATCTAGTGGCTGTTCTGTTCTCTGACCCCAGATAAGTTTATTGGGGTGCACAATATATCAACCACAGTTCTCTTCTCCTGTTCTCTCTTGAGCTTAGGTTCTTCCTTCTCCTTATTCTCTCTGCCCACCAGCCCCATCTATTCCTCCTATGCCTAGCTATTGGCTGTTCGCTTTTTATTAGACCAATTAGGTGCCTTAGGCAGGCAAAGCAGCACATCTTTACATTGTTAAACAAATGCAGCATAAACAAATGTAGCACATCTTTACATATTTAAAGTAATATTCCACAACTGAAATCAAGACTTTACTAGTAAAGGATTTGTTCTGAAGTGTGGGTTGTATTTCTATTTAATATGATGGGTTTTCTTTACAAAGGCAATGTGATGGCTAATTTTGATTGTCAACTAGGCTGGATTTAGAACTGCTTGGGAGACAAGACTCTGGGCGTATTTGTGAGGGTGTTTTCAGAGGACTGACTGAGGAGGTGAGGCCTGAATGTGGGTGGCACCACTCCATGGCCTCAGGTTCTGGACTGAATAGAAAAGAAGAAGTAAGCAGAACACTAGCATTTGTCTTCCTCTCTTTCTGATTGTCATTGCCATGTCAACCACTGTCTCGTGCCCCTGCCACTGTGATGGACTATACCTTCAAACTGTGAGCCAAAAAAGGCCCCTCCCTCCCTCCCTCCCTCCCTCCCTCCCTCCTTCCTTCCTTCCTTCCTTCCTCTTCCTTTCTCCCTCCCTCCCTCCCCCTCCCTCCTCTTCCCTCTCCCTCCCCCTTCCCTCCTCAGCTGTTTCTTACCCTGTATTTTGTCACAGCAGTGAGTGATGTAACTAAGACAAGAACAAAAAGTAAATCGAAATTGCACCTGTAAGACCAAGAAGAAGGAATCTACATAAAATGTGGCTAGTCTAAGAAGATCCAGAGCATGTTTATAAAGGGAATTTACATGTACTTTAATACATACTATGCACCAGATTTATAAGCATCAAGTACAAAGTAGAGACTCAGATATTTGGAGTAAAGCACTAATATTGGAAAATGTATCCCTAAGTTTATCAAATATTGTCCAAGCTTATTCGATAAGGCAATTCATTGTGACAGATGGGAAACTGGAGAAAAGAAATTCAGATGATTGGTTACACCAGGGAGAAATGACGTTGTAACCACTAGCATGTGTTGAATATTTGCCCTGCATAGACGCTGTGCTGGAAGCATGGCTTGGACTGTGTCCTTTAACTATCATATCTACCTCGCCAGTGAGGTTTAGTGTTTTTCCATTTTAGATGTTGCCGAGACCACTGCTTACCCAATGTCCGTTCTTCCCCTTCCACGCAGCAAAGCCAGCTTACACTAAAGCACCATAGCACATGTGTACGTGTGTGCTGGGGGCGGGTTGGCGTTCTCTAGTCTCTTGAAGCCAAGACTGGCCGTGTGACTAATTTCTGGACAAGGAGATACAAGCAGAATGGTGGGGGGCCCTCAAGAGAAGCTCCCTAAGGTCCCCTTCTATCTGGGATGTGCACCCTTCTGGTCATCTCTTCTCTTGACTTGTGCCTCTTGCAGATGCCTGTTGACATGATACTGTTACTAGCTGACATGGCAGTTCAATTTGGCTTCCAGATTATAATGACTAGAGAAGAGAAATTATGTCTAAAAATTACTGCTGAAAGTATCAGAGAAATCAGAAATCAATGAAAAAAAATCACTGGCCCAAGTTGTAGGGAAAGAAGGAAATGGATGAGGTGGGCCTGGGTTTTCTGACTACTTTTCTTTTTAGAGTATAGGCCAAGCTCAGAAGGCGGTGCTGAGGGCCAGGATTCTGAGCATAACTCAACACAAGTGGGGAGCCAGGTACCTGCCAAGGATGGGGACCCTGAAACAACTCTGTGAGATGGGCAAAGGCTTCAGATGGCTGCCTCCTTGGAATACAGGCAAACCAGAAATTGTAGAGAGGACGTAATGAGAAGTCTCCTGGTCCCTGGCAGGAGCTGAAGCCTCACTTCAAATCACACTGATCCTGAACTAGATTATATTGGTTTGGGTTGGGGTGTCAGTGTCCTCCTCTTGCCAAAAGCAAGCATTAAAAAGACAACATTATCAGAAGCTCCGAGTCCTCTCCTCAGTTAAAAGTCTCAAACACGGCCAACCTGGCAGTTCCATCTTTAATAATTTAGCCTAATAAAATTTTTCCAAGGTGCACATAAAATTTTATGGAGAGGAAGAGTTCATCATAAAGACATTTATAATATTGTTTCTGAAACTTTCAAAACGGGAATTTGCCAAATGAGCGAGAACACATTGTGTTGGAATACCTCAGCCATTACAGCCCCGAGGAAGAATTTTTAAGAACACCTGTGTGACATTGTAACGTTTTCCATAGCTGTCTCAAAGGCATCGTCAGGGCTACATGTCCTGCCACGTGGCTTTGCTGTTGTCTTTTAAGGAGCAGAGTTCATTCCTCCATGTCTTTGAATATATGACCCTTGAACCAAAAAGAAAAAATCGCAAACCAAATAGTTATTGTCTTAAACCACCGAGCTTTGATGTGGTTTGCTCTGCAGCAAATGACAAGTTGGAAAATATGTAGAGATGTTTTAGAAACATTAAATGAAAAACATGTTACAAAACAATTCCTAGAGTGTAATTCCAACACACACACACACACACACACACACACACACACACACACACACAATGTGTGCCCATAACAAAACCGACAAGATTTGTGCCCAAATACGACACTGGTTGTGTTGACTGGCAGGCAGGACTATCAGCTTCTCATTTCCTTCTTGTAGCTTGCCTAGTCTTCAGACTCTTATGATGGCTATGAATTGTTTTACATTCAGAAAAAATAGAATGAAACCATGTTTGGAAGACATGTTGAGGACAGATAGGTCCTTACAACATATCATCACCTGCAGAGACAAAGATACAGCTTCTGCGAAGGTTTCTGAGAACAAAATGTTGTTGGCTACACAACTCATCAGTTTATTCTTTTATTTTTTTCTCATTTACTGTTCTGAACAGGAGGAGGAGTGATTTTCTTGGCTGAGGAAACAGTACAATCAGAGACCCAGGGCTTTCTCTGTCCCTCCTTTGGGAAAGACAGGTCTGTATGCCAGGGCAAGACCTCTGGCTGGGAAGGGCTCTGCTGCCTGCCTCTGGCTCTGAGCTCACCACAGAGTGCCAGACCTGCCTTCTGCTCTCTTCCTGCCTTGGGGATCAGAGCAGACTCCGCAGCAAACACCCCACTTTCAGCTGGCTGGTGCACCGAGAACTCTATTGAGGACAAAAGTTGGAGTGAATGACAAGTGACAGAAAGTTCTGACTAACACCTCCAGCCACATCCCCCGACGTTCCTCCCTGGGAGCATTAGGGCTGCCATTTCTAACCTTCAGTCTGTACTTACTTATTAACGGATGCAGACAGTTCAAAGGGGAGCACAAGAACGACTGCAGTGAGCTCACCTCCTAGTGCAGCAGTACAACTTGATAGGCAAACATGAATCGTTTTATTGTATATCATAAGACTCATGGCAGAAAGTACATCAAAACATTCACAGTGCCAGTCTCCGCGTGTTGGGATTATATGTCTATTTATGGTCTTTGTGCTATTGTACAAAAGCAGTAATTACCTTGGTAATCAACAAGAAAATCATTCTGATTTACTTAAGCCATCAAGAGTATTTCATTTTTAAATGAAATTATCTTCCCTGAGCACACTCGGAGATCACAGATCTCGATGTCCGGCTAGTGCCCATGCTACTTCTAGGACTAGCCAAGCTCTGCTTCCAGCCCACCACTTTTTTTTTTGAGTGGGAGGGACACCACTTTTCCAAATTACAATCCCAGGAAAACCAGAAGTCTGGACTCGCTGCAGTTTTTGAACTGAAGATATTCTAACTTCTCCCACCGTGCAAGCCTCGGGCATCATGTTTAGTCTCCACTGGTGTTGACTGGGTGTGTCAGTCAGGGTGTCAGGAGAACAGAAACACAACTCACAGAGAGAATTCACCTTACGGCTTTGCTCAGGTGCTGGAGACCTGAAAATGCATGGGAGGGAGGGAGGAGCTCGAGGACGGCACTGAGCTAGGCAGCTCAGGCAGCGTCCCTGAGCTGGGCTGGGGGAAGACAGGGAAGCGATGGAAATACGCAAGAGGATCTCTGAACAGCCATGGGATAGAAGCCTAGCCAAGTACGCGAGGACTAGCAGGGCTCACCAACTCCTTCAGTACTAAGCACGCATTTACCAATGAACGCCATCCCAAGAGGCTTCATTAGTCATTGGTCACATTTTTTTTTAATTACAGGGTTAGAAGGCATTTTAAAAAAAAAGTGCCCCTGTCCCCAGCACCCAGCTTGACTCAGTAGTGACATCTGTACATTACCAAACACAGGAAATAGATGGGAGCAATCCAATCAATTTGATTGATTACAGACTTGGGTTTTGCCTGCTGTTTTGCACATGCTCATTTTTTTAATGTCATAATCCTATGACATGCAGCCTCAATCCAGACAAAGAATTGTCCCATTACCAAAGAGGAATCCTCTCCTTTATAGCCATGCCTTCTTTCTGTTTTCTTACCTATAGCAGTCATTGTCTGCTCCCCATCTCTATAATTCCCAAATAGAACTGTGGAGTGAATCAAGTCCTTGAGAAAGGTATATTGGAATTAGGCACTCCCAGTGCCTTGGCATATGACCATATTTGGAGATAGGGTCTGTAATAGGGAGTTACAGTGCAGTCATTAGGCTGGTTTGTCTGAAGTACATCAGGAATCCTATAAAAAGAACACACACACACACACACACACACACACACACACACACACCACACACACACAATGCCTTTGGAACACAAGAGATCCAGGTGATGCTTCACAAACCAAAACACCAAGATGGCCAGCAAACCATCAGAAGCCAGAAGAGAGGTGAAGAGAGGTATGGAACAGAATGTCTCCTACAGCCTCGGGAGACAGCTCGGCTGGCACCTTGGTCTTGAACTTCCAACCTCCCAAACTGTGAGACAGTAAATTCCTGTTATGCCACCACCTCCCTTCTCTTGGTCTTCTGTGGTAGCAACTCTAACAAACTAACTGGTCACTTTTGTCTGAGTTAACTTTAAATAAATGCCCCAAATCAGCTATCAATTTTCAGAATTCCTCCTGAGCTGGTGTGAGTTTGTTTCAACCTGTTATTGTAAGCATGAGCCATTCTGGAAGAATCTAGAAACTGGAGCCAACTGTCATGTGCAGAATGGGGGACTGTTGCTTCGGTGGCACTGAGAGAAATAGGAAGTTCACCCTCCAGCCACCAAGCCTCCCCTCGGGACCCCTGCTCTCGGATAGCATCGGAATCTACAGTAAAACAGAGGCAGGCTTTACAGTCCTGAGAACAGGACAGGTGTGGGCTTGAGACTACTCAATGTTCACCCTCACCACGCGTCACCGAGACCTTGTAGTTTCTTGTATCCAAGGCAGGCTTTGTACAGAATCCTTTGGTCCACAAGGCTCTTTAGCCAAGGAGATATTTCTGGTTACTGATATTTTATAAACTGACTTTGAGCTACCTGTGCTTGTACCTTATTTTCAGTTTTATCTTTTAAAACATACATAATATTAAAAACCAGTGTGCTGTATTTTGTTTGTACTGTATTCCCATGAGTGAACTGACTGCTCTCTCAAGAAGTTTTCTTTATCTGATAATAAAAAAAGTATTGGAAAGTAGGATTTGGCATACAGAAATTTAATTTACTGAAAACAACTTTTCAGGCATGTATATGTCCTTTAAATACAGAAAGTTTCTTTTGTGATAATCTGAAAATCCACCATTCCCTTCAAAGGAAAAGCAACTTCTTAACTAGGCTTCGAGTGCCAGGGAGGGATTAATTCACTCCATCATACGCTGGCTCCCTGTGCGGGTTAATTCTCCTCTGGCTGAGTAGCTTGAGATGAGTGAAATTGCTCCTCCCCACTCCCAGAACCAGCTCCACCTCTCTCCTACCACCTCTGTAGTGCAGGCCCCAGCACCACCACGCTAGTGACTGCTGTGGGATGTCCTGTATGCTGTGAATATATGTTGCTATGATTGATTGATAAATAAAAACACTGATTGGCCAGTAGCCAGGCAGGAAGGATAGTGTAGGCAGGACAAGCAGAGAAGAGAATTCTGGAACGGGAAGTCTGAGGCAGAGAGATGCTGCCAGCTGCCGCCATGAGAAGATGTTAAGATACTGGTAAGCCACGAGCCACGTGGCAATTTATAGATCAATAGAAATGGGTTGATTTAAGATATAAGAACTAGATAGCAAGAAGCCTGCCAAGGCCATACAGTTTATAAGCTATATAAGTCTCTGTGTGTTTACTTGGTTGGGTTTGAGCAGCTGCGGGACTGGCAGGTGAGAGAGATTTGTCCTGACCGTGGGCCAGGCAGGACTGGAGAAAACTCTAGCTCCAAGTGACCCCAAGTGCTACTGCAGCATTTGTGTCTGTGATATTTGGATTTAAGCAAGATGTTTATGCTGGAGTCCCCATCTTATTGCAGGCTGACCACACTCTACTGCCATCTTGGGATAGCTTAAAAACAAACCTAAGTGGAATTCTACCCCACCCTAGTGATAAATGTAACACACGCTCATTGCAGATAATTTCCAAAGCAACAAAACAGAAATACAATCAGAGACCACACAGCTTAAGCTTATCAGGTAAAATGGTTTAAATATAAAATGTAGCTGGTGCTGGTAGGAGGCTGTGGAAGCTTTAGAAGGTAAGGCCTAGTGAAAGAAGTGTGGATCACTGGAGGGCACACCCGAGGCTTATACCTTTCCCATATTTCTTGGTGTTTTCCTTCCAGGTCTGCTGTGAAGAGTCCCAGATACACAACCCAGCAACATTAACGCCAAAGGGTCCCAACTGTACTGGACTGTACCCTCTGAAACCGTGAGCTAAAATAAAACCTTCCCCTGTGACGCTATTTTAGCTAGCTAGGTATTTTAATCATGCTGTGAGGAAAGTAACTAATACACCAGGAAAGGGAATCAAATGTATGTGTTTACTTAGACATCAATGTCTCCCTCTCCCTTATATTCTCTAATGAACATGTATATTGGGAAATGTAAAAAAAATTTGATGTTCCCCCTTGTCTGGGTACCAGGAAGACTCTAGAACTGCCGTCCAGTGGGTCCTGCAAGAAGTAAGCCAATGAAACCTACTTCTCCTTTCCTGTTTGTTCTCTCAAAATCCTTTTTACCAGCTCAGTTTGACTTGTAGTCTGTTCAGGGAAGGAAGGTTTGAGCAACCATCGCAACATGGTGAGACCACTTAGAAAACCAACACCTTGGGAGCAGAATGGTGGTGCATGGGATTCTAGCTGGTTCATAGTTAAAATCTGTGGAAGCAAACACATTAGAGGAAATGCATTATGTGGTGAAATCTCCCTGGACCCTCTCATAGATTCTTCTTCCATTTTCCCACTCCCTCAAGTGGTGAGGTGCTGGACCCCAGCCAGTGGGGGGCCCTGACATCCTTCTTCCCTCATTCTCCCCATTTCCACAGAGTGTTGGGCACATTAGCATTTCGGTCAGTAATCTCCAGCCATTCCCTGTCATTCATATGCAGATCATTTCTTCTCCTGTCAAAACTGGATTGAGACATCCCCTTAGAGGAAGCTAGCTCTGCCATTATTTCAGAGAAGGAAGGTGATGATAATTAACGTGAATTTTTTTTAAACCTACAAGTTGCTCAACCAGAAAATGATGACAATACAACAGCTGTTAAAGCAAAGACTTTGGGTTTGGTCCTGGGTTCTAGTCTTAGCCCTGCCAGTTACTTGTGGTACAACCTTGAGTTATAATGTCCTCTTGCATCCCTTCCATCCTGTGTAAAATAGGAGTAGAAATACTTTCTCTTTTTTCTTCTTTCTTTCTTCTCTTCTCTTTCTTTCTTTCTTTCTTTTTCTTTTTCTTTTTGCTATGTTTTCACTGCAATTATGCAGTGCGGAGTCTGATACCGAGCACTGATACTGTCATGATCACTTAGGGCAAAGTAAAACATGATTAGGACTCAGGAAGAACGGATGTGAGTAGTCACCCACACCTGGACAGAAGTGAGTCCCTGAGAAACTCAGCGACTTCTCTGAGAAGCTCAGCTCTTGGTAAGGAATGGTGAGTCCTGACGAGCTGGAGTCAGAGATGTTGACTTGCATTTCCTGTTGGTTCCTCAACTCCATTCCAGACATCCTATTACAGTTGGAGTCTGAAACGCTCTCACAGGCTCATGTGTTAGAACATTTGACCCCTGACTGGTGGTGCAGTTTGTGGAAGACACCGAACCTTTAGTAAAACCCAGCCCTGCTTCCAGGCTGGCTTTGTCTCTTGCCTCCCACCATGCAGACAAGCAATGGCTTCACATTCCTGCTTCTACCAGGGGTCTGCACTGCTGTGTTTCCTGGGCAAGATGGATGGTACCTGTGATCCCAAAGCAATCTTTCTTCTCTTAGGATACCTCTATCAGGTAATTTTATCACAGTGATGACCAAGGTAACTAACACAGATCTAGAGTGAGATACAGGATTTTCTAACCCTCACAGCCAAGCTTGAACTATAGCACTGAAAGAAGACTTCACAGAGAATAAAGCTAGGTTGTATAGGCTGATGCCAGAGGGGGGGGGGCTAAAATTTAAACAGTGCATGGTGTTACATGAAGCAGCAAGATCATTGACCTTTCAGGGTTAACAGCTTATTAGGCCTGAGGCAGGGGGCTGGGAACAGCTCTTGAGTCCTGTAATCCCTGTCTGGTCCTAGGTGCAGGGACAGCCATGCTTCTCTCAACAGTGAAGTAGGGTGACAGTGACTCTCAGAGCTGCTGTAGAGATGAGAGAATAAAATCCCTATGTGAGAAGTTAGAAGTGACCAGAGTGCATGGTCTCTTTCCAGACTTCACAAATAATATGGACGCTTGGGCTGCTCCAAGAAACTGCTGTTACCATCACAGATGGTTCGCACTGGTGTGTCTTCTGTGTGCACTGCAGCTTCTAAGTTACTTGGAGGAGTCTTTGGAGAAGATCGTGGACAGAGAGCTGTTGGGAAGGGGAGAGGGCAGAGTGTGATATATTAAATATTCTGTCCTGTATAAAAATATTTGGATAGTGTCAAATACTTACTCAGCACTCACTTTGTGACAGGTGGACAGTATAGGCATGATTCAAAGGCAAGTATCCAGTGTAGGCATGATAAAAAGGGACAAGGCCCCTGCTCTGGAGATTAAATATCATTAAGTAAAAAGGCAATAGTTAATGGGCCTCTTTGTTCTATCTCTGTCACCCTTTTAACAAGCACAGCCTGGGCATCACTACCACCTGAACCTGCTCCTCCTTCTAAATAATTGATTCCTTCCTCCCTCCCTCCCTCCCTCCCTCCCTCCCTCCCTCCCTCCCTCCCCCCTTCCCTCCCTCTCTCCCTCCCTCCCTCCCTCCCTCCCTCCCTCCCTCCCTCCCTTCCTTCCTTCCTTCCTTCCTTCCTTCCTTCCTTCCTTCCTTCCTTCCTTCCTGTGGTAGTTTGAAAGAAAATGGCCCCCACAGGGAGTGGCACTATTAGGAGGTGTGGCCTTGTTGGAATAGGTGTGACCTTGTTGGAGGAAGTATGTCATTGTGGGGATGGTCTTTGAGGATTCCTATGCTCAAGCTACATCCAGTGTGACATTTCACTTCCTGTTGCCTACACATTAAGATGTAGGACTCTCAGCTCCTTCTCCAGCACCATGTGTCTGCCTGCATGCTGCCATGCTCCCCACCATGATGATAATGGACTGAACCTCTAAACTGTAAGCAAGCCACCCCAGTTAAACGTTTTCCTTTATAAGAGTTGCTGTGGTCATGGTGTCTCTTCACATCAATAGAAACCCTAACTAAGATACTTTCTTATTTGTTGTGTGTAGTGTTGTGCATGCATGTGCAGCTGTGTGTGTGTGGCTGACTGTGCCAGTGTGTGTTCCTGTGGAGACCAGAGACTGATGTTGGGTGTCTTCCTCAATTGCTTTCATCTTAGGGTTTCAGACAAGGTTTCTTACTAAATCCAGAGATCACTGACTGGGCAGGGAGCCCCCAGGGTCTCCTAGCTCTTCCTCCCAGCACTCAGATTCCAGCAGTGTGATGGCACATCCAGCTTTTTATGTGCTCATTGGGAATCCAAACTTGGGTTTTCCAGCTTGGGCAGCAGGCACTTTATCCATTTAGCCATCTCCCCAGTACCTCAAGATCATGTTTAGAACTTTTCCTCTTCCAAGTGTCTTTCAATATTTGGTCATTAGTCTGTGTAGGACTCCAACTGCCTAAAACCACCCATACTTCACTGGTCTGCTTGCTTTCTCGTTTCTTTGAATTGGCTGCTTTCTGTGTGCTGTGATGAAATACCCAACAGAGGCCGCCTAAACAAGGCAGGTTTATCTTGTCTCATAGTTTGAGGGTACAGCCCATCACGGCCAAGAAAGTGTTCAGCAGGAGTGAGGCAGCTGGTTACTTTTTATCTGCAGTTAGGAGGCAGGGTGAGATGAATGCTAGTACTTATCTCGTTGTTAGCCTTTTTATCCAGTCTGGGAACCAGTCCCTAGGAGAATACTACCCAGTCTGGGCAGGTGTTTCCTCATCAGCTCAACCCTTCCAGAAACATCCTCATAGACAAAGCCGGAAGTGGATCTCCAAGGCAATCTATATCCAATCAAGATGACAGTGAAGACTACCAGCACACTCGGATGACTAGGGTGTGCATCTCAGTATAAAGGAGAGGTGTTAAATGGGCTCATGCCCACTGTGGCAAAGCAGTCAGGGAAGCAATGATTTGCAGCCTAGAGGCAATCCATTTATAACTGGCATTCAGCTTTTAGATATCTCTCCTCTATTAAAAACGTAAATACTCGATGTCTCTAGCTTCCTTACTAAGATAGTCCCTTTCAGATGCCATCCTGACTGAGTTAAGGAATACCTGGAAAACTGGTTAAGGAATAGTTCTGGGTGTGTGTCTATGAGGATGTATCCAAAAGCTTTGGGAGTATTGGGTGATGAACAGAGTGGAGAAGACTGACCCGTCCTCATTGTGTGCAAACATTCTCACCAGCAGGGGGTGGTAGATGAAGCAAAAAGGTGACTCTTCTCTCACCGCTGAGATACAACTGTCTACTACTCATAGACATCACAACAGAAGGCTCTCCAGCGTCTGGACTCCAGGACCACGCAGAACCCCCCCCCCCCGCCCCCCCCCCGCCCCCCCAGGACTCTTGGATCTTCAGCTTCTGGATTGAAAGCTGTACCATATGATTCCCTGGTTTTCTATCTTTGGTTTTAGACAGAATAATAGCGTCCCAGAGCCTCCACTCACAGGTGGCCGGTTTCAGCCTTCTTTAACTATTCTAAAGTGCAACTTTAGAATAAAGAGTTTAACTAGGCTTATGGTTTCAGAGGGTCCATGATGGTGGAGTAAAGCCGTGGTGGCAGAAACAGCTGAGAGCTCATATCTCAAACTGCAAGCAGGAAGACAGAGAGGGGGACTCAAAACGGCATGAGTCTTTTGAAACCTTGAGGCCCTCCTCCAGTGATACATTCTTCCAGCAAGGCCACACCTCCTACCCCTTCCCAAGCAGCCACCAACTGAGGACCAAGGATTCAAATGTCTGAGACGTGTGTGTGTGTGTGTGTGTGTGTGTGTGTGTGTGTGTGTGTGTGTGTGTGTTTGGGGGGGGAGCTTCTCATTTAAACTACGGCTTGTTTTCACCTTCTGAATGTTAGAATTGCAAACCTCGACACCATCTTGGCTTTTTGTACACTGATTCTAGGGATCAAACTCGGGTTCTAATGCTTGTAAGGCAAAAACGTTATTAGCCAAGCTACTTGTTTTTTGTTTGTTTGTTTTAATTATGATCCAAAAAAAAAACCCACTAGGTTTCTTTATGACATTTACAAATATTCTTTGCTTTGGTTGACCTCCCATTTCCCCATCTCTCTTCCCATTTGTATCCTCCCACTCCCAGCATCCTCTGCTCCACATTCATTTCACACGTGTATTGTCGCTCTACCCATACTACCTTGCTCCTTATAGCCTCTCTCCCTGTGATAGTTTCCTGACTATCACATCATTTGATATTATATTCCTGTTACATCACTTGATATTATATTTTCCAGTTCCATCTCTCTCTTGCAAATTTTATAATTGAATAATTTATTTGATAAAATTCTATCATGTATATTTTGAGACACTTGTGGTTTTTGAAAGAAAATGGTCCCCCAAAGGGAGTGGCACTATTAGGAGGTGTGGTCTTGTTGGAAGAAGTGTGTCCCTGTGGGGGTGGGCTTTCAGATCTTATATATGCTCAAGCCACACCCAGTAAGACAGACCACTTCCTGTTGCCTGCCTATCAAGATGTAGGACTCTCAGCTCCAGCACCATGTCTGCCTGCACGCCACCATATTGCATCATGATGATAATGGACTAAACCTTTAAAAATGCCAGCCACCTCAGTTAAATGTTTTCCTTTATGAGAGTTTGCCGTGGTCATGGTGTCTCTTCACAGCAATAGAAACCCTAACTAAGACATAGCCTGAGCTAGCCTAGGACTTTCTCCTTCCCACCAGGATTGCAGCCATGTGATGCTGTACTTGGTGGCATTCTCTTTTTTATTGGTTTATCTGGTTTGGTTCCAGGTCTACACTTTCAAAAACATTTTTATGCATGCCCTACATTTCCTTGACATTTCTTTTATTAGATCAATTAGAAAAGAAAACCCTTCATGAAACCTTTTGTTCCTTTTAAAAATTGCATTTGTAACATAGTAAATTAATAGGGAAGGAGGAAGGTAAGTGGAACAGAGCAGCTGACATCACCGTAAACCATTGTGTTAGGTGGAGAGGAGGCCTCACATGCTTGGGAATCCTCCTATATCTTGTTCTCACACTCTGGCACGACCAACCCAACCACTCTTCATTCTCCTTTGATCGTGCCCTGTCCCACTCAGCATCTGGTCTAACGCCTGTGCCGTTCAGGGTGGCAGCCCTTACCACCTGTGCCTGCTCGTGTTCATACGCATTAAAATAGGAGACTATGCGCAGTTCAGTCCCTCGCCCCACTGGACACAGTTTAAAGGGTTAACAGGTACAAAGTGGTAGTGGCCGCTCTGCTGCACGGCACAGTGATGGACAATTTCCATCATGGCTTCAATTCCACTGGACAGTATTGGTCTAGAATCATCATTCATGGAGAAAATTGGAGCTATCAAAAGGAACGTGCTCAACTTCTTACCATAGAGGAGTTCCCGTCTATGTCCTGCTCTATAAGAGATGAGGTCTCACCCAGTGATACGAAGCAGTCCAACTTCTGTGTCCTGTAACCTTCTTCCTTTTTTCCCTTGTCCTTTCTCATGAACTATCAGTATATGTAATAAGTTTTTTTCCCTGCTGATTAAAATTTTGTTTGCATTAGGTCATTATTACAGCATTGAAGCCAATAAAACACTCAGAACAACACACTCTAAAACGTACGGCGGACATCAGTTGTGTCTCCCCACCCCCATTCATGCCCAACCTCCCTATTCTACCTTTGCACCGTTCTTTTTTCTTTTTTAATTCAATTTATTTTTGTGTGTGTGTGAGTGTGTGTATGTTTTGCCTGAATGGATATCTATGTACCATGTACATGCCTGGTTCCTGCAGAGGCCAGAAGAAGGTGCTGGATCTCCTGGGCCTGGAGATACAGAGAGTTGTTAGCTGCCATGTGGGTGTTGGGAATTGAACTCAGGTCCTCTGGAAGCATAGCCTGTGCTCTTAACCATGGAGCTATTTTCTCCACACCCTGCCACCAAGTCCTTCTAAAGCAATTATCTGTGTTCCTTGCCTTGGTTTCCTGATTCCCTGTCCTTCAAGCTATGGTGACTTGCCTTCCATCCTCTTATGGCCACCAAATGGCTTTCCCTGAAGTCTCCAGGGATCGAATGGAGGTTTTTCGGTTTATATTTTATTTGACTTCTCTGCAGCTCTTGTTGCTAAGTAGTACTGCTTCTGTATGGAACATTCTCTTCTCCTGCAGGGACATTGCACACTCCATCCACACCTGCAGCCTCAGCCTCTGTCACCATCAGCTGCATTCACACTGTGCTCTCATTGATTGTCACCTACGGAAAGACGGATGTCTACACAGAGACCCAGTGTGTGCATCCACATATCACAAGCCAGACTAAAACCAGGGACTAAGAAGGTGGCTCAGTGTATAAAGAGCTTTCTGTACAAGTACTCGAACCTGAGTTCAGATCACCAGCACCCACACAAAAGCCAGGTGTGGCACGTGCGTGGAATCTCAGTGCTGGGAGGTGGAGACAGGAGGATCCTGTGGGCTCACTGGCAGACGAGTCTAGCCCGTTGATGAGTGCCAGTTATAATGAGAGACCTTGTCTCAAAAAATTAAGTGGAGAGTGATAGCAGAGGACACAGAATATTGACTCTTGACCTGCACATTGTACATCCTTACACACACACACACACACACACACACACACACACACACACGGAGTCAACATGTCTGAGAGTAAGCTTGCAGTCCTCCTCTGGTGTCCAGCCTTTGCCTGGCTCGCATCTCATTTCTTATTTTTCTTTTTAAAAACGTTTTTCCCGTTTCCGTGTGTAGCGCTACCATCCAGTCAGTTTCCTAATAAGAAAAAATGGAGTCGTCCTTGAAACTCCTCCTCCTTCATCACCTGGCCTGAATCAAACACCAGTTCCTGTTGGTCTCGTTGCTGAATAGCTTCTAGTCTACTTTCTGTTTCTACCGCCACCCCTCCAATGTGGGCCCCAGGCATTTCCCCCAAACCCATGAAGCCTACTTATCCATCTCTTTGCTTGTCTAAGGCCTTTCCAAATTGTTTTCTACACTCCGAGGGTGCTGGAAAGCTGGCTTACCCATTAAGAAAGCACTGCTCTTGCAGAGGACCTGAGTGCAGTCATAGCACTCATGTAGGGTGGCTCACAACTGCCAGTAACTCTAGCTCCAAGGGGATCCAACCCCTTCTTCTGGTCTCTCCAGGCAATTGCAGTTTTATGCACATCCACCCATACAGATACAATTGAAAAAATAAAATCAAACTGATAAAAAAAAAAAATCACTTTAGACCACGTGACTCCTGACCACAAACCTGTCTCCTACTTACAACTCTGGAATGGTTTCCTTTTCCTCCTGGGAGTAAACCAAGTTCATTGTCATGGTCTGGGGGCCTGGCACGGTGCTCTGGGCTCAGCTCCTCAGCCTCATCATGCCCTACTATCCAGTTCGTTCTCTGCCCACTGCCAACCTGGAGCTTTGCTCTGTTCCTGCTGTACAGCCTCCCTTCTGTCTGGAAAATGATCCTTTTCCCCTTGCCTGGCTAGTTCTCAGATGCCCACTGGAGCGTCAATTCTGGACCCCTCCCAGGCAAGCACTCACTGGCTCACTCCTTAGTTAGGCTGTGAAGGAGGAACTTCATCTTCTGTCTCCTGCCACTTTGCATCATGTGCCCGTGTTAGTGATCTCTTCAAAAATTAATGTGTATTTTCTCCATTTCACTAAAAGCTCCCACAGAGTGTGGATGATATGAGATTCTGCTCTCAGTTGTATCCCCTGGGCTTTGCATATTGTCTGACACTAAGAAAGCATAAAACGTATTTGAACACACACCGTAATCAATGCTACGAAAGCAAATGACTGGAGTGCAGGCATAGAAAAGATAGCTAATTAGGGTGGCCGGAAAAGCCACTTGGAAGAGGAAACACTGAGTCCTGCGGAGCCACAGTAGACACGTGCATTTGGCACAGGGCTAAGAGTAAACAAGGGCCATGAGGCACAAAGAACTGATCCTCAAGGAAAGAGGAAGCTGAGGGGGCTGCAGAACAGGGGTTGGGGGCAGTCATGGCGAGTTTGGAGAATCAGGCAAGGACAGGTCATTTAGGGCTCACTCACCCTGAGGACATATTTACATTTTGTTTGAGGTACAAAGAGAAGTCACTATAGAGGCTGTGTGTGTGTGCGCGTGAGTGCGTGCGTGTGTGTGTGTGTGTGTGTGTGTGTGTGTGTGTGTGTGTGTGTGTGTGTGTATACATGTGTAGAAGCTCAAAGTTAATATCTAGTGTCTTTCTTGATTGCTCTCTACTTTATTGAGGCCAGGCTTCTTAACCGAATGCAGAACCCCATCCCTGGCTAGTGTAGCTAGCCGCTTGCTTTGGGGATCTCCTTTTTCTGCTTCACAAGTGCCAGGATTACAGGTGGCCACCATGCCTGCTTGGCTTTTATATGGGTTCTGGGGATCAGAACTCTGATCCTCACACTTGCATGTTAAGTAATTTTTTCACCGAACCATCTCCTCAGGTCCCTTATAAAGGTGGTTTTTTTTTTTTTTTTTTTTTTTTTTTTTTTTTTTTTTTTTTTTTTTTTTAGATTTAAGAATTAATTTTTACTCTATGAGTTTTTGTCAGTATATAGGCATTACCATGTGGTGCTGGAAACCAAACTTGCATCCTCTGTCAGAGCATGAAATGTTCTTAATCACTTAGCCATCTCTCCAGCTCCTCATTATAGAGTTTTAAGGAGGGAGGGTGCTGTACCTGATTTTTGAAGAAATCACAGACAATAGAAAGACACAAGAGAAGCTTCCAGCAAGGAAGTCATTGTTGCTAACCAGGCAAGAGAGGCTGATACATGTGCTCAAAATATTCAAAAGGGTACAAGAGAGAAGTGGATGGAGTCGAAGAATATTTTGGACATCAAAACAACCATCTTTGGTAACATCAAATCAGAGCCAGAGAGTGGAATGAAAGAGGGCATAGCTTTCTCATGTGACTGGCGGTGTAGCTGTCGTGGTTCCATTGGTGGAGGTGAGATTATCAGCTTTATTAACTTAGAGATGCTAGTGAGCTATCTACTGGGGACATTTCAAGGAGGCAGTTTTATGATGGTCTGGAACTCAGAGAAAGCAGTGTGGAAGGTAGAACTAAATTTGGCCATCATCACATTATCTTAAACTCATTTAAACAGTGGGGATGAATATAATTTTAGAAGTGACTGTAGACTGAAGAGTATGGGATGGAGCCTTGTGAGACCCGATGTTGGGAGGTCTGGGGAAGAGGAGTACCTGGCAGTGCCTGCAGAGATAGGGAAGAGACTAGAGTTAGAGGAAGGAAACCCGGCGGGAAGGCAGACTCACACTAGTAAAGAAGACATTGTCTCCTGAGGCTAGGATACCAAGTCAGAGTGGTAGGTGGTGGCTCTCGCCACACACTTACAGAAACCAACCTAGAGCAAGTATGCATGGGTAGCCCTGAGGAGGGTTTCACTGGCTTGAGGAGTGAGTGGTAATAGTAACCCAAAAGGCAGAAATTCTCCAAACCAGTCCAATCTGGTTGGCAATGTCTTCTTGCTGGTGTAAGAGACACAGGCATGATGGTTGACAACAATGAGCAAGTGAGCAACAGGTGGCTAAGAGAGAGAGAGAGGGAGGGAGAGAGAGAGAGACAGAGGGAGGGAGAGAGAGAGAGAGGGAGGGAGAAAGGGAGGGAGGGAGGGAGAGAGAGAGAGAGGGAGGGAAGGAGGGAGGGAGGGAGGGAGAGAGAGGCAAGTGGAATAGACTTTTGACGTGACTCTGGGTTGTATTGTGAGGATCACAATACAAGGAAGTGACTTTGAGCTCAAATGTTGAGAGGGAATTGTGAGGCTTCCTGGCTGAACTACTAGAAGAACTCTTTTGAGTTAGAAATAGGGAGATTTGCAAAACTAGGAAAATGTGGTAGTTTGAATGAAAATGGCCCCCATAGGCTCATAAGGTGGCACTACTTGACAGGGGTTAGGAGGTCTTCTTGGAGGAGGTGAGTCCTTGTTGAAGGAAGTGTGTCTCTGGGGCTGGGCTTCAGGGTTTCAAATGCTCAAGCCAGGCCAGTGTCCCCCTGCTGTCTGCCAATCTGGATGTAGAACTCTCAGCTAGCTCTTCAGAACCATGTCTGCTGCTTTCTGCCAGGACAATAATGGACTAAATCTCTGAATGTAAACAAGCCCCAATCAAATGCTTTTTTTTTTTTAAATAAAAGGTGCTGTGGTCATGGTGTCTCTTCACAGCAATAGAAACCCAACTAAAACAGGAAACAAAGCTGTAAAATGGAGCCAAGTTAGACTATCACTTCTTCATTCTATAGATTGCTACACAAAAGGGAAATTTCATTACATACTGTTTTTTTTTAATAAGAGTAAAACAGCAATTTGTGTATGTGTGCTCAGCATCATTAATCATCAGGGAAATACTAATTACATACACATATACACATATACAAGCACATATATACATGCACATAAATGCACATGCATAAATACAGGAACACACTTTGCTTATCCATGTACTCTTCAATAGACAAATGGGTTAATTTTGTTATTTGGATATTATATATGATGCTTTTATTTAACACAGATGAACAGATACCTGCCCAGATCCTTGCTTCCAGTCCTTTTTGGGTCTATGTCCACGAGTTGAATCGTGCTCATGTAGTAATTCTGTGTTCAATTTTGTGAGGAGCTGCCACTCTTCCAGGGGCACCATTTTATCTTTCCACTAACAGTATACACAGCACCAATTTCCCCACATCTTTGCCAACCCCCATTTTCTGTCTCATCTACACCAGCCACCCTAGTGAGTATGTACAGGTATCTCATGTTTACTCAGTCACATAGTTTATAAACAGGGCAGAGGTCCTGGGCATGTCTTTGGCTTTAGGACCTGTGTATGTGGTTTCTGCGTCACACTTGATATTCCTGACTGCTCAGTGCACCGTGGAGCTGGGGCATGAGGCCGAATCAGGGAAGAATAGGTGGCTAGTGTGAGGAAGAGGAAAAAAGTTGCAACTGTACACAGCTCTCAGTGCCTGGGTCTTCCTGACCAAGGTCTGTGTCCCATGAGAGATGGGATTTGGGGAGAAACTCATGGGCACTTTTCCCCCAACAAAGTCAGGGGCCCATTTGGTCCTGTGTGATGATAGTTCTTGGGTCACAGTTATGTCTTAGAGGATTGAGTTCCCAGGGCCATGACTTTGGGGGGGCATTAGTTCTAGGAACAGCTGAGGACATGTGCCATGTCCTGAATCTCTACAGAAGCTCTAGCCAGTGCTATTTGAAGCATGACTGTTGTGACCTCACCATCCAGATACAAAACCCTTACAGGTCATCTCGTGATAGGCCATGGTGGCTTCAGTCAAGCAAAGCCACAAGGTCAAAGCCACAGGTTCGAGTGTCTGGGACAATCTCTGAAATTCATTACCAGCTCCTTTCCATAGTATCAGAGCACTAAGCCAGGAAGGCAGGCCACATGCAGATTTGGAGCCCCAAAGCAGCAGAGAGAGAGGGACAGACCAGTGCTTTCTCTGTCCACAGCAGAGGTTCAGAAGCCACTAGGACCATCTGTGGAACGTAAGACAGCTCTGATCTCTGCTTTTGTGAACTATGCAGGTGTGTTCCTCTTCCAAAGCACTCACACCCCCAGTAAAAAATGGGAACCTTCAGCTTGCACAGAGCACCGCATAATCTGTTCTTATGAGTCACATGCTCCTTCCACTGATACCTGGAATAAGCAGGATTGATAACTCATCCTTATCTTTTGGATTAAAAAAAAAAAGCTTGGAATATACTCAGTTTCATTTACTGCCAGAGAAATCCAAACCAAATGAGGCAGGACAGTGGTAGCTCGTGACTTTAATCCCAAGCAGAGGCAGGTGGATCTTTGAGTTCGAGACTAGCTTGATCTATAGAATGAGTTCCAGGAGAGCCAGGGCTACACAGAGAAAACCAAACCAACCAACCAAACAACAACAAAACAAACCACAATGAGATGTCACTTTATACCTACCAGGATGGCTATGAAATAACACCTGGACCTCAGAGGACAGAAAGCGTGGGCTAGAGTGTGGTGAAACTGGACCCCCCCTCACCATGGGAATAGAAAGTGGTACAGCTGCTGGGAAGAACAGCCTGGCAGTTCCACTCCTAGGAACAGAGGCAGGGGCTTCAACACACGTCTGCCCAACAATCGTTTGCAATCGGTAATCATTGCTCACAATCCAGGTGTCCACTGAACAAAATAAGTAGATAAACCAAATGTGTTGTGTACTTACAGTGGAATATTATTCACCCATAAAAGGGATAACGTTTGATTTGTGCTACAACATGTGGATTTTGAAAATGTCAATTGTAACAGACACAAAATGGTAATTATCTGTTTATGCTTCAGTGAGATATACTTCCTAGGATAGAAAAAGTCACAGACTGAAAAACCAGAATTGGGCCGGAGAGGTAATTGTCTCTAGTAAGTATGAAATTTTTGTCAAAAAGGATGAAAAAGTTTAAGTATAAATATGGTGATAAATTGTGAATGTGTTTAATATTACTAAACTGTATAGCTCTAAATGATTAAAATGATAAAAACAAGTTATTAGGGCTGGCAAGATGGCTCATTGAGTAAAGGCTTCTGTTGCCCATCCTGACCACTGGAGTTTGATGCCTGGAAGGCACATAATGGAAGGAGAGAACCAACTCCCATGGCTGTCTCAGACCTGCATATGAGTACTGTGGCACATGAACATGCACGCACACAATAAATGAAATATAATAAGAATTAAAATCCTCAGGGACTCTAGGAGCTAATCACCAGTGAAGGTGACTAATGTTGAAATCTGGCTTCCAGTTGGCGTGGATTCAGCTGTCTGCACTACGCACTGCTCACCAGCTATAATGGAACTGTGGCCGGAACCAAATGGTGCAACCAGGAAGAGCAGGAACCTTAGAACAAAGAGCTCCTTGGTGGCCTCAGCTGGTAGCTCCAAGGTGACATGATAGCCTGTGGAAATTAGAATCATGATGAGATTTCAATCTGTAAACCAGCTCTGCATCCAAGGCCAGAGAGTACAGCTTACAGAACACCCACACTTAATTTAGAGGACTTAGAGCAGGGGTTCTCAACTTGTGGGTCACGACCCCTTTGGGATTGAACGACCCTTTCACAGGGTTGCCTAAAACCACCAGAAAACACAGAAATTTACATTATAATTAATAACAGTGGCAAAATTGCAGCTATGAAGTAGCAATGAAAATAATCTTATGGTTGGGGGTCACCACACCATGAGGAGCTGTATTAAAGGGTCACAGCATTAGGCAGGTTTAGAACCACTAACTTGGGTCTTATTTTACAAGAGAAAGCCCATAGTGTGAGATAATAAATGCCAGCTTCCGCACCTCCCACCACAAAGGCTTGCCTTCTTGATTGCTTTTCCTCTAGAAGCCACCATTAGAACCACAAAGTGCAAGTCACTTAAAGGTTAGCAGCGTTTGCATGGTGTTAAGTTTGTATACTGATGGAAGGTTTAGAAGGTTGGGAAAATTAATCAGAGATAGACAGCTCCCTAATTAAAACAACTGTAAAGACTAAATTCTAATTACAACTTTGTTTCCTGAAACCTGGAGAGGACTCTGACATGTGTCAGAGATGGTGGCTTCTGATGCATCTTGGGACAATCACCCTACTGTGTCAAGGTATCTCCTCCAAAATCAAACATTCCCTACTCAAAAAAGGTGGGAAGTTATTGAAACTTACAAGGCTTGGGAACCTCATAAAGTCACAAGATTTACAGGGTACCCCCCTAAGGCTATGTAAGCCTCGGACCATGGCTGGTTGGGTAGAGGAGACTCTTCAGTGGAGGTGCCTGCAAACTGTGAAAGGAGTTCTGGTCACTGAGTTGTCATGCTTTCTGGGGTGACTTTTTTCAGTGGTGTAGCTGTCTTCGACTCACCCATGCTTCTGTAAGCAACCCCAGCAAAGTGATTGGTTCCCCCAAAGTAGACTTGGTGGAATTCTTTCTTTGGTCTGTTGTCAGTACCCAATCAATCTGAGGTGAGTATATGCTCATTCGCGTTACTCTTGGGAACATTAGAAATGTATGCTTCCTAGGATTAGCTATGTCCTCACATGGATGGGACTTTTCACCTCCTTTTCTCTCTCCTTTAACTCCTTGTGGCCCCACCTCTCCAACACTCCCTTTTGTTTGTATTTTGTATTCTTGTGCTGTCACAGGTCAGGACACACAATCTCAGGTGACCTGATGCTGCTCTATGTCCAGATCTCCACCTCATTCCGCTTCATGAAAAAATTCAGTGGACAAGAGGAAGCCAAGCCTGGCTCTTTGTTAAAAAAAAAAAAAAAAGTGGTGGCTACTTTTGGTTGTTGACTTGGCAAACCTTTGGGAAGAGGCAATCTTTGTAGAATTGCCTCCATCAGATTGGCCTGTGGCCATGTCTTCAGGGCCTTTGCCAATTACTGTAGGAAGGCCCAGCCCACTGTGGATGGTGCTATCCCTAGGTGGGTGGCCAGGCCAGTATAAGAAAGGCAGCTGTATCTGAGACTGAGAACAGCACAGCAATCCATGGCCTCTGCTTCAGTGCCTGCCTCCAGTTTCCTGCTGGAGTTCCTGTTCTGAGATCCCTCAATGATGCATTGTGACCTGGAAGTAAGTGTAAGCCCTATAAACCCTTCCCCCTCCAAGTCATGATGTTTCTAAGAGTAACAGAAAGCAAACTAGAACAAAGAAAATAATTCCTACTTGAGTGTGAATAACTGCTTTCACAACACTATGGGGATGTTTTACATTTGATCTCTGTAGCTTGATAATTCACATGGATAGGTTTTACAAAAGAATTTCAAAGGAAAGTTTCTCATATATTTATCTATTTATTACTTCACAAACATTTTAAATGCTACTTCCTTGGATCAGTCACTGTAATAGCTGCCGCCATTCTAAACACACCTTCAAAGAGTATCCCAGTCAATGCTGGGCTACCTGCATGGACTGAGGTGAGGTATTTTGCTTCAGTTGATAGCAATGGGTAGCTAGCTGTGTCCATTCATCCAGATCTTGTTAGATGAAATGAACTCAGGACTTTGAATGACCTCATCATCCTCACCCACGAGGATTGAATCTACAGGAGAGCAGAGACTTGGTATGTTCTCTAGTGTGGACCCCAAGTGCCTGGAACAGTACTAAACACAAGGAGGGAATATAATAAAAACCAACGGAATGGAGGAATAAAGGTACCAATTGAGAAGAGTGATGGGGAAGCATGTTCGGGTGAGCATCAGTAGGTTTTAGAATTACATGAGGAACATTTGTAGGTACAGTTCAGACATAGAGATCCTTCCAGTCTCCCTCTTCTGACAAGCTCCGGCCCCCACAGCAGTCTCCTGCTCCTTCCCCCGACAGATGTTCTGTTTCTTTGTTCCTCCTTCCCAGCCTGTGTCCACAAGAGCATGATCCTGACCTACCATCTCCCACTTCTCCATGCTAACTGAAATGCTCTTTCATCCTCTCTCCCCTGGCCTTGCCTGTAAACCGGCCTCCGCAATGCTATCAGTGACCTGGGTGCTGCTAAAGGCAGTGATGGCGCTTGTCTCTCATCTCACACAGCAGTGCCGGCCCCAGTCATGGCTCTCCCTCCTCCTAAGCTTCTCCACCTGTATGGACCAGTAGAGGGCCACTGCTGTGGGATGTTCTGTATGTCCTGTGGGAGCCCTTCTTGGGTTCTTTGTGGCGTTACCCAGCAGGTCCGCATAGAGGATAATTAGGACCATGGGCCTGAGTGCAGGTGTCTGAGATGGTCTGCACTTGGCTGTGCTGGGGGATGGTCTCTGTATGTCAAGTTGTTCTGATTGATCAATAAATAAAACCTGATCGGCTGTGGCTAGGCAGGAAGGATAGGCGGGACTAACAGAGAGGAGAAATAAAAGGACAGGAAGGCAGAAGGACTGACTGCCAGATGCCGCCATGACCAGCAGCATGTGAAGATGCCGGTAAGCCACCAGACACGTGGCAAGGTATAGATTTATGGAAATGGACTAATTTAAGCTATAAGCACAGTTAGCAAGAAGCCTGCCACGGCCATACAGTTTGTAAGCAATATAAGTCTCTGTGTTTACTTGGTTGGGTCTGAGCGGCTGTGGGACTGGTGGGTGACAGAGATTTGTCCTGACTGTGGGCAAGGCAGGAAAACTCTAGCTACAGGCCACAGCATCTCTATACGGCTTCCTGCTCTGCACTCTGCTAGGCTTATTTTACCTGCTTCATTGGTTCCTCTCTTTCCTCTCTTCTGTGGATACCTCTCATTTTCTTTGCTTTCTTTCATTTTAAATGATTTATTTTATTTTTAAATTGTGTATATATGTGTGTGCGCACATACGTGTGCACACATGTGAGTGCAGGTGCCCACAGAGGCCAGAGGCATTGGATCCCTCTTGGAGCTGGAGTTACAGGTCCCTGGACACAGCTTCTGGGAACTGAACATGGGTCCTCTGCAGGAGCAGTTCTCTCACCTGCTGAGTGGCAGTGCCTTCTCTAATTTCTTCAAGCTGGACTGTGCAGGGCTCAGTTCTTGGTTCTTTACTCCACGAGCTTGCCTGAGGATGGAAATCCCAGGAGATAGAAATCTCACCTACATGCTTCCAACTGCCATATGGCTCTATCCCACAATATGTCTCTTCTAGAACCCAGGCCCATACCCAGTGGGTTCTCTTGCACCTCTTTCATGTCAGACGCTTGCTACAACCTAGGAGGTACAAAAACGAATGTGTGGTTGTACCTTTCAGTTGCTGGCCTCCAAGAGTGCTTCCCACCACACTCCCCGACCCCACTTGCCTACCACATTTCATACCTGTCCATCAGGGTGTCCTGATGGCTCTGTGCTCAAACTGTAGCCAACTGAGATCATGTCTTATCACCAGTAGGGCCTTTATTGCTTTGATCGATTCTTTCTATTCTGAATCACAGTAATGGCCTCCCAAGATGTTCTCAACAGAACAGCAGAAACCATCCTGGTAAAACACGAGTCTCTGCAGTGGCTCCCCACTGCTGGAGTTTTAGCCTGACAACCTGAAGGGCTTCTGCCGCCAGCTGTATCCCCCTCCACCGTCCCCCACTGTGACCTCCCTTGGTGCATGGCTTGATTCACCCCAGCCACACCTGTGTCCCTGCTGTTCATGGCCAGGAGTCGGACTTTTAATCCATGATTCCTATGTAAAGGGTCAGATTGTGAATGTTCTCAGCTTTGTGTCACTGTCTCGGTGACTGCTGGTCACCTCTGACATTGCAGTGTGAAATCAAAGATACTACCTATGAACAAGCAGGCCTATATTCTAATATACTTTTTTTTTAAATTCTAAACATTGACATTTGAATCTCATGTCATAAATTTTTAAAGGTTTTTTTCCCCCTCTTAAAACTGGAAGAAAAGCCTAAGTTATTAGTCAGCTTCCCGTTACTATAATGAGAGAACTGAGGCCATCAACTTATACAGTGAGACTGTTTGTTCTGGCTCACCATTTTGAAGGTTCTAGTCCATAGTTGGTTGGCTGTGTTGCTGCTGGCCCTAGATGATGGTGGGCATGTGTGATGCAGCAGAATCACTCATGTCACGGCCCGTAAGCAGAAGGGAGAAAGGGAAAGGTTCCAGGTGCCACTGCTCTCTCGGTACATACCTCCAGTGAACCAAGGGCTTCCCACAACACTCTGCCTCTTAAATGTTCCTTTACCTTCCATTGCTGCCATTCTGGAGGTCAGGCCGGGAAGACCTGGGCCTTTGTGGGCCACTCAACATCTGAAGTACAGCTGTCCTAACCTGGCTTCTGGGCCACAGTTTGCTGTCACCCGCTCCTTCCCATCAGGGAATCCTCCCGCAGATATCTTGGTTGCTCCCTTACTTTCCATCTGGTTGGATCTCACGTCTTGGTGCATCCTGACCTGACCTCCCGGTAGAATCCTGTTCAGCTCTCTCCCTCCTGACTTATCACTCCCCAGCCTCTTGACCTGGTGCCTTTTCAACTTTGTTACATATGTACTCACCTTTGCATTTACTGTGTGTGGATGAGTCTTCCCCCTGTTCCCCTAGGATGGAGGCTCCTCAGGGCAGGGGTGCTTGGCTTCTTACTCAAAGTGGGCCTTGTGCCACATGGGTCCTCAGCACTTCTCCGTTGGTTGGTTACCATGAGAACCTTGCTTTCATTAGTGGCTGTTAGTCTAAGACTATGGGATTTTTGCCTTACTATATTTACACACCATGGAATCAGGGGGTACTCAGGGAAGGAATATTAGGAAAATGAGGACACCCTGTTCTACATAGGAACATGTGGAAAAGGTGACATCTGAGCTAGAGGGTGTTCCTGGAATGGAGAATGGGTACACAGAAGGTGGTCTAGGCAGACTACCCTGTGTGCGCTGACTTGGGGTTTGGGGAAGGTGGGAGGTCTGGGCCCTGGTAGTAGGATAGTGTGTCTGGGGGGCGGGGAACTGATGTGGTAGGTGTGGAAAGGCCAGGGTCATGAGGATGGATGTCTGTGAGCAGGTATGGCAGTAAGCCCATATGCCTATAGATTCTGGAGGCAGCCTTCTTGCACACATAGGCTGCACCAGCTCCTGTGGTGATATTTTATTTGTGCTTTAATAAAGCTTGCCTGGAGATCAGGGGGAAAGGCCAGCCATTTTAAGTAAACAAAAAGTCAGGCAGCAGAGGCCCTTAATCCGATCACTTATCAGGCAGGGTCTCTGTGTGTTCAAGGTCATACTAGGGAACAGAGCCAAGCGTGGTGACACAAGCCTTTAATCCCAGTACCAACCATAGAGACCTGGAGGTCTGTACAGACAGACAGTAACAAGGAAGTGAGGTAGCTGGGCTAAGATAGCCAATGAGAGGGCAGAACAGCAAGGCAATAAAGGCATGGGTAAGACAGAAAGTAGCTCACATTTGGAAGCTGCAGAGTTGGTGATTGGCTGGTGGCTTTCCCTATTTCCCTGATCTCTGTAAGGCTTCCACCCCTATATTTGGCTCCGTGTTTTTTATTTAATAAGACCATTTAGAAATTCGTCTACAGGCTCCTGCTGTACTGTGACTACCCAGGAGTATGAGAACTGCAACCTGGGATCATCCTTCAATGCTTTCTTCAAAGCTGTCTACCATGAAACCCACCAGTAACTACCAGCTGTAGGGCGTGACCAAGACATCCTGGCCAGCACAGTACCCAGAGAGCCTGGTGAAGGAGCAGAGTGTGACCAAGGCATCCTGGCCAGCACAGTACCCAGAGAGCCTGGTGAAGGAGCAGGGTGTGACCAAGGCATCCTGGCCAGCACAGTACCCAGAGAGCCTGGTGAAGGAGCAGGGTGTGACCAAGACATCCTGGTCAGCACAGCACCCAGTGAGCCCTGGTGATAGGCACTTGCACCATGTGTTCCTTGGTCATTAGATCCCCTGTGTGGACAACACATGCAGGATTGGCCTGCAGAATGCCTCTCAAGCAGAGACCTGCAAAGCTCTCCTTTCCTCCTCTGCCCAGGTGGGCGGCAGAGACCCAAGGAGTCCCTAGAGGCTTGTCTGCCTCTCTCTGCTTTTCCCGGGCAAGGCATTAGGCAGGTGGAGCCATCACATGATAACAAGCCTCAAGCCCGGAGAGGAAAGGCAGAGGCAGGGAGAGCCCTTTGAGCAGGAGTGAGTCAGGGAACTTATCTCCTGGGGACGCAGGAGTCTGTAGGGAAGAGAGGCCATTAACGGTGAGGATGGCAGGGAAGACTTCCTGTAAGTGGTGGCATGTTGCGCCCCTCACAGCAATGGCGGCAGATGGAAGGCAGCTTCACACCAGGAACCTGTGGACATTTGTGCAAATAGCTTGCAGATTAGCATCAACACAAGCACTCTGCTAATTACATCAATAATGATCATTCCTCAGCCAGCCAAAAACCCAGGCCCTAGCAGATGTTGTCAAACGTATCCATTTTGTCCTATAATCTTTAAATAATCTTTTCATGAAGTCCCATCTGAAGGAGAGACCTAATCCATCCTCCCCCGTAGGAAAGGAATTATCTTTCTGATGGTAGAAAATAATCCTTTTAGGTGACATGAAACCAGCTCTCAGGCTAAATCCGCCTTTCTTCCTCCCCCTCAGGTGCCATCATTGCTGTTAAGAACTGCGTTTAAGCAATGAGCGGGAAGGCTGGAGGGGTTGCGCTGAGCTCAGATAGTGTTATGTTGGAGCCTGATTCTCCTAAAAGGACAGCGTGAGTTTATCTGTGACTCCCAGCTAGAGGGGAGGAAGGAAGCCCTAGCATGCCCACTGGAGGATGCCCTTAGAGGCCTTTCAGGGCCTGTGAGAGGGAGGGAGGAAGAACAATTAAAGGCAGCCCAGGTGGGGAGAGCACTGGAATCCAGAGGGAATATTTCTGGCTAAGAAGCAAGGTTAATCTCCCTTTAACACTCCTTTGGGGCTGTCAGGCCAGCTTGGGGATGGGGTGCCAGGCGCAGGAACAACTCTGCGTTTGAGTTCCAACCTGACCACTTCTTCATGGTGTGGTGGGGGGCCTCATGTGACTCCTCCTTTCAAATGTCTACAATGGGAGCCAGGTTGGAAACGCTCTGTCTTAGGTGATACAGGTGAGGAAAAGATAGATGCATGGTAGATGAGAGAGCCAGAGTCTACGGAGCGAGAGCTGCAGAACATGAATGGAAGTGAAGGACTGCGAAGATGCTGGATCTTCTCCCTGCTCGCAGACTTTACCGCGTAGTAGCTTATTGAGGACGACATTGTTCATGAGCCTGACTAGGCCTTGCGTTCTTTCCCCATCCTACCCTGCAAACCCGTACGTTAGCCTGCCGACTGCCCTCTCTTTACATGGAATGCCATCTAGTCTAGCTTCCCATTTCCTGGAGCAGAATTTATTTGATTCACTTTTAAGATATATTCATTTTATTATACATTACGAATGTTCACCTGCATGCTTATCTGGACATCATATGCATGCAGTGCCCACCAAAGCCAGAACAGAGGCTCACATCCCTGGAACGGGAGTTATAAATGGTGATGCTGGGAACTGGATAAACCTGGGTCCTCTGGAAGAGCAACAAGTGCTCTTAACCTCTGAGCATCTCACAAGACCCCTGAAGCAGACGTTATCGAACCTATAATGTCTAGTGCTGTGTGACATTCTGGAGAGTTGAACAGGAGATGAAAGGGAGAACTTAAGGAACTCACAGACTTGTGGGGGAGACAAGCCTGAGCCCCCCAAGCAGACACAATGCCATACGGTAAGACTTGGAATAGTGGTTTGCACTGAGTGTAAAGTAGCTGGTATTCATAATTAGAGTTATTTTTACCTTTACGGGGAGAAGGCAGGAAGGAGCCAGGAGAGGCTATACAAAGGGGATGAGGAAGACTGGGATAACCCAACTGCAGTGGAGAAGGCCTCCTGTTCGTAGAGCAAGTGTGTGTGTGTGTGTGTGTGTGTGTGTGTGTGTGTGTGGACAGGGCTGGCAGGCAGAATGGACAGTGAATACAGAGTACACTCCCACTCTGCATGCAGCTGCTGTCCCAGTCTGCATGGCAGGGTGGGAGGAAGGCTCCGACGTGGTAGGAGAGAGGCGCAGGAGTAGCAGAAAGAAGCCAGAAGGCAAAGGCAACTGGAAGCTGGAAGGAGTTAAGCTTTATCCCGGAGCTCTCTGGAAATCCTTCTAAACAGAGGAGCGACATGATCAGATTTTAGAAAGATAATTCTGCTGGCGGGGTGCAGCACAGAGGGGAGGGGGAAGTGGGGAACAGGGAGCCCTGTTCTGCAAAGATTGTGATAATCCAGGAGAGGGACGAAGAGGGTCTGGGTGAGGGCAGGTGCGTGGGAATGAGGGCAAAGTGGATTAGGGAGATTTAAAGAGGACAATCAGCCTGGGGACTGATTGAAGGCCAAGGAGTGGAGGCAGGGGAGTAGAAAGCTGCCCCGAGGCTTGTGGTTGGGTGACAGGGTGTGTGATGTGGTGCTAATCAGGGATCAGAGGAGGAGGATTGAATGAGGGTTTCTTGCATTTGAGGATTTCCAGGAAGAGGGGGCCAGTTGGAGGCCGAAAATGGGTTTAGAGCTTAGGAGGGAGATACATTTATTCATTATGTACATGTCAAGTGTCAATGTGGTAAACAAGTCCCTAGTGGTGAATATAATGGACAGTCTCAAGTTTTGTTGGGAAATCTTTCAATGAGGGAAAATGATCAATAAGAGCAAAATAGAACAGAATCACATGATAGAGCCTTGCCTTAGAGTGGGGTACAGAAAGAGGGCCTTGGAAAGTTAGCATTTGAAACTAATGTCTGAAATCATGACAAAGAGCCAGTCATGTGAAAACCCAGAGAAAAGCATTTCAGGCAGAGAGAATAGCCTGTGTGCAGGCTTTGCAGCAAGAACAAGCTTGGTATGTTCAAAGAGGAGAAAGATGGCCAGTGTCTTGTGTATGGTATCAGAGATGGAACATAGGGTAGTGTAGAGGTTAGAGGGCAGGGACTAGATCACATGGTAGAATGTACTTTTCAAATTAGGCAAAAGCAGATGTTGAGAAATATCCCCCAAAGCTCCTCAGCATGTGATAGAGATTGGTGTCTAATAGGTATCACATTCACATCATGGGCTGATTGCCCATCTCTAGTCTAGGACTTGTACAAGTGGACAGCTGCCTCTCAAGAGCATTTCTGGTCTCTTGGAGGAGGGCAAAGAGAAAGGGTCATGACTTCAAAGCTTCTTCATGGACACAGAGGTGCCACTTCCATTGGCCAAGAGAAATGATGTAGTTGATGGTGTCATTCAGGTGCGTGACGGCATTCTCTCATAGAAAGAAGCGGCAGTGTTGAGATCAGTGATACGGTTTCCCACAGGCTGCAGTGTGAGTTTCAGATTTTGTTAGAAATGCTAGGGGAAGCAACGAAGCCCCCCTCTTCATTTTTTCTTTCTGTTTTAATAAAGGAACATTGTTGCAGAGCACTATGTAGTTGAAAAAATAGGTCAAGAATGAAAATAGGAGATGTGAGAAACTCAGCAACGAAGAGCATGCATTGGCTGGGAGCCCGTAGCAAGAGCTTGCCTAGAGTAGATCTTGAGAAGACCATCCGTCGGGGTAGGACCTCTGGGGTGGGCACATCGTGAAGATGACTTAGCCTGGCTTGGCCTCCTCAGCTCTCCTCTCCAT
Source organism: Peromyscus maniculatus bairdii (assembly GCF_049852395.1). Lineage (NCBI taxonomy): Eukaryota > Metazoa > Chordata > Mammalia > Rodentia > Cricetidae > Peromyscus > Peromyscus maniculatus. Next base: position 59,189,472 of record NC_134854.1, on the reverse strand, counting down.
CTCTAGAGTGTAATAGCATTGAGGGCCTTTGGGTAGGAGATTCGGAAATGTCTGCCTATGCATCTCCAAGAGAAAGATGTCTAAGGGGAAAATTGGAAAAGGAAAGCAAAATAGCAACCCACAGCCAAGAGATTCTAGATTGTATCTCAGGGAAGTTCGCTAGAGGATACAGAAAGAACAGCGGCTTGTGCTTCCTCTCCTTTCCCATGTAAGGAGAGAAAAGTCAATCGGGTTTGATGGCAATCCCAACACGCAGGAGGATCCAGGGTTCAAGACTGCGCCCCCCCCCCAAAAAAAATAGGGTCAATCCCAGTGAAGAATGTTCTTCCAATACAGAGAAAAGAGAGCAAGATGGTGAGGCTGGTCCAAGGATAGAAGCCTCCTGGCTCAGCATGTTACTTTGCCACATAAGCAGAAGACGAAAGGGAAATGGAGCACACAGTATCTGAGGGTGCCCAGTGCACAGGATACCAGACTTCAGCCCACATTACGGTGCGTGGCTCTACTCACAGGCTGCCCAGTCTAAACTCCATAACCAACAGACGTGGCTCCCCTTGCCTCCTCCATGTGGATAAATTAGGAGCCTTTCTTCCATCCTTGTATTAACTGGTTCTCTTTCCATCTATTCAGGACAGGGGATGGAGAGAGCCAGCCAGAGGACCAGAACTGGGACTCTCCCCCTTCTGCCAAATCTCCACCTGGTAGTGGCTCCATTGTGGCTCAGTGCATGCTGGAAATGTGCCAGAGAGTTGTAGAAGGAAGGACAAGAGACATGGCCTCCATGCCCAGAGTCAAGAGACAATCGACTCTCTCCAGTGAGAGTGTTCGTTGTTGATGATGTTGCTTCAGGATTGGGGGGGCACCAAATCCCAACTCTCGTTCTGCTTTATTTTACTTATTTGTTTTTGGGGTGCTAGAGATGAAGCCTGTGGCCTTCCACGTGTCCAGCAGACACCCTGCCACTGAGCTGCATCAGCTCCTGGCTTTCATTTTTTTTTTAAAGGGAATGTCATTTCCCTTCAACTAAAGTCACACGTGTGTTACAGGTAGGAACTGTCATTCATGCTTCTTTTGTCTCATCCTTCTCCTCCCCAAGGAGTCTAGCACATAGTCCATCTGAAAAGAAGTTGAACGCCCCTTGGACTGAACAAGTGAATGAACAAGTGATTTCCTAAGAGGCTCATCTAGAAATGAAACCGATGGTCCGTCTCTTGCCCTGGCCACCGTTCTCCACCATGAGCTTCCTGCACACACACACACACACACACACACACACACACGCACGCACGCACGCACGCACGCACGCACGCACGCACGCACGCACACACACGCACACACACGCACACACACGCACACACACGCACACACATATGGGAAGGTGGAAGGGAATCTATTATGCTGCCAGGAAGGATGGCGACGGTGCAGGTTTTCAGAGATACTTCTTGCTGACTGGGCCTGGTGGTCAGTGGCCAGAAAATTATGTGTCTCCATGACCATCAAGGGACCAGGTTGAGCTCAGGCCATGATCCAGGGAGCAGTCCAGAGAGAGCCTACCTGTCAAACTGGCTGGAACCCAGAGAGCTAAACTTCTGGTGAGTCTTTCTGTGGCACCCTGGGGCTTTGGTGACAGAGTTAATTAATCAAGACACCAGCGTCAAAATTAAAGAGAGGAGGGAAAGTCAATTAGTGATTGAATAGCTGGTGAGGAGACATATTTTAATGAGATTCTCTCTAATTTGAGCCATTCTCTCCGCCTTTTTGGGGTCTCTCTCTCTCTCTCTCTCTCTCTCTCTCTCTCTCTCTCTCTCTCTCTCTCTCTCTCTCTCTCTCCCTCTCTCCCTCTAAGTATGGCTGGGGTTAGAAAGAGAGAGGTGCAGGCACACATCTCTGTCTCTAATTTATGCTCCCGTGTGGGTAGAGAGAAAGAGTCCTCTGCCATCTTTAAATCGTCAAGGCCCCAGGAAGCTATTTATCATCACTATGATTCTTTTCAGCAGAATATTCATGACAATTTACAGGCACCTCTTTAGCTCCCTTCAGCAGGTTTGGCCAGACTCCTGAGAGAAGATCTGAGCCGAGAGGGGGAGACACAGACAGGGGAGGAAGGCTGGCTGGAGCTGGCCTCTCTAGGGATATCTCTGCCACCTCTCCACCCTCCACAGCCTCTTCTAACTCTATTTGCTTCTACAGGAGACAGGAAAGATTATGATGTTTCACAGGCTTTCCAGAAACTGTCATGGCTAATAAAGATCTGGCAAGAACAGGAGCCACAAAGGCTCTGCAGCCTCTTGGTGCTGGGGATCAAGGGAAGGTAGGTAGAGTTACCAGCTCGGCAGCAGGTAGACACCAAGGAGCCTGGGAACCATGAGAGAGAGGCCAGGGTCTGGGTTCCTGCTTCGTGTGCTTGCTGCACAGGCTGATCCCACAGTGGCTGTGCAGTCATCTAGGGCAGGGGACAAAAGCAGGTCTGAGGGTGCGATGAACTCCAGAAGCAGTGACTTTATTCATGTCGAGGGGCAGGAAGAGACATGGTCTGGTGACTGGGAATGGAATATTACATTGAAGGAACATCACTAAAACAGGAGGAATGGTGGGGCCACTCCAGGGACTGGGGGCTCTGTATTTCTCCAGCTCTAACAAGTTTAGACTTGGCTCAGAGCTTTGGGAAGATCAGCCAGAAGTGGGAGTCAGACCGTACCTTTTTCTTCCATAGTACAAAATAATAGGTGTTTAGGAAAAGCTGCCAAGAAGAAAGATGTTTACTGGGTCTCACTAAGCAGAGCCTAACTGCTGCCATGTTCAGATGTTTTACAAATAAACTCTGTGTAGTCTTTTACACTGACCCTGTGTTTCATAATAAAGCATGACCGAGGAACATCTGGACCACTGAGAAGGCCAATCCCATATGCAATATGCACAGATTAAAACTTAGCTTAATACTTAGTTAATAATACTTTATTTTCTAGGAAATAAGAACTACTGGGTAAAGCTGGGATCCTTGTATATACATAAAAATACTGAAAAATGGGTCATAGATTTCTTTTTTTATTAAATATTTTTATTTTAAAATTAATTTAATTTTATATATCAGCCATGGGTTCCCCTGTCCTCCCTCCTCCCACCCCCCAGCCTTCCCCCTCCAATCTGCCCCCCATTCCCACTTCCTCCAGGGCAAAGTCTCCCCTGGGGAGTCAGCCCAGCCTGGTAGATTCAGTCGAGGTAGGATTTCTTATGAGACATACATGTTTAAACAGATGAGAACATAATGGAAAAGAATAGTGTGTGAATAGTCAAAGAGAAAGAATTTCTCAGAAATACACAGCATTGGCTGGGTGTGGTGGTTCACATCTTTAATCCCAGCACTCAGGAGGCGGAGGCAGAGGCAGGAGGAATTTGGTGACTTTGAGGCCAGTCTCCTCTACATAGTGAGTTTCGGGCCAGCTAAGACTACATAGTGAGACCCTGTCACAGAAAAAGAAAAACACAAGGAAGCAAGCAAATCACAGCATTGCAAAAATGCCAAGCAAGGGGAACTGAAAAAATATTAAAGGAAAATAAATCCAACTGAACGAAGCAGAGGACCATGATGAGTGCAACCTAAAAAAAACAAACAAACAAACAAAAAAAAAAAACCACCACCACCAACAACAAAAAACACCTTATATCTTATGTATTCTAATAAGAATGTAAAAGGTTGTAAGATGAGTATACTGTCAGCTTATCACAATATGGAGTCTGAATATATAAGGTTAACATAAACTATATTCTATCTAGTAGCTTTATTGTGCTTCATTTAGTTACTATGCCGTGTTGGACTACGGAGTGTTGCTGATCACATCATTGCAATGATACTATGATTAACATTCTGTGCACACAGCTTGTTATTTAGAATGATTTCTTAGGAGATTTACTTAGGTGAAATTATAGAGGTGAATCATTGAAAAAATTTAGATTTCTCAGTTAATATTGCCAAAATGCTTTATAAAATGATTGTCCAATTCATAAGAGTACCAGTTTCCCTCTACCCTCACCAGAAGCATTATTAAAATTTAAAACAGATGAGTAACTCACATCAAATAAACTGCACACATTTTCAGAGTTTGGTTTGGTACATTTTGATTGTTACATCCAGCGTCAGAGCTGCCACCCCAAATAAGAGAGAGGATCCTTTCCCTGTGTCGCCTGTCACCCCCAGCCCTGCTCTGCATGTGGTAGCTACTGCTTTAGCGCCTACCAGTATTGACTTGCGCTGTTTCTGGACTTTAGACCCAAGGACTTCAACAGAAATAATTCTTCTGTCTAGCTTTAGTTCTTGTCCAACCCAGTGTTTTTGAGATCCGCTCACATTTTTATACATAAGTGGTTCATCTTTGCGTAGGGTGAGCCGTTGTCTATCACTGGATCACTCCAGCATCTTTATCCATGCTCCCATGGATGAACACTGGGTTGTCCCAAAGTTGGGTTCATTATGAAAGGAACGGACACTTAGAAACACTTTCCATTTGTGTGACATGCATTTTTATTTCTCTTGAATACCTGGGAGTGGAATTGCTGGGGCAAAAGATAGGTAAACTAATCTGATATAAATATCCAAAAGAGTTGTATATTTTACATGTTAGGCAAAGCCATGCACTTTGGTAGTCTCACATTCTTGCTAAAACTCGAAGTTGCCATTTGGTTTTATTTTAGCCATTCTAGCAGGACTGTAACCCCGGATCACATCTATTTTTCTAATGATCTATAACGCTGAACACCTTTTACACTGACTTTTTAAGCCTCATGAGCGGTTTGTCTTTTCTATCATGAAGTATACGTTTATGAAGTTTGGCTTATTATTAATTTATGGTAGCTTGTTACAATCCATTTGTCAGGTACAAAGGGGATTTCTTTCCCAGCTTGTGGCTTATTTATTTTGTTAAAAGTGTATCTTCACAGAGTAGGAATAGTTTGCTTTTACAAAGCCCACTTTATTGGCTTTTGAATTTCTTGTGTCCTAAGACATCTTGGTTGTATTTAGTTGGTCAGGCAGTTTCCTTTGTTATCTCCTATAGACTTCATGCATCTAGCTTCTGCATTTCAGCTTCTGACACCTCAGATATATTTATGTGGGGAGCAAGGCAGAGATGTAGCTTCCCTTTCCTTCGTAAGATCCAGCTGTTTCAGTATGATTTTTGATTTTTGACTTTTTTGTTTTCGAGACAGGGTTTCTCTATGTAATCCTGGCTGTCCTGGAACTCACTTTGTAGACCAGGCTGGCCTTGATCTCACAGAGATCCACCTGTCTCAGCCTCCTGAGTGTTGGGATCCAAGGCTTGTGCCACCACTACCCAGCTCAGCATGATTTTTTTTGGAAAGGACAATTCTTTTCTCTTCAAATTGGCTTGGTGAATTTATTGAAGATTAACAGGTTATATACATCTAGATCTAGTTTTTAACTTTCTATTTTGTCCAGTTAACCTGTTTATCTACCTTTATGTCAATACATTGTTATTTGCCTTAGCTTCAAAATCATTCTTGAAACAAGATAGGGTAAATCCTCCTGACTCGTTGCTTACTGTTGATAGCGTTCGACTATTTTGGATCCTTTGCATATCCATATACATGTTGGAATGATTTTTTCTAATTTTGGCAAGAACCTTGCATTCCACAGGTTTCCATTATTGCTCAATTTAGTATTTCTGGTAAGACTGTTGTGAATTTGGAGGCCAGCTTTTGGAGATTGGATACTTTAACAATATTGAGTTATTTCATCAATGAGCATGATTTATCTTTCTATTTAGTTAGATCTTTTAAAATGTTTTATGATTTCAGTTACAGGTTTAGCCTACCTTTTATTAAGGCATTTGATGTTATTAATGTTATTGATATAATGTATGATATTGATATAATTAATGCTATTAAATGCTTAAATTCTATTTTTAACTTTGAGACTATAGAAATAGGGGTGATTTTGTTATTAATCTCATATGTTTCAACCTTAGTGCTTTTACTATTTGCTTCCTGTAATAATTTCATTGGTTTCTTCATGTTCATTACATGCAAATTATGTGGCTTGGAAATAAAAATAGTTTCCAGTGTGACTTTCCTTCCTGCACTGGCTAGGGCTTCAGTGCTCTGCTTTGCAGGCATGACAGTGAATACTGTTACCCAATTCCTGGTCTTATTTCATCATGAAGTATAATGTTAGCTGTTACATTTTCAGTGGCTTTTTATTTTTGTTTTTTTTTTTTTTTTAACAGATTGAAGGTATAGCTCCTGGCTTGAAAAAAATCCTAGAGAATTTTTTAAAAAATGTATTCAAGGACATTTAAGTCATCAAATGCAGCTATTGAAACGATCATGTGGTTTTTCTATTTATTCATTAATTTAATTAGTTACATTGGTTTTGTGTTGAATGGCTGTAACCTTGTATTCTTGGAGCAGATCAGATCCCAGTTGTTCATGATGTATTCATTAATACACTGATGGATTTGATTCACAGATTTTGTTAAACTTTTTTGTGCGCCTGTCCATGAAAGATATTATTCTATATTCGTTCTTTCATTGTGTTGTTTTGTAGGATTTGGTATCAGAGTTATTGCTTTATAACACTGTGTTTCTTCCTCTTCTCTTTCTGTTTTAAAGACCTTTTTAAAATTTATTACTCCCAGGCAATTTTGTACATGCACATAATGTACTTTGGTCATCCCCACCCACCATTGCCCTCTCTCATCCCACCCCACATTGAATCCCTTCTTCCCAATGTGTCCCTCCTAGTACCATGTCTTTTGGTGCTTGACTTTTTGGCGGGATTTTTGTTGTTGCTCATTTCCTTTTTCAGTCTACTAATTTTAATTAGTGTTGCTTGCCTGAACCCGGGCAGGGCGTGGTTTACTAGAGCACGGACAGCCTGCCAGTGGTAACACCACTGAAGAAAATGACTCCTTCCTCCAGCACGAACTGCCAACAGCTTCTTGGGGAGGGTTGGGAGCCTCGAGATCCCCTCTTTCCATCATGATAGGGTGTTGGCGGGCCCTCATCTGTGGAGATCTTGCACAGGTGACCACAGCTGCTGTGAGGGAGTTCCTGAGAGCAGGCCTCCATGTCATGTCTAGAAGACAGCATTTAACTCCACCCTTCCCCATCCTCTAGATCTTACATTCTTTCCTGTCCCTCATCAGTGATGTCCCTGAGCCTTGGGGCAAGGGGTGACATAGATGTCACCCAACAGTCACTTATTCTCAGCACTTTGATCAGCTACAAGTCACTTCATTGATTGTTGTCCACTGCAAAGACCAAGGCTGAGAGCAGCAACCATCTACGGATATTGAGAAGCCAGTTTGACAACTGGTCATATAGCAAAACAAAACTAGTAGGTTCCCCCTTAGGGCCTAGGACTTCCCCAGCCATGGGCTTTTGATCAGGTTTCCAGTATTACATACAAACTCTCTCTTGTGGCCGTCAAATTCAACCAGAAAGCTCTTGGTTAACACCAATAACAGTCGTGCCACTACTGGGCTTCCCTGACCAACAACTCACAGTTAGGCATCCCAATGTGACACCGGGATTTTCAGTTAATATCCCATGGCTTCTGTGAACAGCATTATCCACTGTCCTGGCTGGTTTTGTGTGTCAACTTGACACAAGCTACAGCCATCAGAGAAGAAGGTGCCTCAGTTGAGGAAATGCCTTCATGAAATCCAGCTGTAACGCATTTTCTCAATTAGTGATGAGTGAGGGAGGGCCCAGCCCATGGTGGCTGGTGGTCTTGGGTTCTACAGGGAAGCAGGCTGAGCAAACCATGTGAAGCAAGCCAATAAGCAGCTCTCCTCCATAGCCTCTCATCAGCTCCTGCCTCCAGGATCCTGCCCTGTTGGAGTCCCTGTCCTGACTTCCTTCAGTGGTGAGCAGCAATGTGGAAGTGTAAGCCAAATAAACCCTTTCCTCCCCAACTTGCTTATGTTCATGGTGTTTTGTTGAAGCAATAGAAAATAAGAAAGACCCTTGTAGGTTGCCCAAGTTCAAACTCCCCTTTTAAGCTGGATTTTTAAGTAGCTTGTGAATGAGTAGGTTTCCAGAAGACTTTTTCATACAGCCTCAGTTTAGGTTAACATTTCCCCTGACCCATTTCTCTTCCTTATCCTCTCATTACCACGTGTTTCTAAACCTCAGCCTCCAGTGTCCTCCTCCATTTCCAAGAAAAAGAGATGTTGTGAGACCAGCATTATTATTTGCTTGCTTGACACAATTCATTAATACAATTCACTAATGACACTATTTGAAGGTAACCTTTATTTGGTGGATTTTTTTTATTACAAATTCAATTTTAAGTAGATTGAGGGCTATATTATTTAGATGTTGTACCAGTTTGGAAAATCTGTAGTTTTTAAGAAATTTATCGATTTTACATTCATTTTGACATGTGTTGACTTTATGATGTCCATATTCATCCTTTATTGTCCCTGTAACATAGATACAATGTATAGAGCTGACACTTATCTTATTCCAGGTAACTTCCAAATTCCCTTTTTTATGCCTGGATCAGGTTTGCTACAGCTTTGTTACTTTTATTAATCATTCTCAGAATTATGAGTGTTAGTTTTCTCAGTTCTTTTGATATCTACTCGTGTTTTTAATCATTTACTTTTTCTTTCTTTGAATTTATCCTGTTTTCTTTTATCAGTCTTCCTGGGGAAGCTTGTATAATTGGCTTTATATTTCGCCTCTTCTTTGTAAAATATTTTCTATTTGACGTGTATACAGGAGTGCCTGCAGGTGTGTCTGTGCACCATGTGTGTGCGTGGCATCTGTAGAGGCTGGAAGACAGCATCAGATCCCCTGGAACTGGAGTAATAGGTGGTTGTGAGCCACCACATGGGTGCTGGGAACTGAACCTGGGTCCTCTGTTAAGAGCAGCCAGTGCTCTTAACCTCTGAGCCATATCTCCAGGCCTCTCCTCTTTTTAATATAAATATCAAAAGCTACACATGTCCATCTAAAATAAATATTGTAACCATGTCACACAAAGCTTAATGTGCTGTATTTTCATTACTGTTCAGTTCATTATTTTCTGATTTCCCTCATGAGTTCTCTTATGTGCTCAGGTCTTTTAAATGAATATACTGTTTAAGTTTGGAATGTTTGGAGAAGCTTTAAAATCTCATAATATGTCTTTGTCCCATCTGTGCTGCCCTATCAGAACACCCACAATGAACAGAAATTTATTGGATTGCACTTCAGGGTGCTGGGAAGTCTAGCATCCCTGTGTGTCATTTGACAAAAAGCCTTTTTGTTGTGTTCCACACAGTGGAAGAAAAGGCAAGAGAGGGCTGAACTCTTGGCACCAATCCCACCCATGACGGTGAATTGCCCATGATCTCAATATTTCTGCAATGACAATTAAATTTTATTATGAACTTTGGAACAGACAGACATATATTCAGACACAACATAGTATTATTCAATTTGAAACTTAATATAGTGGGTATGTGAATGACATGCCTGATTTGATTTCAGTTGTTTGATTCATATTTATAATTGTTTTGTGGACCCAAATATAGTCTACCTATGTGTATTTCATTTGTGTTTAAAAGAAGCCTTCTAAAATGTTTGGGTACAGTGCTTTATAAATTTCCAGTTGTCTTTAAAATTTACTATACCTTCCCGAGTTCATTTTATTCTTGTCCACAAATTATCAAGGGAGAATTCAAAATATGGTGGCTGTAGGCTTTTCTCTATCTGTTTTTCTCAATTTTGGCCTTGTATATTTTGATGTTCCATTTTAAGGTATATAGACATTTATGATTGTTATGTTATCTCTTTGCACTTAACATTTTATTATTATAAAATGTTTTTATTTTATCTTCAATATTTATTTTGAAAGTCAAAACCTACAGAGACAACCAAACCAAGCTAGTAGGAACTCATGAACTTATCTCCTCATCTTTAAATTTTTTTCTTTAATCATGATTGTTATGTTTATAAATATATGAATAGATATATAAATACCACCTGCTGAGACCATTTAATGTTGCTGGTATGTACATGTGTTGAGGGCTGACTACTTGGTATTGGGTAACCAATTCATGGTCTCATCCCCGGGGAAGACTGATTCCCCCTCTCTCAGTAGTCCTTCATTGTCTGTAGCTCTTCATCTAAGGGTGGAGCCTCCTGAAATTTCTTTCCTCCATGTAGGCTTGTCAACTGGTGTTGTCCCTGTCTTATATAGAAGACAAAATCTTGCTGGGCAGTGATGGTGCACACCTTTAATCCCAGCACTTGGGAGGCAGAGCCAGGAGGATCTCTGCAAGTTCGAGGCCATCCTGGTCTACAGAGCGAGATCCAGGACAGGCACCAAAACTACACAGAGAAGCCTTGTCTCGAAAAACCAAAGGGGGGAAAAACCGAAAACAAAATCTTGCAGCCGCTGTCCTGGTCCTCTGACTCTTACAGTCTTTCCACCCTTCTTCTGCTGTTTCCTCAGCCTTAGGTATAGAGGTTGTGCTGTCCATCTTTTTTTTTATTAAGAAATTTTTTATGTATTTTACATACCAGCCACAGATCACCCACTCATCCCTCCTCCTGCTCCCCCACCCAACCCACTCCCCATTCCCTCCTCCAACAAGGTAAGGCCTCCATGGGGAGTCAGCAGAGCCTGGTATATTCAGTAGAGGCAGGTCCAAGCCCCTCCCCTTGCATCAAGGCTGTGCAGGGTGTCCGACCATAGGTAATGGGCTCCAAAGAGCCAGCTCATACACCAGTGGTGGATCCTGATCCTACTACCAGAGGCCCCTTAAGCAGACCAAGCTACACAACTGTCTTGTTTATGTAGAGGGCCTAGTCCAGTCCCATGGAGGCTCCACAGCTGTTGGTCTAAAGTTCATGAGTTCCTACTAGCTTGGTTTGGCTGTCTCTGTAGGTTTCCCCATCATGATCTTGATGCCCCTTGCTTATAAAATCCCTCTTTCCTCTCTTCAATGTGTTGTACATCTTTTAAATTTTTTAACTACTCTGCATCTTCCTTAGGATGGGCTGTAGTTGGGTGTTATTTTTCTTATACAGTCAGATGGTTTCTGCTTCCAACTTAGAGCAGCTAGCTCATTTACATTTAGTATAGTTATCAACATGATTGAGTTTAGGCTTAAAATCTCATTTTTTTTCTTCCAATCTGTTTGTTTTTACTTGGTTTCCCCTTTCTTGCCTTTCTTTAGGTAAACTGAATGCTTTGATACATTGTTTTATCATCTCTATTGGCTTTTGAAATATATATGTATTTGTCATAAAATATCTTCGTAGATTATCCTGTGAATCATTTGATTTATAAATACATATTTTCAAATAATCACTTTGTGAACAATGTTAAACTACAACTGCCTTGCTGCTGACTCATTCCTGTCCTGTGTTCATGTTGTCATGTTTTTTCTACTACATATGCCATGGACCCTGTAATTCACTGTAGTCATTTGGGTTTTATACAAACTAATGGTCTTTTAAAGATTTAATAACATGCCCATTTGATTTTATTATAGTTTTCATCTCTCCTCTAAAATTTCCTATTTTCCTTAGATTCTTTTTTGATTATTATCCTTTTTGTCAACAAAATTATATCTATTTAAATTGTACAACATGCTGTTTTGAAATATGCCCACATTATGAAATGACTTAATAAATCTAATTAATATATGCATTACCTCACAAATAGATTTTTTTCTGGGAAGCACACTTAAAAATTAGTCTCAGCGTTTTTAGACTATGAATAAACACCTCTGACTTCCCTCAGTGGTGGAGTGTCGCCTGGAGTCGGAGGGTGAAGCAAAGCCTTTCCTTCACTAGTTGCTTTTGAACATGGTGTCTTATCACAGTCATAGAAACATCTCCCTAGTTTCTCCGTACTGCACCCTAGCCCTAGGAGGCACTGTTTTGCTCTCTGCATCTATGACTTAATAGGTGTCTCGTGTACTTGAGGGTTTTTTTTGGTTCGTTTTCACAGTCATTGTTTAGATCATCTGAGGCTCACATTTACTGTTTCTCTTCTTATCCCACATTTTCCTGCTTTCTGATGGTGGCTGATTCTTTATTTATATTGGACATTGGGTTTAAAGAGTACTTACAGGAAGCCAGGTGGTTCCTGGCACTCAGGAAGCAGAGGCAGGCAGATCTCTGTGAGTTGGAGGCCAGCCTGGGTTACAGAGCGAGTTCCAGGAAAGGCGCAAAGTTACACAGAGAAACCCTGACTCGAAAAAACAAAACAAAACAAAACAAAACAAAAACAAAATAAAAATACTTACAGGTAAATTTTTATCCACAGAAGATTGTCTTCCACTAGCCTACAATACAAGGAGCTACGTCTGCAGTTGTCTTAAGCAGAGTCCAGGCTCTGTTGAAGCTTCCGCTTGGACAAGATCACTATCGGTTTCAGGTGTCCCATGTGGCCTCATGGCTCCACCTCAGCGGGGCTGGGGTCTCAATGCTAGTCAAACCTGACATTGTCTGTGTGTCGCAGCCCTGCTTGTGTTAGCAGGGTTAGGGGCTGTGCTCCCCTGAGGGTCTTCCTCCTCCTCCACCGTCATCTGTCCCATCCTCAGAAGCGTCACTACACTGAGCTTGGTGGAGAACCTGTCCTTTAGCTTCTCCTGTCACGTGCCCAGCTCACGTTCAACAAACCACTGTCCTGTACATGGGAAGGTCCTGATGTCACCCGGTGTAGGTGAGGGATATTCTCTGTCCCCCTTGTAATTAGCCTTTCTTTGAGGTCTCATTTTCATTTGATAAAGAGCCATGGGAAGGTGACCTGTGGGTGCTGTGCACCGGCTGTGTGCCCAGGGCTTTGAGGGAACACTAAACCATTACGTTAGTTCAAAGCCAGTAGGATGTTACACATAGCAGTTAATGCAGAGACTCATAACCATTCACAGTGCCGAGAATGAGCAACTAACTATAAATTCTCAGCTATGGCTGGAACACCTGTATCACTCTCCCAAAGCCGGGCCTCAGGGAGCATTGTAGATGAGGGTGAGGATAAAATGAAAGCCAGAGGATGAGGAGGAGTATGGGGAGATGCTGGTCTCTAGACATGACATGGATGTTATATACATGAACTAACAGCAGCTGGGGTAACCTGCGTAAGGTCAAGCAGTGAAAAGTTCCAGCATGGAGAGAAGAGGAGCAGCTGATCGCTGCTGAGGGGAGGAGCGTCACCTTTCTTGGGGGAATGGCTACTTTTAGACCTGCCTGTGCCCCAGTGGATGATCCTGCATCCATCTGCATAAGGCAGCACTAATTAGACTCAGTGGACTATAAGAAGAAAAAGGACATAAAGTTGGAGGGAAGAATCTGCTCAGAGTGTTGGTGGGGGTGAGGGGAGTTGGAGGGAGAGAGTAGGGCTAAATATGACCAAGGTACAATAATGCATGATTGTATACATGTATGCTGTCTTAGCAGGGTTTTATTGCTGGGAAGAGACACCATGACCACAGCAACTCTTAGAAAGGAAAACATTTAATTAGGGATGGCTTACAGTTCAGAGGTTTAGTCCATTATCAACATGGTGGGAAGCCTGGCAGTGTGCAGGCAGACATGAACACTGGAGAGGTAGCTGAGAGTTCTACATCTGGATTGGCAGGCAGGAGAAAAAGAGAAAGAGACTGGACCTGGGTTGAGGCCATGAGACCTCAAAGCCCACCCCCAGTGGCACACAACAAGCCACACCTACTCCAACAAGGCCACACCTCCTAATAGTAACACTTCCTGTGAGCCTATTGAGGGCATTTTCATTCAAACCACCATCTATGCTATCTCTTAAAGAATAATAATAATAAAAGTATGTCTTTGAACTTATGTCAGCTGCTTCTTCCTGCTGCTTCTTCAAGACAAGAGTAGCGGTGGAGCTCATCTGTCCTGAGAAGAGCTTGTCGCTTTCTGCACTATAGGACATTTAGGCTTCATGGTAGTCTCTTGGCTTTTAAACCATGATGTTATGGCTTGGCTAGCTAGCTCTGTTTCTAGGGAAGCTTCTAGAGTCACTCGGGCTTCCCATGTCTTAAATAGAAACACAGCCCCACAGAATTACTTTAGAATTTGTGCTGATTTAACAGTGGAAATTGTATACTGTACCTTCACGTTTAAATTATGTTTGTTTTTTATTCTCCAGGGACCAAATATCTTAAATCTTTGTCCACTAATTACATTGCCCCTTTAGTCAGCTTATTTGACTCTCCTATATTTTAGGAGCCTTATTTCTGATCAATGTTTTAGGGCTTAAATACTAAATGTACTGCCCTTTACTATATTTGCAGCAATATTTCTGTTTGCTGATTGCTTCTATGCTTTGCATTTTTAAGTCAACTTTATATCTTAATCTTTTTTTAATTTCCAGTATCACTTCTAGGCCTATATTATTCTTTCCCCTCTAGAGAGTTGGAAAGTGCTCGACTCATGTCTTTCAGAGATTTCTGAAGTTTGAAAAGAAAACATTTAACATTTTGAAGTTTGAAAAGAAAACTCCCACCTAACTGGAATTTCTCTCAATGTATAGCGGAAAGTGAGATTCTAAAATTACTGTTTCCCTCAATTGCCGGTGAACTGTCCCAGGACCCGCCGCTGGGTAGCGCTTTCCTCCCCTCATTGAGCGGTAATGAATCTTACACCTTCGCACACAATCAGGTCTATCCTGGTGCCCTCTGCTCTGTGGCAGCCAACATTCTCTCTCATCCCAGGCAAATACAGATGCATTTTTGAAACTACTGAGTGAAGGGCTAGCTGTGGACTTGATGCAGCCTCTTCAGGGTCCCAGATCCCATTCCTGTCTGAAAGTATCCAAAGGTAGCTGTTGACCTTTTTTTTTTTTTTTTTTTTTTTCCTTTTGACAGTTTGTGGTTTCTAAAATTCCCGGCACTGAAGCTTTTAGAAGGCCATGACTGTCTTCAGAATTCTACTTGGACCCTGTGGCTCCTGCAAGTAATTGCCCTTCCTGGTGGAACCTGGACATGATTGCTAGGTGACCAACCCCTTAAATTCAGCCCAGGGGGAATAACCAGTACTCATCTGCACATAGGCCAACCCCAAAGAAAATCTCTCACTAATAG
The DNA here is from genome assembly GCF_049852395.1 of Peromyscus maniculatus bairdii. Lineage (NCBI taxonomy): Eukaryota > Metazoa > Chordata > Mammalia > Rodentia > Cricetidae > Peromyscus > Peromyscus maniculatus. The sequence goes on along the minus strand of NC_134854.1, from coordinate 59,174,410 downwards.
ATCACCTCACACCTCCATACCCAGTCTGTTCTCTGTAAAAGCAAATCCACTTCTTCCTGATCACTGGGGTGTTTACAGGTCTTAAGGTCAGAGCGCTGCCCAGATTGCCGCAGTCCGCACTAAGTCTGGAATATAGGGACCCTCACTGAAAGGCAGTTGTAATGTAATGGTACGGAAGAGCGGTGTGGCATTCAAAGGTGGTTAGTTCATTAAGAATGATTCATGCAGTTCTCACAAGTCTGAATTAGCTTCTGCCAGAGGGACTTGCTTGCAGGAAAGCAAGGCTGCCCTTTATGCCCTTTCTCTCTTGGGCATGTACCAGATTTCTCTCTCTTTTTTTTTTCTTTTAAAAGAAGTTTTTTTTTTTTCACTTTACATACCAATCCCAGTTCCTCTTTCCTCACCTTCTCCCACCTCCCACCTCTCCCCAGTCCACCCCCCATCCACTCCTCTGAGAGGGTAAGGCCTCCCTTGGGGAGTCAACAAAGTCTGACATACTAAGTTGAGGCAGGACCAAGCCCCTCCTCCACATTTTAGGAAATGTGTTCCAAAAAAAAAAAAAAAAAAACCCATTTCATGCACCTGGGATAAGTCCTGGTCCTACTTTCAAGGGCTCCCCAAACAGATCTAGCCACCTAACTGTCTCTTTCTTAGTTTTGTCTTTGTGTGGTTTGGGGACAGGGTAACTGTAATCTCATAAAAAGAATTTGGCAATGTTACTTCTGTTTCTACTGTGTGGAACAATTTGAGGAGTATTAGTATTAGCAGCTTACCCAGCTGGGTTTTGGTCTTACTGTGGTCCAGGATTTCCTTGCTATGCTCCCTTTCCTGTGTTATGGAATGGTAATGTATATCCTGTGACATTATATGTTAGAAGTATGTGATCTACTTTTTGATTTTGATTTTTACAGATGATTACAGTTAAAGGATTGTCATACACCTCAGAAGAGACTTTGGACTTTGAAATAAGTATGAGACTGTTATGGACTATGGGGACATTTGAAGTTGGACTGAATGCATTTTTTTTTTGCATTATAATATGGCTATAAGCCTTTGGAGACCAGGGAGTGGAATGTGGTGGTTTGAAAAAAAAAATGGCTCCCAAAGGGAGGGGCACTACTAGAAGGTGTGGCCTTGTTGGAGGAAGTGTGTCACGGTAGGGGTGGGCTTTGGTGGTCTCTTTTTCTCAAGCTTCCCTCAGTGTGACAGTCAGTTGACTTCCTGTTGCTTGCAAGATGCAGCACTCTCAGCTCCAGCCCCAAGTCTGCCTGCACGCTGCCATGCTCTCCTTCATGATCAGAATGGACTGAACCTCTGAAATTGTGAGAGTCTCAATTAAATGTTTTCTTTATAAGAGTTGGCATGGCCATGGTGTCTCTTCACAGCAATAGTAAACCCTAACTAAGGCACTATTTCTCATTACTTGGGAAAAGATCATGTTTGCCTGGGTACCACTGCATGCCTAGTATTTAAACAATTGTTTCAATGGAGAGGTGGTAATAATGGTTCAAGCTAGTTTCATTTCTAAGACAAATATGTAATAATAGAAGAAACAAACAAATAGTCTAGAATAATATGAAATAAAATGTAAATCTTACTTCTCAAGTGTATTTGGAAGTTCCAATGTTTGTATTTCTTTCATATCCTTGAAGACATTTCCTGTGGCTCTGTGAGAAAATACGTGTATACATGTGCATATCATAAGTGTTACTCTTTTTTTTTAAACATAATTTTTATTGATTCTTTGGGAATTTCACATCATGCACTCCAATCCTATTCATTTCCCAGTCCCTCCATATCTGCCCTCTACCCTTGTAGCATCCTTCCACCCCCAAAAAATAAAGTAAAAAATTAAAATTAAAAATACAAATAAGAATATTAAAACAAACACACAAAACCCACTTCACTCCTCCATCTTCCCTGCCTCTCCATCTCCTCTTCATTCCTCTTGGTGGTATTGGGAGCTGCTGTGTCTCATGCAGTATCCTCTTTTGTTCAAACATCTTTACTCACAAATGTTCATTGTGCAGTGTGTTGTTGGTAAGGTACAAGGACCTCTGGCTTCTGGTACACAATTAATGCTGGACCATCACCAAATTTCCTCTTGGATATTCTGCTGTTGCCCAGAGTATTTGGTTCCACAGGACCAGATCCTTCATGTGCTCCTGCAGGTCATAGATGGGATAGATGATGGGAAGTGCCCACTTAAAGCCCTGGATGTGTGCCTGGGTGATAGATGAGTTGATGAGGGGCAGAACCAGCTCTCTCACCCCCCATGGTGAGGGGTGTGGCCAGCTTTCCCATGGAGGAGCAGCTCTCCTATGAGGGGCAGAACCAGCAGCAGGGAAGGGTCAGCTCTCCAGTGAGGGGAGTTGGCTCTCCACGGGCCAATGAGGGGCAGGGCCAGCTCAGCAAGGCCCTCCCACTTTAACACATGGTTCAACACATTGTTTACATGGGCTCCTGTGGTAACAGAGGCAACAGACATAAACACAGACCCCAGCGGCATCAGGACCAGACATGGCCAGCAGCAGCAGCAGCAGCAGCAGCTTAGGCCTGGTTGTCATCATGGCCTGAGGTAGCAGTGCTGGTCTCTCAAATCGGAATGGGCCCAGTATTGTGGTCCCTAGACTCCAACATGGTACCAGGTGGTGGCCCAGACTCTGGGAAGCCACATGGCCTTCATGGAAACAGGAGCCAAAGATATCAACATAGACCCTAGCTGCAGTAGGGCCACTGATCCAGACATGGCCCCTGGCCACAGTTTGGCTGGACATCACTATGGCCCCAGGTGGTAGTGCAGGCCACTCCAATCTGTATGGCCCTGGCATCAGCCTGACCCTCAGGCACCAACATGGCCCCAGGTGGTGGTGGCCCAGACCCTGGGCATGTGCACAGCCCTCAGTGGTGACAGGAGCCATGGACATGGATGCAGACACTGGCTGCAGGAAGGCCAGGGTCTCAGACGTGGCCCTTGGCAACTGCTTAGGCTGGATGAAATCCTGCACTGGGTGGCAGTGCAGGTCACCCAAATTGGCATCCTGGGTGCAGCACATCCCTCTGACCCCAGCATGGCCACAGGTGGCAGTCCAGAACTCAGGCACCCTATAAATGTTACTCTTCAGACCTCATCTTTATCGCTTGTGTTTTTATTATCAATGAATATATCATGGTTCTTGGACATTGTTTTCCACATCCATCCATATCATGCTGTATCACTTTCTCTAACACTAGTATTGTGTTCTACCATGTAACTTCAGCTTAACGTAATATGCTATAGGTTTTTGATATTATAAATGGCACTATTATACATAATTTTATCTATATACTTACCTGTACAGTGTATGTGTAAGGTTAAACTCCTGTAATGTAAATATTGAAAGATTTAAAATTGGTAGATTATAATAACATTGTCCATCAAAAAGATGTACTGACTTATACTTGCAGCCAAAATGAGCAAGAGGAAACCCCTCTCTAAGCCTTGGTCCCCACAGGATGCTATGTTGTTTATTTATATGTAAAAAGTTGAGCATACCTGTAATGTGGTTTATACTTCTTTAATTGTGTGTCAGTGGCATTTTCTCCTGGTCATTTGGCCATGTTTTATTGGATGCTTCTTGTCCTGCTGATTTAAAGAGCCTCTTTGCATCAAATAAATTAGCTCAATTGTTACATATGTCACCTTAATACACCCATTTGTCTTTTGATGTTGCAAATCTTATAATTTTTTGTCATGTAGACTTTTGTGTAGCCAAACCTATTAACTTTTCTTGCATAGCTTCTATATCACTTTTAGTTCAGTGTATTGGCATACCATACTCTGAAGAAAGCCAAATTTTGTGAATATTTAAGTTTCTTTCAGTTTTTTAATTATCTCAAACAACACTTACAGTTATACATTCATATTCATTGTTGACTACTTTCTGTGAACAAGGTCCTAAAAATATTATTTAGAAGTCAAAAGGCATGAACACCTGCAGGGTTGGAGAGGTTGCTCAGTGGTCAACAGCACGCTTTGCTGTTAACCATGCTCACGTCCAGGCACCCACGTTGGATGGCTCACAACCACCTGGAACTCCAGCTTCAGGGGATCTGACTCCCTCTTCTGGACTCCACAGGCTTCTGTGTTCATGTGCACATACTTCCTCACCGCCCCCACATAGACACATAATTAAAAGATAATGAAAATAACATCGGAAGCATGTGGTGGGCCTTGCCAAGTCTAGGCCAGCAGTGTTCCATGGTGGGCCTTGCCAAGTCTAGGCCAGCAGTGTTCCATGGTGGGCCTTGCCAAGTCTAGGCCAGCAGTGTTCCATGGTGGGCCTTGCCAAGTCTAGGCCAGCAGTGTTCCATGGTGGGCCTTGCCAAGTCTAGGCCAGCAGTGTTCCTTTTCCCCTCTGTAGAAATAGAAGTAAGTGTCTCTTTTCTCCAAGGACAGTGAGATGCTGGAGATGAAAAAGAAAGGGTGACAGGGGCAGGAATGTGGGGATCCCTGGTTGAAGGGAAGTCCTTTAGAGGACATTGTAAAGGACTAATTTCAGGAGTAAGTTCAAGTTGGACTTCTGACCGTTTTAGCTTCCACTCCTCCTGGCTTCCTTTGCTGGAGGGATTTATTTGGTATCCATGCATATGCTGGGGTGGAGATTCATTAGAATCTTGCCTTATGGTTGTGTTTGTACACAATGACCGTCAGTTTTGTATCAGCAATCGAGGAGGGGCTCTTTGCTTCCCATTGCTCTGCAACATTGAAGCATATGGTCAGTACTTTTAAGCATCCCTTCCATAATTTACTTTAATCTTTTCAAACTGGATTAGATTGAGGGACAAAGTCTATCTCCTTTGGGGGATAATGAATTCGAAATAAGTTGGATTTCTCTCTTGTTAGGCGGAAATGAAAGGAGAAGTTACAAATCCTGACTGCAGCTGCTAATTCCTCCCAAGGTAAATTGCTTTCCGCCTTGAATGTATACAGGTGAACAAGACACCAGAAGCGCCCTATTTTCAGAACTGATATTAGACTTTGTTAAAATGACAGGGTAGCTGATTTTTCTGACGATTTCCTTTTATAAACTTCAAAGCTTATGTAATCTTACACTCAGAAACTTATTTTAACAGATCAATCTTTTATGTTCACGTCAATGCGTACATTCCTATTTATGCCCAAGCCAGCTTCCCAACAAGACTGAATTTCTGGAAAGGAGGCCTATGTGTGATGGATCATGGCAAGCTCCCATTGCTGAGTATGTGCACTGATCAAATGGGTGCTAAGGAAGCATTTGTCAGATCACCAAGGGTAGCCACATGCTATTTTATTCCCGTTAGCATTGCTGGTTTTTCAGAGGCAGTAGCTCGGCTGGATCTGACACTGTAGATCCTTATGCACCAAACACAAACCTTGATTTCATTGGGATTTATTTCAGGGTTGTGTCTCAGAGGCCATGGGCTTGTGTATGAAATGATCTGATATTAGTGTAGAGAGGGTAACAGCCTCTCTCCTTAGTTCCTATGTGCTTTATGGAAAATTCTTTAACCTTGCTAGTCCTCATCTACAAAGCCTCATCAAACTATTGCTCTCATATATGAAAAAATATTTGAAGAATTATTAGAAACACTATATATGCAGTGTGTGTGTGTGTGTGTGTTTGTGTGTGTGTGTGTGTGTGTGTGTGTGTGTGTGTGTGTGTGTGTGTGTGTGTACACGTACAGGAGCACATGAGCATGTGTTTTAACCTAGAAGATTATTTCCTTGAAATCTTTCTCTGGCCCCCAAATGAACATTTGTGTTATCTGGAATGTCATGTTTGTGGTTTGAAAGCTAATCAAGTGAGTATAGTGGCCATAGTTCTCCACTCATCATTACAGAGGAATGATTCCTGCTTCTCAGTTTGTTCTAGGTCCCTTTAAGATCATCTTGAAGGGACACATCCATGAAGGACTTGTTCCCAAGAACCCTCAGAGTTGTTCCCCAGACATGTCGGAGCTAACAGCATAAATCAACTTCAGATCTAAGTGGAAGAGAGGCAGAATATCTCAGTCTTTGCAGCGGTTAGCCTGCGTGTGCATGGTCAGGTGCATTTGTTACTTTGGCTCACAGTCTGAGGGGACACAGTCCACCATGGTGGGAAAAGCATGGTGGCAGGAGGCTCCAAGGTAGAGGGAATGTGACAGCTGCTTCCTACAAGGCACGGACATGGAAGATTGAATCTGATGGGAGCAGGGCTCATCTATACCCTTCCAGGCTTGATTCGCAGTACTCAGCGTCGTCTAGCTAGGTCCTGCTTGAGGTTCCACAATCTCCCCAAGCAGAGCCTCCATCCAGACACCAAGTCTTCAAACACATGCACCTGTGAGGAACATTTCACAATCAAACCCAAACAACAGAAATGTTGGTCTGTATCATGAGTAGCTTTGGGTTTACAAATTGGATGAGACAGTGTCTTCCTGGATGCACACAATAGTGGGGACCATGTGCGTTCAAGGCGCTGGGGCAGGAGCAGATGAGAAAAGATCACATTGCAGCGGAGGTGGGTTAGTCCGAGGACATCCTCTTCTATCCACTGTGTAAATGCTTTACAAATGTTGGAGCTGCAGCCAAGAAAGATTGTCATATCTGTCCATTTCAAAGTGACCTTTTAGTGAGGGGAAGACGAAAGACATTGGGAGGTGACTGGGATGGTTAGTTAAGGAGTCTTCTCCCCACATTGCTCAGCTCATCTTTAGGAGAAGAGCTGAAGGAGGACACAGTGCCAGTCAGGAAGGGAGCTAGAATGTTGGAAGGTAATAGAAAAAGAAGCCCCAAAAAGGGGCCTGCAAGATGGCTCAGTAGGAAAAAGAGCTTGGTGCCATGGTTAGTGACCTGAGTTTGATCCCTGGACCCATGTGGTGGAAGGAGAGAACCTATTTCTTTGAGTAGTCCTCTGACCTCCACTAATGTGCTGTTGACACAGGTAGGTGTGTGCACATGCGCGCGCGCACGCGCACACACACACACACACACACACACACACACACAAACACACAGAGAGACACAGACACACACAAACACACACAGATACACACACACACACAGACAGACACATAGACACACACAAACACACAGAGAGATGCAGACACACACAAACACACAGAGAGATGCAGACACACACACACACACACACACACACAATGTAATAAAAATAGAGGAAGACAGGATTTTCTAGTTGTATGCTGTAAGTTCTATTTGAAAATGGCCTTGCAAAATAACAGCCAGGAAACCTAGCAACATTTTGCAGACTACAGGATAAGGAATTAATGTAATGAATATGTGGAGACTCACAAATCAACAAAGAAAAGGAACCCTCTGTGCAAAACTAGGCAGATAATGGACAACTCATGAAAGGAGAACTAAAACGGGGGGAAAGCTGCCTTCAATGTATCCTTTCCACCCTGCTGTCAGTCAAAGAAATCCCGGAAAAGAAACTTTAAGTGAAATCATATTTTCCCCTGTCAAATGTCTCGGAATTATTTCCAGTTTTCTTTCCGCTGAATCTTGTGTTGAATAGGGGTTCTGTGCCACTCCAAATCCTCTGCCCTGCTTGTCTGGAACCTGCCTCTCCTGGGCCACATTTTGACATGGGCAACATAGTTTCTCAACTGAACGACGGCTCAGTGTTGAGCACACTCTTCATAGCTGAGACGGGCCTTGGTTTGAGATTATTCCCTCAACTCAACTGACTACATTACACTTCTGGCTCTTGGTTGGAGAATTTCTCTCAACTCTGTTTCTGGTTATAGCCCACATGGACAGATCCAACTGTATAAGTTAATGTCAAGAACTGAGAAGCTACAAAATGCAACAATAAAGGCTTTGATAAAATAATCAATGAGCTATAATGAAACCTTAAAGAAATAGAGGACAAAAAGTCTCTTAAGAAAATAATCTTAGTGTAAATTAAAAGAATAAAGTGAGGAACTAAAATTCTATGTTCTGTAGATGACAGGCTGTTAGATAAGCAATTCACTTATTGATCCATCCACCATATATCCACTCATTCATACGCCCAACCAAAGTTCCGCTCACTCTCCCATCTGTGCATTCACACACCCACCCTTGCATCCATCCTTCTATGTACCCTTCCATCCTTCTAAAATATGTAAGAGATCGGACATGGGACAGAAATGGGACTATGTTAATGTAAATAGTGTATTTTAATAATAATGATTAAGTTTTTTACTTTATCTACTCATTCTATGTGTGTGTGTATATATGCAGGCACACACACACACACACACACACACACACACACACACACACTTGCACACACATGTACATGGAGGCCAGAAGAGGGTACCAGATCCCCAGGAGCTGGGGTAACAGGTGGTTGTGAGCCTCCTGACATGGGTGCTAGAAACCCAACTAAGGTCCTCTACAAGAGCAGGGTGCCCTCTTAACCACTGAGCCATCTCGCTAGCCCCCCCTTTCTTAAATTTCTATAGTAACCACATGTAGCTTTCATCATAAAAGAAAGAAAAATAACAATTGCCTTTAAAGGTGTTTTTTTTTTTTCTCAAAAGTTTATAACCAAGGGTCACAACACAGAGAGAAATCCACAGTTTCCATCCAACTACTGAGAAGAGCTGGTGGTCTTTTCCGAAGTCCAGTGTGAATCAACAGTGAAGCAAATGGTTTAAAAACACATTTTTATATGCACTCATGGGTTATAGTGTCCAAATTAAAGTGGATTAAAATTCTACTAAATTAAAGCCACTGAGTAGACATATCGGGCACAGCAGATACTGGGTAGTGATGATGATAAAACGGCCGATATTCAAGACTCTGTTTAAAAAAAAAAAAGCAGCATGTTCCTCAGAAATCTCTAAGCTTTCCAGTTACCATCCTGACAGCTCACCAGACAGCTTGCTTTTGGCTTCTGTAAATTTCCTAGTAGGCGCTAAATCTCATGTAAGGTCAGAGGCTACCCCCATCTTCCTCTCTTTCAGGTCTTGGCAGGATTTCTTGATGGAGACATGGCAGTGTGGTTCCAGAGCCTGGGTGCAGTGTGGTCAGACTTTGGCTCAATGATCAGGGCAGGGCCAGTGAGAAGGATCCCTGGGGAAGGCGCTTGCCAGGCAAGCCTGATGATCTGGGTTCCTTGCCAGGCAAGCCTGATGATGATCTGGGTTCAGTTCCCAGAACCCATGTGTAGGTGGAAGAAGAGAATCAGCTCCACAAAGCCATGTCTGACCTCCACAAGCATGCTGTGGCAAGCACACATTTATATACACAAAATAATAATAAATAAAAGAATTAAAAAAGGAAGTTCGGGGCAGGTGACTGACAGGGATGGAGGAGCAGGAGACACTGGTGGTCAGATGGATTCAGTTTTGCTCCCAGTCGGGCTTGAAGCAGGGTTCTCAGGTCAGCTGGGTGCAGAGGTACTCCTTAATTATCACTAGCCAGGAGGGACTCCAGATAGAAATGTTTTGTCAAAAAGAGAACATGATCCTAGTTATTTGTGAGGCTGAGCAAGAGTATTACAAGTTCAAGGATCGTGTGGGCTGCAGAGTGAGTTCAAGGCCCACCTGGAACACTTAGTGTCATCTTGCCTCAACAGCAGCAGCAGCAGCAGCAGCAGCAAAAGGGGCTGGGGATGATGTAGCACAGTGACAGAGAGCTTGCTCTGTATGCTGGAGGTCCTGGGTCCAGTCCTCAGCAGGTACCAGGCTCTGTATCTGTTGTCCTCTTTGCCAGGCTCTGAGTCCCCCACTGCTAAAATTAGAATACTTGACTGGATTTGACCTCTGAAACTCTTGATCTCCCTGAAGGCATGGGCTGGGAGGGCAGCAGACTGGAACTCAGGATTTTGGATTTCCATTGTCGGAGCTGTCTGGGACTTCCCAAGCAGTGAGAGCTGAGCCCCGTCACAAGACTGACCTTAGTTTCCCTGAAATGAATGTGTAAGTTGGAAGATGAAGATCCACGGTGAGTCAGCGTCATCTGTAAAGAAGGTCAGATGTGGCCGATTAAAGAGGGGTACCGAGGGGGCAGGAAGCCAGACAGCACAAAATTAGAGTTGGCACATGAGAGAAAAAGATTAAACAGAGAAAGAAAAATCGCCAGCGGCTTTGGATTTACTCAGCCGGAGTTTTTCTCCACTGGGCAAGGCAAGCTTAAGTAATCCAAATTAATTTCTAGTTAAAGGCAGAGCTCAGAGAGCAATCAAACAGGTGACCACAGCTGGCACCAAATTTCACTGGGAAATAAAACACTAATGCTAAAAATAAGCCACATGTGCTGAAGATGGGACTGCTTGAAATCGTCAGTCAGTCGGCTGCAGGTGCAGCGTATCAGTTAGACATTTCAATCATCCATGCAACACACCTACAGCATGCACCTGCTCCATGCTAGTTGCTGGGTTTCTGCAAGTTGAATATAGACTCCCTATCAAAGGGTCATTCACTGTCTATAGTGGGAGATGCTCAGGAGAGAGAGAGAGAGAGAGAGAGAGAGAGAGAGAGAGAGAGAGAGAGAGAGAGAGAGAGAGAGAGAGCTGGTCAGTGTCATCAGACTTGAGTTTAGGGAAGATTGCTCAGAGAGCATTGTAGGGAATGGGTTGGGGACCAGCCTAGAGGAAATAAGATCAACCGTATAATGCTCGCTGTCATCTGGGTAAAGTATCATGACTTGGACTGATATCCTGTTAGGGAGACTGGAGAAGCAAATGGATTCAGTGGAGGTCAAATGATGAACTTGGTGGCTAAGTGACTATTTTAATTCGATATATCAAACACAGAAACAAAAAGTAGATGTGGTAACTCATTGACACTCTCCTGGGAGGAGGGGGTGAAGGAAGAAGAGGACATTTAGGAAGCACAGAGGGGCAACAGGAGACGGGCTGGGTTGAGGTGACTTTCGGGCTCTGCTTCCCACTTGTGATGGTTTTAGAAATGTGCCCCATAGTCTCAGGAATTTGAATGCTTGGCTCTCAGTTGCATGTGCCCTTTGGAGAGGCCTAGACGGTGTGGCTGTGGTGGAGAAAATGTACCACTGGGGAAAGGCTTTGAGGTTTCAAAGACTCAAGTCATGCCTAGTTTACTCTCTCTGTTTTGTGCTTGTGGTTCATGTGATCTCTCTAATGGTGTTCTAGCCACCATGTCTATTGAATACTGCCTCCTGTCTGCCATCATGGACTCTAGCCTCCTGGAACTATAAGCCCAAATAAACTCTTCTACACATTGTCTTGGTCACAGTGTATTTTCACAGCAGCAGAAAAGTATCTAATACAGCACTATTCTCACTCTATGAGATGACGCTCCTGCTTCAACATCCACACTTACTTAGGGCTGTAAGACTTGTTGACAGTCTCTTGGTAGGCATCTTGAAGACTACCCATGGCACAGAACTGTACTTCAACCTCTCTCAGTTAGCATCCCACTGCCACTGAAAGTCTCAATGTTTCTACCTTCCTGTTGGAATTGTGACTCCCTTGTGGCAAATAAAAATTCCCCATTTGTTTACACTTTGCTCTCTATGGACTCCATTCTTGAAGGCAGGGCAGGACAAGAAGCTGAGATAAGAATCGGCTGGTCCACCATCCTTGTGCTTGCGTTGGCTGTTAGAGTTGGCTGTTTTGGGTTAGGAAGCCACATGTCAATATTGTCCTCTGGACAGTGGATTCTAAGATCACAACTAAATCCTGTTATAAAGGGGCACATGGGAGACAGGTTTGCCCTAGTCAGGAAGGAGAAAGGGCTGGGCTGCTGCAACCTGGCAGAGAAGAACGTGTTAACATATGAATGTAGGAAGAGTGTTGCAGATGCTGGGAAAGGAGGGATGGAGAGATGTAGACAGATTGGCTGGTAGAATATGGAATGGTGGGAGATAGATTTTTTTTTTGACATAAACAGCATTGATGGATAGATTGAGGCGAAGGAGTGAGGAGAGAGCAGGCAAGTGTCCTGGGAACTGCACTGAGTGGTGGCATTCACTGAAGAATGCAGTCTTAGGGAAGGAAGCACATGCAAGTACAGACCACATTTTCTAGGTCAAGGTAGCTCCCAGGAGTCAAGCAGATGGGGACCAGGGATTATATTATGGTTTGAATCTGAAATGTCCCCCCACAGGCTCATTTTATGAATGCCTGGTTCCCAGCATTGTGATTTTTTTTGAGGGCTGGTGGACCGGTTAGGAGTTAGGGCATGGCAGGGGGAAATACGTCTCTAGGGGTGGCCCTTTGAAAGTAATACTCACCACTCTTTGGCCCAGGCACAGTCTCTCCTGCTCCTGTTACCACAGACAGATCTCTCAAAGCTTTTCCTTATATTGCTTCTGCCAGGCCCTGTCACAGCCATGAAAAAGAATAGCAAATCTCGCTCATTTCTCAACCCTGGATATTTTTGCACCCATTTCCTCTGAGTTCAAGGTGACTGCAAGACATCTAAGGGAAATTGATGAGCAGACAGTTGGATACACGTCTACAGCTCAGAGCAGTTTTAGACTCCCTGCAAAGCTATATGCTGGCAATTCACTGGTCTGTGGTTGGCTGCATAATGGGCACAGGGCCTTCTCACATCTAAACAATTGTGTTGTCATTGACTCATTAATTCAATGAATATTTATTAGGCACCAAGTGACTGTGTGGGCACTCTGCTGGGTGCGGCCTACAGAGCGGGGAACAAGCAGATGTAATTCTCTCCTGTGAGGTTCCGAGTCAGTGAGCTCACAGCAAATGGGAGGCCAATTTGGTTCTTCTTTCTCTGCCTTCTCCCACGTGCTGGGCTGGTAAAGATGGCCGGCGCTTTGCCGGCTTCCCACTTCACTGGGACTGCAGCTAGCCATTCAGAACCCGTTTGCCTGCCTTTTCAGCGTCACAGCTACTGTTAGATGAGGATTCAAAACTGCCCTCTATTATCACTTCGAGAGGGATCCACGTAGTATATTTAACTCTACCCTTGGAATCTGAAGCTCCGAGTTACCGGAGACCGGGACCCAGACCTTGAACATCTTTCTGCTTAAAGTACTGCAGCCGACCTCCTGGTCCCCGAAGAAAGCATTTCAAATAGCACAGGCTTATCCTCTTTCAATAGTCACAGCCAGAAGAGAGTAAATTAATTATGAACATTGATTTATTCATCTGTCTACTTCTCTAGACTTTAAATATCTTGAAGGAGGGGCTACTTAGTCAACATTGTTTCCAGTACAGTCTATGGTGCACAATAGGCAATTAGTGTGTGTACGTGTGTGTGAGTGTGTGTGTGTGTGTGTGTGTGTGTGTGTGTGTGTGTGTGTGTTGAAGCATTTTTTGGTAACTAGTATAATTTTCAATTAATTTTCATCTTTCTCAAGCTTGTTTCCTCAATCTCCTCAATTGTAAATGAGTTTTTTTATTGGAAAACATTTTGCTCGTTGGATGATGAAGGGCCTATCATGGGTGCTCAGAGCATGTGTTGACGGATGGCTTAGAACTCACTCCTGTAATTGCCCTCTCTCACATGTGATTTCATTGTTCGTTAGTTTTCTGCCCGCTCTGTGGTTTGCAGGGGTAAGTCCTATTCCTTTCTTGACTCCTTACTAAATATGGGTGATATGTTCAAACGCTGGGTGGAGAAGGAACCTGGAGTTGGTGGGATGTTTAGGAAAGCTCTTTAGAGACCCATCCTAACTGCTTTCCCTCACAGGTCCCAGGAAGCAGGTGAGATTTTCATTCTTATTGTGTGTTGAAAGAGAACTAAAGCGGAGTTGGGGATTTAGCTCAGTGGTAGAGCGCTTGCCTAGCAAGCGCAAGGCCCTGGGTTCAGTCCTCAGCTCCAGGAAAAAAAAAAGAGAGAGAGAGAGAGAGAGAGAGAGAGAGAGAGAGAGAGAGAGAGAGAGAGAGAGAGAGAACTAAAGCATAAAACAGGCAAGCAACTTCTCCAAACTTGGAATTTGACTCAAGTTGGTTCTGGCTCTTAAACTCATGTTCCAAGGCAGAGATTCTGCAATGTCAGTGACAGTGGAGTCATCCAGGTTCCTGGGACTGTGCCGGGTCTCCACCATAGGTGGTACTAGGGTCTGGAGACTGAGAAGCGGGATGCTGAGAGCGTGTGTGTCAACAAGCCCCAGGGGATTCTGTGCTAGGTGGTCCTGTTGGAGACTGTGAGATGTGATGCCCAGAGACTTTGATAAGCTGTGTCTCAAAGCCATATACCTTCCAGTGACCTTGGCAGGGGCTGAGGCTATGACTATTCCCTGCTATGTGTCTCTAAAAGGTGGTAAAGCTGGAAGGAGGCCATGTTGAGGGGATCTCTGTCCCTCACATGAAATAGAGAAACTGTTCAACACCTAATAAGCAAAGGTCCTGATTACCCTATATCAGCCCAGTCCACAAGGGCTTTCCTCCCACATCACCACTTGGGAAATGAAGTTAGTACAGTTGTAAGACAGACAGGTAAAGGAGGCCTTGACAGGGTGGTGTGAGGAGGCTAGGACTCTCAGGGCTGGTCAGGGTACTGGAAGAAGAGTGAAGATCCTCCTGAGGTCCAGGAGAGGCATAAAAAAAAGGGGACCAAGTCTTGGCAGAGGTCTATGGTCTCAACCCAGAGGGGGAGGACACAGGGCATTTGGAGGGAAAGAGTTCAGGCACCACTGCCAAGTAGATCTGAGGCAAACCCTGCCTCTCCCAGCTAGTGGCTGCATCGCCCTCTCCCCTTTCCCTCAGTTTCCTCCTGGAAAAGACAACAGCAGTGCCCCCTCTGCAGCTAATTCTACAGATTAGAGACAACAAGACTTGACACAGTCCACCTAGAACACAAGGCGTCACTAGCATCATCCTAGGCTTTCAAGGGTATGGTGGGGGGAAAAGGTCTGCACCCGGCTTTCCTCTCATGTAGCCTAGAAAATTCTCCATGCGAAGCCCAGGGGGAGCTCTGGTCCTACCCCAGCTCCCCAAGTGGGAATGAATATTTATTGAGAGTCAGGCAACCTTACCAAATTTCTTCCCGACCCTTTGGCGATGTTCCCTCTCTTCATAGTCGGTCGCTGCAGCGTTCAGCGGAGAGGGCCTCGGCGTCTCAAAAGATTAGATGGAGGGAGCCAGCGAACCTGGGGGAACTTGAGCTGATGTGAAAGGCTGGGCCGAGAATGCTTCAGACCCTGAAATTGAGTCACTGTTGGGATTTGCTTTTGAGCCTCTGATTTGCAGTTGGCATATTTATAGGAGACCCTGAACTATTAAAGGATGTGCTCCTGGGCCTCTTGCCAAAGCATCCCTGGCTCTGCTCCTTCCACAGCTTGCCAAGCTTTGACTGCCCTGGGTTGCAGCCTTGCAGCCAAGGGACACTTGGAGGCCCCAAGATAGCCCTGGGAAAACGGTATCAAAAGCAACAGCCCTAATGTTTAGAAAGGCACCACGCTAAGGGTGGTGTCAGATCTCGGCAACCCTGGGTGAGGAGTGCCAGGCCACTGGGGCCTTGTAATGATTCAGCTCTCTGCGGTGAGTTCAGAAGGCTGAGTCCTGACTTAAATCCATTGTGCATAGACTCTCCAAACCTGCTTCCAGCCATACACAAAAAAAAAAAAAAAAGAAAAGAAAAGAAAAGAAAAAGAAAAATGGGAATAAATGCATCTATCTCTTAGAGTTATTTTCTTGAGAACTCTCGGATCAAGCCTATGGCTATTGTCTGCATACAGTGTGACACTCAGTGAACAAACACCAGGTATTGTTAGTCTGTTCTGAGAAGTCAGGCCTCAGTACAGCTAACAGCACAGGCCAGATGGGCAGAACTGGGGCCAGACCTAAGCTCAGGTGTGTTTTGCTGTGATGCTCTTGCTCTTGGTCATGGTCATCCTGCTTGAAAGCTGGGAAATCCCCTCAGGGAGTCTTGAGTAACTACAGTGATAGAGGCTGGAGTTCTGGGGAACCCTTTTTGTTTATGAAGCAGGGACCTCTAGACTAGAAGTATGTAGAAGAGAGGGTGTGGCCAGCCAGGTCAGACAGGACAGTGACAGCTACCTATCCAGTAGCTGAGATAGGATCTGTCGCTGGAGTGGAAATTCATCATTTGGACTAAGCTAACTGGCCAGCTAACTTTGGGGATCCACCTGCCTTAGACCCATAATGTTGGGGTTGCAGATGTGCACAACTATGCCCAGTCTTTTGCTGGGGTACTGGGAATTCAAACTCAGGTCCTCAGGCTTGCAGAGCCAGCCTCCAGCATGGCATCTTAGTACAGACATACGATGTGTGATGATCAAGTCGGTCGGTGTCAGTGTCTATAACCTTACAGTCTGTTCATCTTCTTTGTGTTGGGAACATGCAACCCCTTCTCCAGTAGCCGTTCTGCAATATGCAGCTGACTGCTGCCAACCATAGGCATCCCTCTGCTGCAGAACATTGGGAGTTATTCTTGTCCATCCGCACTCTGTACCTGGTACCTATCCTTTCTCCATTTCCTGTCTTCCACAACCTTCCTAGGTTTTGGTAACCATTTTATTCATTTTTAAAAAATTCTTATTTATTTTTATGTGTACTGGTGTTTGTCTGCACGTATATCTGTGCACCATGTGTGTGTGTGGTGTCCTTTGTAGCCAGAAGTGGGCATTGGATCTCTAAGGCTGGGGGTACAGACAGTTGTGAGCTGCCATGTGGGTCTGGGAAATTGAACCTGGGTCCTTCAGAAGAGCAGTCAGTGTTCTTAACCACTGAACCATCTCTCCCACCACCCTCATAACCATGATTCTTTTCCTTCCTTTAGTGACATTGACTTGTAAATGTCTAAGCTAAAAACATGTAATGTTCACTTTTCTGTGCCCGACTTATTTTACCAAATGTAATGTTCTCCAATCTCTGTGTTGCCACAAGTGATAAAACTGCATTCTTTTTTATGATTGAGTAATAGTCTATTGTGTTTATGTACCATATTTACTTATTATTAATCAATGGATGAACACTGAGGTTGACTCTGTATCTCGGCAGTTGTGAATAGTGTTGAAATGACTCTGTGAGCACACACGTCTCTTCACATGTCCGCTCCCATTCCTCCGGATGCATAGCCAGTAGAGGACTATGAAATCAGAGGGCAGTTCTGTGTCCAGTGTACAAAGGATCCTCCACGTTGTGGCCTGTGGTGACTGCTCTAAGCTGCACCTTTGCCAACAGTGTGAGAATGTTCTCCATTTTCCACCCCCCAATCTGTTACTCTTCTGCCCCTTTGATGACAGCCTTTCCCACAGGGATGAGGTGACGTCTCATGGTTTGGACTTGGGTTCCCTGATGATGAGTGATATGGGCAACTTCACTTTCATACATGTACATTACATATCCATTTTCATATTCTCTTTTGGGAAATACATGTTTTGCTCATTTGTCCAATTATTTTACCTTTTATCTTATCTATCTATCATCTATCTATCTATCTATCTATCTATCTATCTATCTATCTATCTATCTATCTATCTACCTATCTACCTACCTACCTATCTACCTATCTATCTATTTACTTGGGGTGGAAGTCAGAGGACAGTGTGCAAGATTTGGCTCTTGCCTTCTACCTCATCGGTCCCCGGGACTGAACTCAGGTCCTGAGTCTTGGAGGTAGGCACTTTTGTGATTCATCCCCCAGTAGCTCTCATTTGTCCATTTTTAATTGGACACTTGCTTTTTTCTTCAGCTGAGTTGTTGCATACCTGTGTCTGGAGCCTGGTGCCCTGAATACCATGTTCTTGAAGCAGCCAGCGACAGCTGGGAATGTACTTCTTGAACTCTCTGGGATAAAAGAACAGGGTTTCTTTTACAACTTGTTGCTGATTGATATTTTCCTACAGTATCTGTTTATACCCCACAGAATATTCCCAAAAAGCATATTTTATTAAGATGTACTCTATAGAATATATTTCTGTGAAATAGAAAGGCACAAGTCCCTTCTTTGTTATCGAGGTAAACACACTGGGCTAGTCTGTGGGATTATTGTAAGAGTCTCAAATGTGGATTCACACTATATGTATTGACATCTTCATGGGCCATTACCAAAGTATCTGCCGATGGTCCTGGATCCACACTCTGCATCCTGCGTGATTGGGAAGAGCTGTGCAGAGTGTGGACTGTGCAGCCTGATGGCCTTCTTTCAGGGCTCCTGTGCACAGGCGGCAGGCCTGCCTCACAGCCACAATCATGGCCCTTTCCATGACTGCGCATTGTCAACAGAGAGCACAATAGTGCAATGCATAGGGCCTGTTTAGAAGTAGCCCTGTGTCCTTCAGAAGGCCATACATGCTGCTCTGGCAGCTTCCATGTAGTTCTACTACAATACAAGCCTCAGGCCCTAGGTTGACAGACACCAAGACTCTCCCACCTACACATAATTGCCTCCCGTGCTTGGGCTCTGGGAGAAGGCCTCAAGTCAGCTTCTTATCTTTGTCTCTGATTGGCAGGCCCGTGTGAGGCACACTGGTGGGGGGATATTTGGAGAGGGAGGCAGTAGAGGCCGTGGGCCCACTTCACACGAGCCTGCCTGTCATGGGCCCCAGAAGTGTGATAACATATCAGATTTCTCCCTGTAACCTTGTCAGCCTGCTGCCAGCTCCCACAGTGCCAGCCCTTGCTTGACAAGAGGAAGGGAGGATGATGGGAAACTCTTCTGGCAACAGGGAGTCTGTCATGGGGTCCCTGAGGGAGTAGTGCCTATTCTTGAGTCATATCTGCCAGCACCTTGACTCAAACTCGCCCAAGAACGAGACTCCACCCATCCACCATTCTGTGTTCTGAGTGGCACCAGCCAGTGTATGTCTATTACCTTAATTGCAGTGTTTAACATACTTCTGGTCTCTGAAAGATCTGGGGTATGGAGGGAGATTCCCTTGTGGCAATAGCAGGAATGTCTGCCTCCTTGGGGACCAGACAGGCACCTGCTGCTCCTTCTGCAGCCTCTCTTCCCCTCCCCCCGCACAGCCCACTCCCTTCCTGGGAAGATTTTCTTCCAGCTCTGAGTGTCTCTGTAGCATACTAATGACTGGCAGCCCTGACTTTATTAGTCAAATGTGGCTTATGACTCACTCTTGAGCCATCTCCGAAAAGGCCATTCAGAGTCCCATCATCCCTTTCTGGCCTTCCTAAGTGCCTTAGACCTGAGAACAAAAGACATGGCCGCTGATACAGCAGAGAAGTCCTTTAGAAGACAAGGGTGGGATATGAGAGTGTTTGCCTGGCTGTCTGGCCAAGGCTGACAGGGTGGCAGAGCCAAAAGGAGAAGCCGACAGGTCTTCCAGGGAAGAGAGAGCTGCAGCCACCTCCATGCAGCTCTGCTCTGAACATCATTTCTCTTTTCCACCCTCCTCCTCTATTTCTCCAGGACTCTTGTACCATTTCCTAAAAATCAAAAGATGCCAAGGGACAGGCAGGTGTGAGCCAAAGCTCTTGAGTGGGGACGGACCAAGAAGGGACATATTTCAAGGCATTCAGAGTCAAAATAGTCAAGGTGATGGCTTTCATAGTCTCTCCATCAGTAAGACAGAGCTGGACCTTGGGCCTCTCAAGGTGGTAAACCTCTTTACCCAGGAGCTTTCAAATCTTTCTCAGTCGAATTTACCCATTACCAACAGTGCTCTGGTGGTAGCAAGCAGCCAATCTCACTGTCACTTTGGTTTTATAAGCTACAAAGAAAAGCTTTCTCTCATCCCACTAACACCATTCCCAAATCACAGTTATTTAGGAATACTACGAAGTCAAGGGTTAACCATCTAAAAAATCATCCCGAAGTGCACAAATACCCAGGAGAAAGCAGGAGAGTAATTGTGGGTAGTTGGCTCCACAAATACCCTCTAAACGTAATTGGAAGGCGCTCCATGCTTGCAGCCATGCACTAGAAATGCTAACTACAGGCAGCATCCATGGAAACTAGCAGCTCCCCCACCTAGCCAAGGCTTCTGCAGGAAAACCTTTACAGAGCTCCTCTAGGTGTGTGTGGCTCCACCCTCTGGGCTCTCAGAAAGTGCTGTGTACTTGGAGCCTGACTGGGGGAAGGGGTGAGCTTGGGAAGAGGAAGTGCTTGATTTCATTCACAAGTCCAAACTTCATTCTTTCCTTCTACCGTTCTCTTCTCTTGCCCTTGCCCAGTGGAAAGGAAGTGCCTGCGCACCTTCTTCTTGTCTGTTTCTCTTTTTTATCTTCTGTTTAGCCCTGCTCTGGCCTTAAAGTCTCTATAAACATCTCTGAGTGTCACTAGTTTTCCACAACGTCATTTTTTTTTCATGTTCCCAATGAACTTTATCATATGGTTATAGCACAACTTATTTGATAATACCCAATATTTATAAAACACTTTCTATGAGTCTGCCTTAGATGTATTATCTAATATATCCCTCACTGTTTTTCTGTAAGGTAGGGATGTATTATCCACTTTATACAGATAAGAAAACAGGTTTGGGAGCAACATTTTGCTCAAGGTCACAGAGGGTGGAGGTAGAAGGCTTAGGCGTTGCCTTTAGACTGCACAGTTTCCAAATTACCATGTCGACTGCCTCTGTCAGTCAAGTCCTTTCTAAATTGGAAATGTTGCAGAGTCACGAAGAACATCTTTAGGGCTATAGCATTAGCACATCTCCATGCTATTTTCAAGGATAAGATACCAAGCCAATCTGGAGGCACCATAGCCCCTCCCCTCCTTCCCACATGGGCCTTTCCTGTCCACTCACAGGATTGCATTTGATTCTTGAGAGAGGATCTGTTTCCTCAAACACTTAGAACCCTTATTTTAAACATCATTAATTTATTCTTGGGTGAGAAACTGGTGATATTTTTGTTTGCAAAATTTAGATTGCTAATGAGGCAAACTAAACATTTTTTATTTGTTAACAAGCCTTACATTTTGTATTTCTTGTTTGTTGATGTTTGAATTCATGCCCTTTGGACAGGGGCATGGTTTCGGCATCCAGGATGTTTCTCAGTGTTGGTATATTCTGGCTTCCATTCCCTTCCTGGATGGAAGAGGAAAGGGAGTTGAATGGATGGATAGATGGGTAATTGGATAAATGAATTAATGAATGAGTGAATTGATTTCATTCCCTGAACTCTCCCTTAGGTGGTTTGTAGCTAGAGTTTTCCTGCCTTGTCCACAGTCAGGACAAATCTCTGTCACCCGCCAGTCCCACAGCTGCTCAGACCCAACCAAGTAAACACAGAGACTTATATTTTTTACAAACTGTATGACCATGGCAGGCTTCTTGCTAACTGTTCTTATAGCTTAAATTAATCCATTTCCATAAATCTATACCTTGCCACGTGGCTTATGGCTTACCGGTGTCTTCACATGCTGCTTGTCATGGCGGCGGCTGGCAGTGTCTCCTTCCACCTTCCTGTTCTTTCTTTTCTTCTCTCTGTTAGTCCCACCTATACTTCCTGCCTAGCCACTGGCCAATCAGGTTTTATTTATTGGCCATGCAGAGTAATTTGACATACAGACCATCCTACAGCAGTGGTTTTAACAAGGAGACAGATGGTGGGTTTCCCCTCTGTTTTATTGACCAGACAAGACTGGTTAGCTGAAGCTCCATTCTCGTTTATTTAGATGGGTCTATACTGAGGCTTTGGTTTGGAAATTCTTTGTTAAATAGAAGATGCTGGAGCTAACTTCATGATCCTAGATTTGGAAGAATAACAACGATAGCTCCATTTCCTGAGTATCTGCCAAGTGCACCATGTGCCTGTCCTCATCACAGTCCCACCCTGTCCATATCCTAGACTCATGCATGGTCCAATCATTCTACCATGGGATCATTTACTATCACACAGGGAGTAAATGGAACAACAGTGTCGTCTGTGTCTTGCTATCCATCAAAGTAAATTATTAAGGAGTTGAACAATTCTATTTTTTTTCTTTCTTCTTCATTGACAATCCAAATTTATCAAAATACTAGACATCTAAATGTTAGAAAGTTGTCATGGTGGATTCTATAGAAGGCAATTATTAGGATACTTCATTCCTAAAAGATTACAGTTGCTTGCTTCTGGAATTCAAATGTATGTCCTTTAAGAACCAAAAGAAACCCTTTCAGACTCCAGGTCTACTCCAGGCCAGTCCACAATACTGAGAAAATGTCAGACTCCACTTCTCCAGGCAGCCAGGTAATATACACCTCTCAACTGTTACTGGGAACCACTGGATCTGAACAAGTTTCTGATTGGTGTAAGTACATCAGGCATGATTTTGCAAAGCAATTTGTGTGGGGAGAAGGATCTTTGTATTTCCTCACAGTGATGGAAGATAGAGATTCTCAGTGGGATTGCTTAGGGAAGGAAGGACAATCATGAGCAATGTGACAACTCCTAATTGTGTGCACATGTATGTGTCTGTGTGGTGGTATGTGCACACAAATACAGGTCCCTCTCTGACCAGAAGAGGACATCAGATCCCCTGGAGCTGGGGTTACAGTGGTTGTGAGCTACCAAGTAAGTACTGGTGACCAAACTGTGGTCTTCTGGAAGAGTAGCAAGTCACCTATTCAGTCCCTCAATTTAAGAACTCTTTGGGAAAGGTGGGAGGCTTGCCAGTAGACTTCACACGGTAAAATAAAACCAACTCTAAGGAAAGAGTTTGGAGGGAAACTTTACTCTTAGGTATAAGATGGACCCTACAAGTACATGGTAGGACCCCAGAAGAGATTTTGTAAGCAGGAGTAGGGGGCCTGACTTGGAGGCTTATGGCTTCTAGTGAGTGTGGGCCAGCTTGCTAAGCCTATGTGGTATGCCCAGCAGTTCCAAATGTTAGCTCCTCTTCCCAGCCCCACAGCTCATTTTGAGCCATTGAGAACACTGGCTGTCTTTGAATGCCCCCATTTTTAAGCTAGTAGTCTATGATCTTGCTCATAACAGTACATTTTCTTCAAAGACAAAACAAGGAAACATCAGTGTTAGCATTCGGGCATCTGTACTGGCCTGCCCTTAGGGTCCTGACAGCATACATCCTCAGCTGCAGTCATAAGAGCACCCCCTGTGTGCTTTGCTACATTTTCCTATAAAAGGTGGGCCTTGCCCACCTCCAGTCTCTTTCTCTTCCTTCACTCTCGTCCCTAGGGACCCGTCTCTGCTCCCGTCTGTCTCTGTCCCTTCTCTCCCTTCCCTTCAATAAACCTCCCACGTAGGCCCTGTTGTATGGCGTCATTCCTTTCTCTCGCCATTTTTGAAATCCAGCATTTGGTGCTGTGACTCACATAGGCTCTCCTGGCAGTCTGCGACATGCCGGGACCCTGGAAGCCGGCCCACCTGCCACAGTCCTACTTTCCCACCTAACGGATCTCTGGGGCTCTCCATCCAACAAAGCCCTCCACCCCCCTTCACTTCTGGCCATTTCCTACGAGTGAGGCTTCGTTTCTTCAGCACAGTCCTCACCTTCTGGCTTTTGTCAAAGTCCTGGTAGGAGGCGTCCGTGTCTCACTCGGGCTCTTGGCCCATGGTCCCTGATTTTGGATAGCAATCCACTGAGTAGCCTGTGCCGCCTTATCAGTCTTCGCTGAATTTCTGGGATGCTAGAGATTCCAGCCCTTGGATTTTCTCTACCTCACTCATGGAAAATGTGCCTACCACCATACTTACCACCTGACTTAAGGGCTAAACTTACCCATCTTTGCCCCAGTACCACTTACATATCGCTTACCGGCACCCCATATCCCGGTATTTCACGGGACCTTTTTAACTTCTGCCAGCGATCCAAAGGATGGAAGGGGTACCCTGCTTTCAAGCTTTTCCCAAGCCCTTCTCTCTGTTCTTCCTGCCCTACTCAGCTCCTGCTAGCTGGGAAGCCTGCTGCTGTGCATCCCTGTTACTCTGCATTTTCCCTGCCCAGCCTCTGCCAAAGCAGTTACACCAGCACCTGTCTCCAGGTCCTTTTCTGCGCATGTGCCCTCTTTAAAAGTGCCCGCCAGGCAGAGCGCGCTCCCCCGGCCTCTTCTCTTGCCTCTTACTCTTCTCTTTGTCTCGGATTTCCTCTCTTTCCTCTTCTTGTCTCTCTTGCTTCTCTTCCTCTTGTCTGTCTTACGTGTCCTCGACTCTCCCAATAAACCTTCTGTGCTAACTCTGTTGTGTGCGGCACGTTTGTTTAGTGGCACACCTTGACAGGGCCGTCAAAGGGACCCATGTCACACCAGAACCTCACCCACTTGCTCCACCTCAACAAATCTGCTTTCTGATTTGCTGTCTTCCACCTGCAACAAATCTGCGTTCTCATTCACCCATTCACCGGCAGCTTTGCCTTTCACTCAATGCCAACAGTCGGGTCTCTGGTGAGGCTACCCGCCTCTGACCATTCCCCTGGATGTGAGACTGGCCTCTTGGACCAGGCAGTTGGGGAACAGGAAATGAATTCTCCACTTTCTTTCTTGTTCTTTGATCCAAGACCTGCTTGTGTCTGTCTGCTCTCTTCCTCTAAATGGCCTGTCTATTTGCTGCAATGTACAAGATGAATCAGAGATGGAGAAGCCAGTGTCAATCTGGCTCAGCCCAAACCAGTTTTCCCTTTCTTTTCATTTATTCAACTCCTATTTAATGTGTGTGTGTGTGTGTGGTGTGTGTGTGTGTGTGTGTGTGTGTGTGTGTGTGTGTGTGTGATTTGGATTTAACCCTGTATGTGGAAATGTAATCAGAATTTATGTCTGCATGTATGTGTATGCAACTTGGATTCAATTCTGTGTATATGTATATGTATATGTAACTATTGTTTAGAAAAACATGTTTTAAACAGCAACCACATGGCTCTCCTCCATCTTGGGTGGTGACCTCATCATGATTTCTTGTGAGCTCCAGGGAGTCGACTTGGATCCACCTCGAACAACATCTTGCCAGGTCCAAGAGGTGCCAGATGGATCCACAGAGCATGAACAGCAAAGTGAAACAGCCCACTACCCCAGGACATGGCCAGCACCCTAGTTTTCTCAGGTCCCCCAAACATGGTCGATGCCCCCTCAGGAAACAGTCTTAAGAACATGGCGCCCTCATCCCTGTCTCACCTGCTACCCCTTTCTAACGCCTCATCTTTTTATAAAAATGGAGGAATGTTAGTATTCAGGCATCTGTACTGGCCTACCCGTAGGGTCCCGACGGGATACACCCCCATCTGCAGCCGCAAAGAGCACCCCCTGTGCGCATTCGCTGTATTTCCTTATAGAAGGTGGGTCTTGCCCATCTCCAGTCTCTTTCTCTTCATTCTCGTCCCTAGGGACCCGTCTCTGCCCCCTTCTCTGCCCCTTCTCTCCCCTCCCCTCAATAAACCTCCCATGTGGACCCTGTTGTATGGTGTGACTCCTTCCCGGCGTTTTTAAAATGCAACAATTAGATCATTTAAATACACTACTTTTTATTCAATCTACTGTGAACTCTGCAATCTAGAAAATTTTGAAATGACATAGGATTCCATGACCATGAGTATATACCAAGGAACACTCTCCAGCATGTGTACAAACAGCTATCTCTGTAAACAGCCATAGTAAATTGTACTGGAAAAGTAGGAACAAATAACATGTTCAAAAGAGGAAGAGATAAAGAAACTGAGGAGTCATGTAATGGGTTGCTACTAAACAAATGAATTAATTAAATTTGCATGTACCAATGTGGAGAGGGAAAAGATACATAATATTGAGTGAAAAATGTAACTTGCAGAATGCTGGAATCAGTATAAAACTATTTATACAAAACATATAACTTAATAGCATTCTATTTATAGCTGCATATGTAATATAAAAACATCATTGGAAAAATGCATCCTAAATTGATGATTGTGATCATTTCTGAGAAGGCAGAAAAGAGGTTTCCACCCTACATTAATTGTTCTATTTATCTTATCTTACAAATCAAGTACAGTTTACTTCCAGGTGCAAGGAGCATAAAACTCATTGTGCTTTTCAGCACTTCTTAATGGGAGAAGGGGAAAAGACAATGGGAAGAGGAAGAAGAAAGGAAAGGAGGGAGGGAGGGAGGAAAGAAGAAAGGAAGGAAGGAAGGAAGGAAAGAAGGAAGGAAGGAAGGAAGGAAGGAAGGAAGGAAGGAAGGAAAGAGAAGACTGGAAAAGGACAGACTGTATCTATGACTCTAATTACTCCAGACAGAAGAAGCACAGGTTATGTCTCTCCTTGAAGTTGGCACCACCACATAGAAAGACATTCACACGGCCAGCCTTGAGGATCTATTTAATAAATTATTTTAAAAGTTATCATTAGATATGTTTCTTTTTTGTATATTACCTGCTGGGAGATGCACCTCAATTTCAGTCTCAGCAGTGGTAATTAACTCCTCTCAAGGGCCTGATAATCTCTGCCTAATCCTTTTGGAGATCCATTTTTAATTTTTTTTCATTTTCCTATTTACACTATCGTTCCAAATGGATGTGGGGATATAATCAAGGTATAAATCCTTATGAGAGAGAGAGAGAGGGAGAACCAAAGCAATCCTCCTCTTAAATTCTAACAATTCTAAACTTGGACAGTGGAATAGGAGGGGGACATTGTCTTTGTTTTTATTACACATTGGGTCTAGGCAATCATTTGCAACAACTGATCCTCAAACATCTTTGGTTGGCACCTGGCAGCTTGTTCAGCTCTGGATGCTGGTGGACATCTTGGGAAGTTTGTGTTCTCTGGCTGCAGGGACTTGCTCTCCACTATGGGCTATTGATATAGGTTGGCTGAGTGGCTGTGGATGGGCAGGTCTTGTTAGCAGCAAAAGGCTAATTGCTGTGTGCTGTCTGTGGTTGATTAAATAGAGGTGTGAACTCATAGTCAAGTCCCTCAGAAGACCCTGCTCTTTGTTCTGATTCCATTATTGAGGTGTCACATTGGTGAACAAAATAATGTCCATAGAAAGGGTGGGTTTCAAGGGTTCACGTACCTGGATCGGTGTCAGTGGCTGTGGGGGAGCTCTTACTGAGTGCTCAACGGAGTAAGTTATAATGAACAGAAGCTCATGCCTCACACTTAGGGGGGCTGGGAGGTCTAAAACTGAGGGGCTGGCAGTCAGCGAGGGCTTTCTTGCTGTGTCATCCCAAGGAGGAAAGGCAGAGCAAAGGCAAGAGGAACAGAGTGGCCAGACCTAGCCATCGCTAAGAAAGCAGCTCACAAGACAATGGCATTGATCCATTCCCCAGGAAATCACCATCCTGGTAGAGCCCCCAAGTCTCCTCAAGCCCCACCTCTCAGCACCGCACTGGAATCAAGTTGCCAACACATGCTTTGGGGAACGTATTCAACCCATAGCAGCTGAAAGATGGGTAGCTGGGCACCACAATTGGCACCTGTAACAGGGGCAAGTCATTCTTTTCAGCCTATTCTCTGCATTTTCAAGTAGATATCTCATGTCTCACAAAAACATGTACACTCAAGCCAGGCATGGTTGCATGTCCCTATAAACCCAGCAATGGAGGCCAAAGACAAGTGGGTCCTGAGAGCTTGCTGGCCAACCAGCTTAGTTGGGATCGTGAGCTTCTAGTTCCCTGAGATAGCCTATCTCAAGGGGCAAATGGTGGGAAGTGATAAAACAGGACATCACACATCCCTCCTCTAGGCTCTGCATGCTTGCATGCACATCAGACGTGTGCACTCGCACACAGATGAACACACAAAATAACATGCATTCTGTGAGCTCACTCGTCCCATACACTGTGTCTGGCGGTATTTGTGACTAAAGGAATGCTAATTTGCATTTTGCCTTTACTTTTCCTACATCTACCACGTAGCATGTTTGTAAGACTTACAATAGAAGATGTGAAAGAAACGTTTGAGAAGAAGATAGAGAACTAATTTTTAAATAATATTGATAGTAATATTATTCCATGCAATACATTTTGGCCATATTCATCTCTCCTCCACCAACTCCTCTAATATTCACTCACACCTTCCTACTCCCCCAACTTTTAAAAATATTTTTGAAAACCTATGAAGTCCAGTTTGTGATGCCCAAATAATCTTGAGTGTGGGACCATCCCCTGGAATATGTTCGGCCTGTTTACCCAGAGTTATATCACTAAAGAAAACTGAATTTCCCTCTCACTCTCCCAGCAGCTACCAAATGACAATAACTCCTTGGCTAGGGATGGGACTTTGTGCCCACTTCCCCCTTAGATGCTTGGCTTTTGTCTGGATTGATCTCACAGAAGCCTTGTGCATGCTGTCTCAGCTGCTATGAGTTTATGTGTGCATCTCTCCTGTTGCATCTAGAAAATACTGTTTCCTTGTGCTTATTCACAGCCTCTGGCTCCTACAGTCTTCTGAGCGCTTCTTCCACAATGATGCCTGAATCTTGGGGAAAGGAATGTAATCTAGACATCTCATTTGGAGCTCAGCATCCCATAGTCCATATTCTCTGCACATTGAGTAGTCATGGGTCTCTGTTAGTTACTGTTCACTGCAATAAGCTTCTTGATGAGGGTTGAGTATCTCTGTGGGTGTACAGTAAGTCATTAGGAGGAGTTTGTCCACTTAGGAATATGTCCATTTAGCAGAATGACATTAGTAGGGTCTCAGCTAGGGCCTATGACTTATCTAGCAATAGGTTCTTCACCCCCAATAATGGTTCCACGTACCTTGTAGAGCAGGCCTTAAATCAAATCAGAGAGTGTTAGGTTACCCTGTAACATTCCTGTCACTATTGCATCAGTGGGTGTATCTTTTTCTTTTTCTTTTCTTTTCTTTTCTTTTTTTTCTCGAGACAGGGTTTCTCTGTGTAGCTTTGGAGCCTTTCCTGGAACTCACTCTGTAGCCCAGGCTGGCCTTGAACTCACAGAGATCTGCCTTCCTCTGACTCCCGAGTGCTGGGATTAAAGGTGTGCACCACCACTGCCCGGCTTCAGTGGGTGTATCTTGTAGGTCACTCATTATTGGAGCTTGTGCAGTTCAATGCTGGGTAAGACTGATGTTTACTTTTCTCCTCTGGTTGTATGCACAGCAGCTTTCAGCACTACAAAAGCAAGCCAGAAGGGGTGGGGCTTTGAGGTAAGTGTGAGCTTGATTTCTCCATGTTCTGTTACTCAAATATGTGGTATCTTCAACAATAAGATCTTACTCTCCAGTACCAGGAATGGGTTACATCTTTTGGAATTGTTGATAGTGAAAACTACTTTTTAAAGTGAAGCATGATTATGATTAAGAGTCCCTGATCCCTAGGGAAAACGTGTTAGCCATTTTAATTGACCTGTTTTATAGACTCTTTGACCTCAGGAACAATGCCCAATCGTGGTGCATCTGTCTGCCACTGTCGTCCAGGAATACTGGATTGGCGGTCCCATCGTTTGGCTCAAGCTCTGGGGTGCCTTTATCTTCCTTTCACTCCTTTTGTGTCAGCTACTCCTCCTTTCTGGCCCTAGCATTCTTCAGGAAGACAGCACCTGTGCTGGCCAGTTTTATGTCAACTTGACACAAGCTAGAATCACTGGAGAGGAGGGAGTCTCAATGAGGAAATGCCTCCACAAGATCATGCTGTAGGTGAGCCTGTGGGGCATTTTCTTAATTAGTGATTGATGTGGTAGAGCCTGGCCCATTGTGAGTGGGACCACCCTTGGATGGGTAGTCTTGGGTTCTGTAAGAAAGCAGGCTGAGCAAGCCACGGGGAGTTAAGCCGGTAAGTAGCACACCTCCATGGCCTCGGCATCAGCCCCTGCCTCCAGACTCCTGACCTGTTTGAGTTCCTTTCCTGACTTCCTTCAATAATAAACAGTGATATGGAAGTGTAAGCCAAATAAACCATTTCCTCCCCAAGTTGCTTTGGTCATAGTGTTTTGTCACAGCAATAGAAAGACACCACCTGTTGAACTGTGAGGAGAGCCAGGATACACTCTATCCAGGCTTAATGACATTCTGCTAGTTAGTAAGTGCATTTCCACAAATGGATGTTGGATATATGGGAAATCCCAATGCCTTTTACTTCATAACTGTGTGTTGAGAGGAATCCACATTCCTCATCTAAAGGAGAATTCCACCCCCCACCCCCCAGAGAAACCCATACAGCCATCCAACACATCCCTGTAGACCAAAGACCCAAGATTCCATTCAAGACTGGCCAGTCCCAGGACTATCTGGCAGCAACACGTCTGAGCAGAATTTGTGAGTGTGTAGTGATCGATTACCATCATCTAGCTCAAATGACAAGCAAATCTCTCTCTGTCATACTACATTAATCACTTCTCTCATTGCTATGACAAAGTGGGAACAGTTTACTTTCTTTTACAGTTTTAAGGGATGCATTGAGGAAAGCGCAGCAGACAGCAGGAGTCTGAGGTGATTGGCCACACTGCATCTGCATACAGGAAGCAGCAAAAGATAAACGCTGGTAGCTCAGCTCACTTTCTCCTTTTCATTCAGTGCAGAGCCCTGGCCCATGTGTCCTGTTTGTTTCTATCACTGTGATAAACACCATGACCAAAAGCAGTTTGGGAAGGAAAGGGTTTATTTCATCTTGCCTCTCATAGTGGATAGTGGAAAAAAAAAATCAGGGCAGGAACTCAAGGAACCTGGAGGCAGGAACCAAAGCCGAGACCTTGGAGGAGTGATGTTTACTGGCTTGCATTTTATACAGCTCAGGACCACCTGCTCAGTTAACTCAATCTAGAAACTTGCTCGTAGACATGCCCATCTGTCTCCTAGGTGATATTGGATCCTGTCAAGTTTACAATAAATATAATAAATACGATGCCTTAGGGCTCAGGAGACAAACCATCCCACATGCACACATGCTACCACCCCCATTACAACCCACATCAACCAGCTCCCATCTAGATGTCAAATTTGATGTCAAATCATCTTGAACAGGTGAATATAAGACATGGTTCCCCTGGGACCATATGCAGATGTATTTATCTATAATGGGAAGGAATCAGGTTACGAAGGAAAATGGGAAAAGCTAGGGATAGGAGGCTTCTAGGGGGTCTAGTTTCTAGATTTTTAGATGGGCCCTAGTGAGGAGAGACTATAAACAGAGCTAAAGGATGTTTGTATTACGTTGGGGTAGGTGGTGATGGGCGGGAAGCAATCTCTGTGTTTAAACACTTACAGGTTAATTTCTCCATTGGTGTTGGCTGCCCACTTCTAAGGTCCTGCCCTCTACAAGGTGACTTAAGAATGAGGACCACTCTCATCTTGCTGTGCTATGGAAGATGGGAAGAAACAGGGCACAGAGAACTCACAGCCCCTTCCTCTGATCTGGCCCATAACTTTCTCTCATTGTATCTTCTGTGGCCCTATGACCAGAGCATGCTCCACCTTAGTAGCACTTCAACGGGCAGTTTTCCTATGTTCCCGGGACTAAGTCTGGGACTCAGCAAACATAGGATGTGCTCTGTCACTGAATTAGTTCCACAAGGAACACAAGCAGTGACCTTCTTGCACTTCTATGAGGACCTGACATCTCTGTAAGAATGAGACGATGCAGCTTCACTGGGCACCAAAATGGTCTTGAAGCTTCCAGAACCCAGCAAGAAGGCCCCCCTCACCCCTACATCTTCCAGAACACACCAACAGCAGTAGCTGTACCAAAGGACCACCCTAAGGTGTTTGGTATAAAGGAGCAACCTCAACAAGGGGAGATTCATTCTTCAGTTTTATAGCAAGGAGATAACTTGGTTTTGTCTAAAGTCCATGTTTCTGCCTAACTTACTTGGTGCCTACATTAGTACGAGTGAGTTGAGTTTCATCCCTATTTGCTTCTACTCAGGCCTTGGGAGGAATCTGACTCGAATATGGCACTAGCTGGAGGAGTCCCTGTAGGCTAACGACAGAGGATCAAAGGGAGAATTTCCAGTGTTGTCCAGAGCCCAGAAGGGCCACTGAGGAGCTCAGGACCCTCTGCCTCTTTACTGAACAAATTAGAAAAGCTCTCTCTCCAAGATTACAGATAAATAATGTATAGAATTCTTGCATTCAGCAGGATAGCTCCAAGAGATTCCCAGACACCTGGATTGTCCCCTGACTTGTGAGATTTCCCCACAGTTATGGGTTGAAGCTTTAGCCAGGAAAGGGTCTAGAGCAGTGGTTCTCAACCTTCCTAATGCTGTGACCTTTTGATACAGTCCCTCATGTTGTGGTGACCCCCCAACCATAAAATTGTTTCATTGCTACTTCAGAACTGTGATTTTGCTACTGTTAGGAATTGTGATATAAATATCTGTGTTTTCCAATGGTCTTGGGTGACCCCATGAAAGGGTCCTTTGACCCCCCTTCCACATAGGGTTGTGACCCACAGATTGAGAACCATTGTTCTAGATCTAGCTCTCCTTTCCAGTGTCAAAGCATAATTTTGCTCTGCATGAAGACTTGAGCCTCGGCTTGTGGTGATATTGTGTTCCCCAAAATATTGTGCACCCTAATAAACTTATCTGGGGTCAGAGAACAGCCACTAGATATAGAGGCCAGAAAATGTTGGCACACACACCTTTAATCCTAGCATTCCAGAGGCAGAGATCCATCCGGATCTCTGTGAGTTCAAAGCCACACTGGAGACAGCTAGGCATGGTGACTCGTGCCTTTAATCCCAGGAAGTGATGGCAGGAAGGAGAAAAGTATATAAGGCGTGAGGACCAGGAACTAGAGCTGGTTAAGCTTTTAGGCTTTTGAGCAACAAACAGTTCAGCTGAGATTCATTCTGGATGAGGACTCAGGATCAGCTGAGGGAATGGCGAGGTGAGGTGGCTGTGGCTTGTTCTGCTTCTCTGATCTTCCACCATTTACCCCAATACCTGGCTCCAGGTTTGTTTTTATTAATAAGACTTGTTAAGATTCATGCTACATTGGCTTAGAGTCGGGAAGACTCAGTCTTGATCAGCCTGCAGCGATGTGACTCTATCCTATGGTATCACCTCTCAGGACTTCCACCTCCTCTGCTGGAATAGAAATGAAGACGTACTGACTTCACATAGGTGTGAGAACTAAATGGCATAAACACATGGGGGCACTTACCACGCTAAGTGCCAAGGCATCAGCTTCCTCCTGCTTTGATTTTAAGTATGTATACATATATATGCATAAATCATAAATGTGCAATAACTCAATTCACAAATTGAGTACACTCTGAAAACCCAGCACTTAGCTTAAGACAGAGTATTTCCGGCATCCTAGAAGTCCCAGAGGACCCTTCTGGACGTTACTACCAACCCCTCCCAAAAGAGAAACATTATCTTCAAAAAGCATAAATTAGTTAGCGCTCCTTAAAATTTCATATAAAGGAACTCAGAACTCCACTGTGTCTCACTTTTTGTTTTTCCACTCAGTCTTATGTTTGTAAGGCCTGTAGCATCTTGTACTGTTCATTCTCTGTCTCATGTTTTGTGTCCACACTATTTATTTTTTTCCCTATAATAAAAGAAAGCTGAGAGTCTACGATGATTAAGATGGACCCTGCTGCTGCCATCGTCTGTCTAAGCTTTTAACAAAATGAGAACTGTAAATCTTCAGAGGACCACGGCTCGAGTGCCCAAGTGACCACACACTTGCTGAACTAATGTCCTTGGTTATGAGGTCTTTACACAGCTGCTGCTGTTTAGATCTGTTGTCCCCAGCACATCCAGGTTGACAGCAGGACCGCTAAGAGGTGAATACATCATGAAGCCTATGCCTCCATGAAGGGATTACATCATTGTCACGGGACATGGGTGTTTGTCGTGAAGTGGATTCCTGGGGAAAAGGGTGAATTTAGCCACCCACGCCCCCTGCTTCTTTGGGGTGCTTGTGGGCGTGTGCAAGTGCCTCCCTATCCTTCTGCCTTCCACCATGGGATAACACAGACACCCATGCAATGAAGCGACTTGGACTTTCCAGCCCCCAGAATAGAAGAAACAAATCCTTGTTCTTTATACATTACCTAATCTCAGGTATTCCGTTATAGTAGCACCAAGTGAACTAAATAACAGGGAACCCAGCCCCTGAGGACACCACCTCTGCTCCCTGCTCTGGGTGACTGCTCATTCGAAAAGCAAACTGCCCGAAGGGGACTGCTTCAAAGCCGTTCCTCTCTTCTTAGCAAGACAGAAAGGGTTCCTCTCCAAAAGCCAGGGGATAAATAATAGATAAAACCACTGCATTTGAATAGCACAACTCTAGGGATCTCAGAATATTTTACTGGGGCATTAAAGAAAGTTCTCTTCTCCATATCCATACGGAGGGGAGTAGGGTGCAAAACACACCTCAGCTCTGTGCGGTCCTGTCTGCAGAAACCCAACAAAAGTGCGACCTGGAGATGCCCCAGGGTGCCTTGATTCATCCTTGAAAGTTTAAACAAAAGCAAAGACCGAGTGGGGACCGATTCGATTTTCATTGGCTTTGTATCTTGCATCTCACTCCAACTCTGCTTCATAGTCAAAGGGAAAATGGACTGCAGCTTCCATAGTTCCAGGAACCAACGTCTCGGCTCAATTGCCTTTGGAATCTCCCAGGGCTGATTCCTCCGTGACTGCGTGTGGAAGCGAATGCAGTTATGATGATATTGATTTTTAAGATCATAACGTGATGAAGGCCAAGATTTTAGAGACACATGTCCTTCAAATAACACCATCCCTCTTTTTCTGTGAGTCTTCTATGTTGCACGTTTCAAAGACCAGTTATTTAAAAAAGAAAAACCTATTCTGTTGTGGTTTGGATGAGAAACGGCCCCTATAGGCTGGATATACAAACACTTAGCTCTCCGCTGGTAGCTCTGTTTTGCTGTGGAACCCTTAGGAACTGGAGCCTTGCTGGAGGAAGTGGGTCGCTGGGTCTGACTGAGAGCTGGATCCCATTTCTCATCCTGTGTCTGCTTCCTCACTGTGGGTGCAGTGAGACCAGGCACCTCACATTCCTGCGCCCATGCTCTTCCTGTCATGATGGCCACCATGCCTTCTTAAACTGTGAGCCCAAACAAAGCCTTGCTTTCTTAAATTGCTCCTTGTCAGGTATCTGGTCACAGCAGTGAGAAAAGTAACGAAGACATACTCCTTCCTCGTTCTCTTCACTAGCGGACTGTTCTCTTGTTGAATAACTTTTTAGTAAGGTTCTTTGATGAGTCAAAATTTTCCTCTAGTAATTTCCATCTGCTTTCCTTAGTCCTTTTCCCTAGAGCCGCCCAGATCTGTTCCAGCCCACTGAGCAGATCCTGAACCTGAAGATAGCAACTCCGTAGTCCAGCTTACTGCTTGGATTCCTGCTTTTGACTAGAATCGAATCCTTTCTTCTCAAAGTTGTACATTCCTAGAATATAAAATATTTATTATGGAAAGTATTTTTTTTGGCTTTACTTTGATTGTTGTGTTAATGTTGTTCTTGATGTTTAATGTCCTGTATTGAAACATGTTATTAAATCACAAAAGAGGATTGGGGTTTTAACTGTGCTTACAACAGGCCAGTGGATTAAAAAAAAAATCCATATGATTGCAATA
This sequence comes from Peromyscus maniculatus bairdii, assembly GCF_049852395.1. Classification (NCBI taxonomy): domain Eukaryota; kingdom Metazoa; phylum Chordata; class Mammalia; order Rodentia; family Cricetidae; genus Peromyscus; species Peromyscus maniculatus. The sequence continues at coordinate 59,139,085 of NC_134854.1, read as the reverse complement.
TGTGATAACATGTTTATCTTGCATAATTTATCGTAATTCCATAGAATCAGAGTTCAATGTAAAGTAGATGTCTTAAAAGAAAATTTGATATGAATTTATGATCTCAGAAAATGAAATGTTGACTTTTTAATATGTTTCAGAAAGTAGCAACCATGAAGAAAATGCCTGATAAATTCAATAATATTTATATATTGTATATATGAAAATATCATCAACAAATAAAGAGGCAAAGGATGAATTAAAAAGCATTTTTGTAATATTTGTACCATAGACTAAATATACTAACCATACAAAGAGCTCTTAAAATTAATTTTTAAATAAAAGATGAATCATTCTAATAGAAAAGGCAAAGAAAATAAACAGGCAGTTTCAGAAGAAATTTAATATCAGATATATATGAAAAACATTCTGCTCCTTAAGTAATGGAAGATATTCTCATTAAAACAAAATAATGTTATTCATCAATAAAACTTTTAAAGGTGAAAAAATCCTCTCTTAACTATAGGCAGAATTATCAGGCTATGGATATGAGCATGTACACTCAAATTCTGCTGTGTCGAGGGGGAGACTGTTGCAGGTTTTCTGGAGGAATATTGGGTAATATTGAAAACAATGACTTAAGAACTTAAAAAGGAATAGATGCCATTTGATCCAGCAATTCTATTTCTGAGTAATTCTCCTTAAGTGAATAATGATTATTAATTGTGTGGATATATATATATATATATATATATATATATATATATACATATATATATATATTCATACAATTACAAAAGCATTATTTCAACACTAAAAAATATACTTGTATTTGCAAAAAATAACTAAGCAAAACAGAGCACGCACTCTAATATATCTATATATCCTTTATATATATTTACTTGTAGCATCATGGTAATATAACATAATAAAATATATGTAATAGATATATTAAAAGATGAATTATATTGAAGTGAAAAGATAAACTAATGTACCCTTCTTACTACAAGTGAAATGAACTGTCCCGTGCAATTCCTGAAGAAGGCGCTACTGACTCTGAAGACTACAGATATATCAACACTCTTGTTTTATCTCCAGCACTGTGGCTGTACCTGATCTGCTGGTGTTTTAACTGCCATCTGTGTCCCCCTAACCCTGTGGTCAGCACTGCACTTTGGCCTTGTGGAACTTCCCAGCCTGCCAGCACCAGCCCTGCTGCTGCCATCAGATGTAGTTTTTAACTAAGTCTCTGTCGTTCTATGTACCAATAAAGACTTGGGAGACATGTTGGGGTGAAAACCTGCTAGCTCAGAGGGGCCGAGAAAGCTTCCTTTTTGGCCAGAGATCCAGCAAGAGAGCATCTCTCCACTTGTCCCAAATCAATAAAGACTACGAATCTCCAAGTCCCTCCCTACTCCTTCCTGTGCATCTCTCTGTCAACTACTCTGTCAACTAGTTGCTGGCTCTGCCCCCTGATCCAAGGTTGATTTTATTAACACAGGCTTGGGGTTTCACTGTGCAATCAAATATCCCATAACACATCTTGAAAGTATTTTTTGTTGGGCAGATAATCTAGAGCCTTACTTTAATAAAATTTGTCAACATGTTAGGATGCTGTATTGTATTTTAAAGTAATATTATTAAAAGTATAGATTATAATAAGTTATAAAACACGCTATGTGGTGGTGCTATTAAAGTAGACCTAGAACAGCCCATTATAAGAGGTCAAGTTCTCCATACATCGGCAATTTTCTTCTGCTGCTCAGATGTATAGGAATCATCAAAACCTCTGTATGTTTTATTATGGAAATGAGACTCTTGGGGACCAAGTGCAAATGCTGACATTGTTACTGCTGCTTATCATGGTGAACAAGGGATTCCTGTGTTAGCATCCAGGAGTCTTGTGTCTTCGGCTGCCACCCATGAGATTGTGGCAGTCTGCCTTGTTACCTTGAACTAGGATAGAATTGTTATACCATCCTTGATTATTGATAGCCACATCCTCATTATTAAAAACAACATCAAAATCACTGTTTAAAAACAAGACACCAGATTACTAGTCCCTTACATCTTGGCAATCCCTCCTTTCCATTGCTCCCTATAGGCAAGTTCCATTTATTGCAGCTCAATCTCATACCTTCAGCCTTCCTCTACGGTTGTTATAGTATGAATGTTTGTCCTTTTCAAAACTCATGTTACAATTTAGGTGCCACTATAATGGGGTGAGGGGTAGAATGGTAAGGAAGCGATTGAGCCATGTGGGCTTTTTTCCCATTGATGAGATCACTGCCATCATAAAAGAGTTTGTTTCCCTCTTAGTCTCTTGTCTTTTTGTCTTCTATCATGGAATGAGGTGGAAAGAAGATCCTCATTGGGTGCTAGGGTCTCCATCTTAGATTTCTTAAACTCTAGAATTATGAGAAAGTCAATATCTGCTTTTTTTCAATATGTCTTTTATTGTCCTAAAAGACACTCCAAATTGTACTTAAATCCAGAATCTTGTTTCTGGAGCTGGGTAAATCAGGTCTCACTCATCAGCCTGCTGCACTGTTCCCTTTTCAGACACATAGATACCATTAAAAACTGTCTGATATCCTTGTTTTTAGCTGTTGTTGCTTGCTGAATCAGAGCTGCTGAATTTGAAACAAGTTCAATATCATTTCCTTCAAGGATTAATACATCCTTCTGGCCTTGACAGACAGAACAAGCAACACCTGTCCTCACCCGAACCCTGTGGATGTAATTTTCACCCAAGAAATTTCGGATTTCAACCAATGCCCCATTCTCTCGAATAACGACATTGTTGGGGAAGTGAGTATACACAGACCTCATCTTGTAGCGGAAGCCCAGTGTAACACCCTTGATCATGTTCTGAACGTGACTGCAAATGGTTGGGACAGTGGCCAGTTCCTTTCTGTTACCCCACCATTTGTCAGCCCGGAGCCGCCTCTTCTTCCCAAGGAGACTCAGCTCTACATTGATGTGATTGAAGTCCCTCCAGAGGGTTCCTCTGGGGCCCTTCACAATGACTGTGCGCTCCTTCAGAGTGATGTCCACGTTTTCTGGAATGTCGACAGTCTGATTGCTGAGAATGGTCTTCATTCTCGCATTAGATGGGGCAAAGTCACTATCAACTCTTAATAGCTTACCCAGTGTTTGATATTTTGTGATAGCAGCAGAAGTGGACCACAGTCCTGTGTGGTCCCATATGGACCACCCAATATCTCACCTTGGAAAAGTAGTTGTCTCTTCCCCTGTAGTTCATTTAAGAGTCTTTCAATGCCTAGTAACAGTGACTTTAAAAACTAAACAACCAGGAGAGGTAGATGCTAGAAGAGGATGTATTAGGGGTGACAGCTGGTTATTGAGACCATCTTTGTTCTGAGGTAGTGGCCAGGATGGACACACGCTAAGAAGGCTGGGAACTTGAGAGTATGTTCAACCAAGGGAACTATAGCCAAATATCTGTTCATGGGTAGCGGTTCATCACCTGATTTTTCAGCTCTGTTCTTCATTCATTAGCTGGAGTCTTGATTCCTGGACTCTAAGACATAACAAAGCAGAGAACAGTGTTAGGTTCAGGCCCGGGAGGGAAAGTCTCAGCTCGTGTTTAAAGCAGAGTGGGATTTGGACAGGGTTGCCGCCTCCTACACTTCACTTCAGTGACACTGACCTGCTGTTCTGAAGGGCCAGGGACAGGAACAGACACTGGGTGCTGTGAAGAAGATGAGGAAGAAAAAAGAAGATGAGGTGGAGGGGGAAGAGAGTTTCCAAGACTTGAGCCCAACTCCTTCCATAAAAAGAGACATAGGCTTATTCATATTAAAAAGGAAACATTCTGACACCTGGAAATTAAGGCGTGGTGCCACCCAGAGTGGCAAGTAACAGATATTTGTTGTTGTTGTTATTGTTGTTTTTTTCTGAGATAGAGGACCCCGCTGTTGGAGAAAGAACAAAGGCAGTGTGCTTGTGGGTTTGGGGAGGGAGGAGAATACACAAGGCCATTGCTCTGCTGATGACTAGTTCAGGCTTTCTCTCTGCGGTGTCTGAGGGGGCTCAGGATAGGGACCGCTTATGTAGGTATGGAGCGGGGACTGCAGCAGTGACTGAGCCTGGAGTATGGCTTCTATGGGCTTGTAGCTCTATCCCAAGTGTCTCTTGGTTTTAGCCTGTAGAGGTTTCTGAGGATCAGGTGGCAGGTCATGAGGGGCAGAAGGCCATGGTATTTTCCAGCCAAGAAAAATCAGGATGCAACCTGAATACTTGTAGCTGCAAAAGTTTTTCTTGAGGCTCAGAAAATCCCAATGGGCCACAGGACGAGGCTTTCCAGAGACCAGGTGATCAGAAGGAGGAATGTTGGCTTTGTGGTTTTGTTTTCGAAGATTCAGCAAACCTAGGTCCTAAATATTTCATATCCATCAAGGGCCCTTTGCATCTTTGTTGTAACATCAAGTGAGCCAACACATGTAGACTTCTCCCCTTCATTATTATCCCTCATTAGGATCAAGTTACCCACAACAATGTACAAAGCCTTCCCTGCCCCTCTCCCACACCCTTCCTAACAAGGAACATGAAGAACCACAGAAGAATGGAGAATAGACAAAAGCCATTCCTTCCTCCCACTGGCTTTATTTTCTCATTTTGTCCTTCAGCTGCCTAACTGGGCTCCATGAACAATCTAGATCCCATGCAAAGTTTCTTGACATGGATGTCTGCCCCTGCCTAGCCAGCCAGACTCATACCAATACCATGTTTGGGGCAGCCGGTATTGTAGTTTGAATTTATGAAATACCCCACATAAGCTCACATATTTGGACACTTGAGCCTTAGCTGGTGGTGGTGTTTGGGAAGGTTACAGAAGACACGAGGGCTGGAGCCTCCCTGGGGGAAGTATGCCATTGGGGCCAGGCTTCGAGGTTCTATCGTCTGACAACACTTGTTTCTCTTTCTGTTTTCTCTGTGTGAGACGACGTGATCAGCCTGTTTCCTGTGCCCACTGCCATGTTTTCCCTCCCACACTGGACTCCGTACCTCTGGAACCATAGCCCAAATAAAGCCTTTCTCCCTTAAGCTGTTTTTGTCTGGGAATTATGCCACAGACACAGAAAAAAAAACCAACCTAGCCAGCCTGTTCTAGGCCATGGTTGACCTGGCCAAAGCCTGAATCAGTGAGTCCAGTCACAGGCTGCTCTCAGCCCACTAAACTCCCTACCATGGGAACTGAGCTAAGAGAGCACATGGGTTTCCTAGTTGATGGGTATTTGTGTGGGAAAATCATGAAAACCCAGGAGTTGCAGTAACCATGCTGAGACAGGAGTCTATCATTGGCGGGAGCTTTAACTTGGAGTCTATTGAAAGCTCTTCTCCCAGCTCCTGAGAGTTATACTCCGTTAGTGGTCTTTTTGTAATATTATTATTATTATTAATTATTATTAGAATTTCATATAATGAATTTTGAATATATTTACCCCCCTCTCCAAGCTTCTCCCATCTTTGAGGTTTCTTCTTTCTTGTTTCTTTCCCATCATGTCCAGTTTGCGTTGTCTTGGGAGTAGGGCCCACCTTTTGTGTGCTCATCCGACAAGGAGGACACATATCCTCAAAGGGAGTTGATTCTCCCTCTTCAGCAACTTTCAGACAGCCTTAGCCCCTCCGCTAGTGCCAGGGCTTTTGTCTGTGCCTTCCCTCTTCTATACTAGCAAGTTCACAATTGCTGTGAGTTCATCTGCATATCTTTCCTGTTGTATCTGAAAAACTCCGTGTCTTAGTTAGGGTTTACTACTGCTGTGAGGAGACACCATGACCTCCGCATCTCTTATAAAGAAAACACTTAACTGTGGGTGGTCACTTGCAGTTTCAGAGGTTCGGTCATTCATGGCAGGGAGCAAGGCAGCATGCAGGCAGGCATGGTGCTGGAGAAACAGCCGAGTGTCCTACGTCTTACAGGCAACAGGAAGTTGACTGACTCACTGGGCAGTATCCTGAATATATGAAACCTCAAAGCCTGCCTGTACAATGACACACTTCTTCCAACAGGCCATACCTACTCCACAAGGCCACACCTCCTAATAGTGCCACTCCCTTTGAGATTATGGGATTTTGGTGGCCAATTACATTCAAACTACCACACACCATTTGATGTTGTAGACCACCTCTGGCTCTTTTATAAAAAGGTCTGTTGGCCATTTTTGTTTTGTTTTCTTTCTAAGATGTATTTTTATTTTATGTGTATGGGTGTTTTGCCTACACATGCATGCAGTACCACCAGAGGCCAGAAGATGGGGCTGGACACTCTGGAACTAGATGCCTATTAGCCCCCATATGGGTGCTGGATTTTGAACCCAGATCCTCTGAAAGAACAATCAGTGCTCTTAAACACTGAGCCACCTCTTCAGCCCTACCTCTGGTTCTTACAGTCTTTCTATTTCCTCTTCCATGAAGATCCCCAAGCCTTGTAGGAAGAATGTGAAATGAAGGCCCAACTTAGGGCTGAGCACTCTGTAGTCTTTTATTTTGTGGATGTTGACCCATTGGAAGGTCTCTGTGTTGATTTCCATCTACTGAAAGAAGAAGTTTCTCTGATAAGGGCTGAGACATTTCATCCTTCTCTTGTTTCTTCTTGCCCTGTCTTACACGTGAACAGCCTGGCTACTTGCCCTCACTAGAGAGCAAATGTATTTAATGCACACACCACCACCACCACCACCACCACCACTACCACCACCACCACCATGGTCCACCACCACCACTACCACCACCACCACCACCACCACCACCACCACCACCACCACCACCACCACCACCACCAATTGACCCAGCACCCAGTGGGCACTCAATAAATGTTGGCTGAAATGATCTGAGCACATGTGAACTAACCTTGCCAATTTTCCTTTCTGTTTCTTCTGGTTTGGGCTGAGATTCTCCCAGGGCATGGTGGCATAGGGCAATTCTGGACATGTCTGTAGCTTGGATGCAGCACAACCATTTGAAACAACAACCTGAAGTCACTTTCTAGCCACTGTTCCCCAGGAGAAGAGATAGTGTCTGTCATACTTTGTCTATTCGAACATTGTAAAGTAGAGGTCTAGGTAGTGCCCCAGCAGCTCCTGGGGCCTTTAGAGTTAGAGCCCATCTCTGCTCTGGGTGGGAGAGGGTTAGGGTTTTGTTTTTGTAGGTCAGTGCTCCTGCTGTGAGCAAAGGTCTGGATGCAGCAGAGCAGTGAGAGCGCACAGAACTGGTGCAGCAGCCTCTTGGCTTCTGTTCCTGGTGATTTCTTCCTTCCTTCTGCTGCCAAGAGAAGCTGTGACCAGTTCCCAGGTCCCCAAAGCTTAGCAGCAGCCAGATTGCCTTTTAGGAAACGAACAATAAGGAAACCACCAGGCTGTTTGATGGCTGGCTTTCACTGTCCCTACTGCTAATCGGAGATTGCCTAGATGAACTGGGTTCTTGCTAGAGGTGGAGGTTAAAGATTGACTAAACACAAGCCAGAGTCTGGGAGGAGGAGGAGGAGGAGGAGGAGGAGGAGGAGGAGGAGGAGGAGGAGGAGGAGGAGGAGGAGAGGGATTCAAGGAGTAGGCGGGGCATGAGAAGGAAGGAGACTCAAAGGGAAGAAATCATAGAGCCTCATCATCACAGTCCAAGGACAAGGAGGGAAGATGGCATTCTGGGAAAGGGCAAGGGAAAAGGTAAAGAAAAGAAGAGGGAGAATGGTAAAGGAAAGGAAAACTGGTAAGCAAGAGACAGGGAGGAGCAGGCTTGGATGTGGAGATGGATATGGAGAAAAGGGGGAATCTTATGAAAGCTGGTCGATTGTATACACACACACACACACACACACACACACACACACACACACACAAATACACACATATACACAATGTCTGCATACATTTCCATGTATTTATGGAATCTCTAAAGCATGCCTAGAGAGCAGGGAGCCCAAGTGAAAACTGCTGGAGTATGGTAGAAAGTGGTGTGCTGACAGTGAGGAGTACCTGTGGTGGTGTGGCCGTTGGCTTTTACATCATTATGACGAAGCATGACGGAATCAACCTCACAGGGGCGGGGGAAGACTCATTCAGGCTCAAAGGCTAGTTAGTCCACAGATCTTAACTTGTTGATTCTTGGACCGTGGGTGATGTAGAATATCCTGATGGCAGGAGCATGTGGCAGAGGCCACTCTGCTTGTGGAAGGCAGGACGAGTCTAGAAAGGAACAGAAGCCACGTGGGACAAGACACAGGTTTCCCAGAGATGTTTCCTCCAGGTAGGTCCTACTCCCTAAGGTCACAGAACCTCCCCAAAGGGTGCCACCAGCTAGGGCCCAACTCCTCAGCACATGAACCTTTGAGTCTTTTATAGCTGAGCCATAAAATGTGGGAGGGAGGATTCTCAGAGAAGGAGCAATAGCGACTGTTACTTCCCAGCTGTTCCCCAGAGTGCCTGCCATGGAGGAAGGACATGACAGGAAGTCTGAGGGGCTCAGAGATCTGTGAGCACCAGCTATAGTGTTGGGCAAAGCCACTGTCCACTGCTGTGACAGTCCACATGGAAGAGCCTTTATCTTTCCACCCAATATCCTTGTCTCTGTGCATGAGGAAGAGCTAAAATGCGCAACACAATGAGTTCCTTCACCAGTAGAATGCTAGTTCCCAACCAGTTGTCAAGATGTGGGAGACAAATGCAGGTGTGTTGGAGTGATGGCCACCCTCAGCAGAAGATGGCCAGCTGTCATCAGCACGGCTTGCTGGTGTCCAGAAGTAAGCATTTCCGTGTCATGATTCTTAGCCTTACACTTTTACTTTTACTTATTATATCTTACTTATTTTCGTGTGTATATGCATGTAGTATGTTCTATGTGTGTTTGTGCATTTGTGCATGCTGTGCTTATGCACATGTGAAAGCCAGAGGTGAATGTTCGGTGTCTTTCTTATTAGTTCTTGGCATACTCTCTCTCTCTCTCTCTCTCTCTCTCTCTCTCTCTCTCTCTCTCTCTCTCTCTCTCTCTCTGTGTTTGTATGTGTGTGTATATATGTATGTATCTATCTATACATACATATATATATTTGTATGTTTGTTGACAGGGTCTCTCACTGAACTTGGAGTTTACTGATTGTTGGACTGGCTGCCCAGTGAGCTCTTGGGGTCTGACTGTCTCTGCCCCTACCAGACTCCTGTTCCAGCACTAGGATTTCAGAGAGAGAATTCTGGACCCAGCTCTTTAAACAGTGCTGGGGATCCAAACTAAGTCTTCATGCTTGCACGGCTGGCACTTTACCCACTAAGCCACCCCTGGAGCACCTGCCGTGACCTATTTAATATGCAGTTGGTTTCATGTGAAGAAACATCTCCAAAAGATGGCCACGAGCACTCCATCTGCTATTTACACAGCCTAGTGCCGGAGAGGGCTGGGTTCAAATCTCACTCTGTCGGTTACCATTGGTGTCACCTTGGAGATGCTGATTGTCTTCCCCCAGAAGCTCAGTTTCCACATCTGCGTAAAGGATACAGCAACATATCCGGGATGCTTGTGAAGGTCAAATGAAACAATGGACATAAAGATCTTCCCCGGGGATTTTCCCAGCCACATGGTAGGTTCCAGAACCAGCAGGCCCTACAGTTACCTCTTTTATTAATCTACCTTGCTTCTACTTCAAAGTCTTAAAATGATGAGACCATACATGCACATTACACAATCATGCAAAGTACAGAAAAGTATGAAGGAGAACAGTCATCCAAAAACAGTATCACCATAACCTGGAGAGGCAACCTCTATGAACACTCGGGTGTGTCTCCTGTCTTAAAACCTCTAGAGCTCCAACTGCTCTGTAGATCCTGTGTTTAAGTTCAGCCCCTGAGTCCCGGTGCTCAGAAATCATTTCAACATGCATGCATTGAGTCGTGTGGGCATCCACTTGGGTGGAGGGGGAGGAACAATCATCCTCTATTGTTTTCAGCTCTGCAAGTGGGCGAGAACACCCGCTTCCAATGCATGGCAGCTTTTCACTTTTAAAAGGGAATGAACACAGCTACCCTTGCTCAGAGACAGGCCACCAAGTCCCTCAGCTTCCCCTCCCATGCTCCCCCACTGGCTGCCTTCCCTTATTTCTTATCGCTGGAAAGTTCTCTGGCTGAAATTACCAACCCTGTTGCTTAGCAGTTCATCTGCTCCCGCCTGCTCCCCTCCTGTCCCCAGGAACTGGGGGCCATGTGTTCCTTGAGCCCATATGCTGATGAGCCTCTTCCCACTCAACCTGCCGTCAGCCCAGGCACCAGCCAGAGCCACCTGCTCAGTGTCTGCTTGCCCCCTTCTGACTTCTAGAGGCAAGGTTGGGAGCTGGAGGGAAGTGGAGAGAGGAAGCGATGATTCCTTAGACAAAGGGACTCCAGGGCTTTCCAGAGACCTCCTCCTGCAGCCCCTTCTGGGGTTCTCACCCGGGCTTTTAATTGATCTCTGCTTGGAGGATGCTTTAGGGAACTAAAACAAGGAGGAATAGAGCTCAGGAAGGCAGGACGCAGCCCCAGGGAGAGGCAGAACTGCCACATTCCACCTAGCTCATTAGCCTTGGCTGAACAGGCAGGCAGTGCTGAAGGCTGGGCTGCGGATGAGGTCTCAGGGTGGGACCTCAGCACCACCTGGCTTCTCTCTTGAGTTATGGGTCTTAGGGTCCACAGCCCCACCCTCTTCTGCGGGACTCCGTACAAATCTTTACCTTGTTCAATCAATTAGTAATGGTTTATTTTAATGTGTGTGTGTGTGTGTGTGTGTGTGTGTGTGTGTGTGTGTGTGTGTGAAATGTCTTTCTTTACATTAGTCTATCTGAGTTACTTTCTAAATTGGGTGATTGTATGGGTGGGAGGAAGCCATGTTTCTGAAGAACCAGTCTGAAAATGTCTCCTGTGACCCATGCAAGACTACCTTTGCTGAAATTGGAAAAGTTAATCTCTGAAAACTTTATTTCATTTTCCAAAGAAGCAGAGAGCCTTCGGGGTAGGAAGGAACCAATATTCCATGCCCTGCTTGGTGAATTCAGTGCCAGGGAGAGTGTCAGAGAGATCTCCCAATTAGTTCTGGAGTCAAGGGAGGACACTGATGGTCCAGAATAAACTTGGGGAGAGAAAGAATTTATATAAGCTAGCAAGGAAGAGTTCAGAATGCTTGGGGTTTGTACAGTCCGTGGCTGATGCCACCAACCTTGCTAGACACTGCAGCCTGGCTCTGCACTTGGGTACCGGAAGCAAGCATGGAGCAGACATGGGGCAGGCATGGGGCAGGCATGGGGCAGGCATGGGGCAGGCATGGGGCAGGCATGGGGCAGGCATGGGGCAGGCATGGCTTTAACAGTTATAGATGGTAACTGAAGAGAGACTTTGGGACTTTGAGTATGGATTGGCCTTGGGCTGTCTTCCCTTGGCAGCTACCATGGCAACAAGAAGCAAGCAGGCATTGTGACAAGGACCTAATGGACAGTTGTTAACCTAGTGTCAGAAGGCCAATGCTCAAGAGCCTGCTTGAGTGGCAAGGGTCAGTGGGTAGCTGTGGACTCAGCAGAAACTCTCTCCCTCCCCCTGCCACCCCCCCCCCCCCCCCGCCGTGTGTGTGTGTGTGTGTGTGTGTGTGTGTGTGTGTGTGTGTGTGTGTTCGTTCCATGGCTGCTCCTTCAGGGGTTCAGGGAAAGAAGGAACTCATGGGTACAGCACAGCCTTTTACTGATTTGGCACTTGAATTTCACAGGTTTTCGCTTACTTGAAGTGTCAGGAGAGTTGTGAGACCCTGAGACCCAAGACACAAGACAGAAACTTGGCTTCTGAATGCTGTGGACATAGACACATTAGTCTGTTTTCGGTGCAAAAGAACCAGGCACACTATTTTTCTAACCTGTCTTTACACTCAAAATGATATTAACAGCACGTTCCTACTTCATTGATAAACCTCACAGCATTTAAACCTTGATGTGGCTGCACATATTCCACTACATTGTTGTGCTACAGTCTATTGAACAAACTCACACACACACACACACACACACACCCGTCAGCCCCTGAGACTGGGGAGACCATTTTTGCAAGAAATTGGACGCCAGCTGCAACGCCAACTAAACAGCACTGAAAAGGGTAAACCTTTGATAAGTCTACATAAACAGCAACTTTATCAATGCAAGCACACCAAAGTAAAGAGGAAACTCAAATGTTGCATTCCAACAAGCACTGTGGAAGATGGGAGCTGAGTGGGGAACCAAAGGATGGAAATTCTGTCTCACTTCAAATGATGTGAAGTCTAATGTTGTGACTTTAGGGGTAACCACCAAGAACAGAAAGATGGAATGTATTCCTTTTGAGACAGCAGATATCCCAAGTGAAAGAAGGCTGACTTACTCTGATAGAGGCATGCTAAGAGAAAAGAACCATTGAAGTTACTGTCAGGTCTGAGAAGGATCTGGGACCTAACTACTAAGTTCTCTTGTTGCTAGCTTCCGGGTGTTGTCAGAAAGCATGACACCCCCACCCCACCCCACCCTGAGCTTTATATGGGTTGGAGACAAAGGATTCCGGTACTCACACCCAGCAACCAGCATGGGTTCCCTTTGTGCCCCAAGTCCCAGGAGATGCCTCTGTTGATGTGGCAAGTGTGCTGGGCTTGTGTGTGACTGAGGAAAGCTGAGACTAGGGAATTTGCTTTTTGTTTTTTAATAGCAAACATCAAGCTGGCTGGAGGGTCCCAGAGGGAGACCTGGCCTAATTCTATAAGATTTCTTGGTGCAAATGCAACCCTGAGAAATGACCCAGGTCATGAACAGTCAGACTTGTCTTTGGGCATGCCCAGAAAGATCTGCAGGAGCTCAAAAGGCCCGCTGAGGGGTTTCTAGTCAAACAGTGGTAAACCACACGATACATCCAAAGAAACAAGTCAAAACACATTAGGATTATTAGTGATGAACATCCACCAAACTTGCTTTTAAAGAAGATTGGAACTATAAGTTTGAGTCTAAAGATAAGCAATTTGCAAGAGCCATTTAAAGTGTAGTTTCTCTTTTGACCTTAAGTGTGTTGGCCATGTTCTATCTTGGCTGGCTGAAGAATGTGTGTGTGTGTGTGTGTGTGTGTGTGTGTGTGTGTGTGTGTGTAGTGGGTGTATATGGGATGTATGCATGTGTTCACATGGAGGCTGTGATGCGACACTAAGAGGGCACAGCTGATTTCTTTTTTCTCTTCTCCCTGTGCTTTGTCAAGTCCATTCACACCTTTGCAGGACAGATGTAGAGCACTCGAAGTAAGAAGAAGTTAAGGAAGCCATACTATGCAAACGCTCACCAAAACAAAACCGATGCCTCAAAATAAATACTCGAAAAATGTATTTCAAGAAGAATTTTCCCCAAGCCCAAGCTCTCCACTAACTCAGAATGAAGCGCATCATTATCTTGTAAGCGAAGAAAGGAAGGAATGCGCGCGCGCGGAGGCATGCGCAGTCAGTACTGATGTGGAGTAGTCAAGATGAATGCCCAGTGAGAGGGCCAAGAGCATGGGCTGTGTGTTCAGGAGGGGGAGGCGGTCAGGCGGAAGTGATCCAGAAGTAGATTCTGGCTACGGAGTCCCCCGATTTTGGCAAACGGTACGCTTGTGGCTCATAGCATGCAGCTCGTCTATTGTAGCTTGCTTCAGAAACAGAAATATGAATTTGGGGACTTTATTAACAAAGGAGGGAGGAGGCATGTGCTGCATAAAGCTCAGGAGCTAGGTGTCTCCTCATCTCTGCTACACAGGGAAGCCAGAAACACCCTCAGCCGTACTGAGCCTCCTATGAATAAATGGTCCTGCTGTGAGCGGGTGTTAAGTTATAGGTGGTCTGAACAGGCGGATTGCTTATTTTTCTGATTGACAGTAAAAAACAAAAGGATGTTTATGTTCAGAGAATGAAGACCCTCACATTGCATCAGCTAGTCTGGGACACAGTTGGGACCAGAGTCCACATCGGCTGACTGTTTCTAGACACCCCACCGTGGGAGGTGGTCAGGTTAGTGTGTTGGCTATGGCTGATGTTGGCTTCCTATCTGACTGTGTGTGTGTGTGTGTGTGTGTGTGTGTGTGTGTGTGTGTGTGTGTGTGTGTGTTGATGGTGTTATGATAGTGGGAGGGGCTGCCAGTGATGCTAGCTTCTCTCTTTTTCTCCCTTCTTCATCCTCTGTCAACCCATTCACACCTTTGCAAGACAGATGGGGGAAGTCTGCTTCTGCGGGATATGGGATTTAACAGCTGGCTCCCAGGACTTGGGGCCTGAAAGGGGTATGGTGATATGTGTCAGGGACTGTTGGAGAGGCTCCAGAGCATCTGCCTGGGGACATTGTGGACAAATGCCTGGAGATTCCCCCTCTGGAGACTGAGGTGGGGCATTATACCATCTTGAGAGCTGAAAACCACCCACTCACCAAGGCCACGTGCTAACAAGCTGCTGGCAGAGGACTAGAGAAAGATATTTTCAAAACAACAGCAACCAAAGCTTCAAGCCACTGCATCAGTATTGCAGACCTCTCTGTGCATCTTATTAGTGCCTGGAGGTAGGAGGAGAGCCTGGCTGGAGCTGCCTATATCTACAGGGTCTGAAAACAAATGTAACACCTAGGGTTGGGGGGTGGGGCGTGGGGGCTGCTCAGAGCTTGGGAAAGGCCTCTCAGATGCTGTGTTCGTTGGTCTGTTCCCTGTGTGCACGTTTCTGTCAGATGCCCTTACACTTAGAACCCCAGCACTCTGGAAGCTGAGGCAGGAAGATTGCTGTAGGTTTGAGAGGAGCTGGGCCACATAGGGAGTTCTGGCTACAGAGCGAGACACCGTCTCAATTCAGCAAAACCAACAAACAACAATTAAAAAGTACTAGATAATTAAATCCTTTCCCGTGGGACATTTGGGGTAGGGGATGTTCTGTTTCCCCAAATGCTCAAAACATTCTCATATCTTTGAAACTCAAGCACTAGGTATACTTCCACGAAGGTGAGCCACCTGTCTTCAGTCACCTCTTGACCCCACAGCACAGATGTGTCACAGTAGGCTGCAGATGACTCTAAGCTTGCACAGATTCCACCCCATCCTGGCCCTGCCACTTGCCACCAAAGCACAGACTCCATTTATCACCAGAAACTCCCTTTTCCTACTTGGAAACTAGGCAAGAAAATGGACAACAACGTCCCTCAGTTTACCCCACATAGTCCTTCTCCCTCCATGCTTGGGGTCTCATGCTCTAGCCTTCTAAGGAAGCCCATCTTGGCCTGGGAGGGCAGACATGCCAGAATGTAGTCATTTGAGGTCCTTTAACACAAGAGAAGCCAGGCCAGTGGGAGCAGGAGTCTCGTCCAACCCCAGGATCAGGGACTCTGCTATTGTAAACCCTCCCAGATAGTTTCTCCCAGCATCCTCCTCTACACTAGGAACTTGTGCACAGGATAGTAGTCTCTTTAAGTCAAATGGCTGCATATACAATACCCTGTCGAAATGGGGGATGAGAAGTGAAGAATGTCTGTCACAGAGCGAGTGGTGTCCACTGGGTGGAATTGAAAAAGATTTCTCTTGAAGATACTCATTCCCCAGCAAAGGCAACCAGAGAGTGTTGTGGAATATTACTTTAACGAGGTAAAGATGTATTACATTTGTTTATGCTGTGGACTATTACTTTAACTGTGTAAAGATGTGTTACACTTGTTTATGCTGCATCTGTTTAATTATGTAAAGATGTGTTGCATTTGTTTCACCTTGCCTGCCTAAGGCACCTGATTGGTCTAATAAAGAGCAGAATGACCAATAGCTAGGCAGGAGAGGGACAGGCGGGGCTGGCAGGTAGAATAAATAGGAGAAGTCTAGGCTCGAGAGAAGACAAGAAGGGGGAGAAGCCAGGTAGCTGCCAGCCAGGGAGACAACAGGAAAGTAAGATACACAGAAAGAAAGGTAAAAGGCCCCAAGGCAAAATGTAGATGGAGAGAAACAGGTTAATTTAACGAAGAAAAAAAAAAAAGCTAGCTACAAATGAGTGTAAGATAAGGCCAAGTATTCCTAACTAATAAGAAGTCTCCCTGTCATGATTTGGGGGCTGGTTGGTGGCCCAAAAGAAAAAGGCCCGGTACAAGGGAGACTGCCGTACATGGCTAGATTCCAAGACACTGTGTGCCTTGGATGAAGGGCAAGCTGGGGGCCAGCAATCTGGCTATAGAAAACAGTTGAGTCTTGTAATAAGCTTTGGACATTAGGCCTCTGGAAACGACAATGAACCTTTGCGTAGTTGTCAATCTACAATGGACTTGGTTGCCATTCACCTCAGGTGAAGGACTATGGTTGACCATGCTGGTAAGTGGGGCTGTGAAAAGGCTTGGGCAGATATTTTGCCAAAGCCTGGGGCAGCTACAGAGAGTAAACTCCCAACAACTGTGCGACGTGCCCAGCGAGAGGTAAAGAAAGGCATGGGCTTTTTGCACCAGGATGCACAGGCCATAGCCCCCAGCACTAACGGTGTAGAACTCCCCTTGTCTGGGGCTAGGGTAAGAAAAAAACTGACCGCCCGGAGCTATAGCCTGCCCGGTTAGAGGAGGACAAAGACACAATTGGCTGCTCATCCTCGCGGCCTTGGCCTGTGCTCCTTTCTGTCCAACTGTACGGATGGAAACCAGCTCACCTGGAGAGATGTTGAAGCAACACTATGAAAAACAAATCCAAGCCAAATTCCGGAGGTCTCTAAGCCAAGCATGATCTGAAGTGAGTGAGTGGGCTGGCTTACAGTTGAGGAACCAGAGAGCTCAATTTGAGGTTGCTGCTGGGATGGCTGAGTCCCCGAGTTGGAGTGGTTTCGGGAGCAACCTGAGAAGGGAAGCCCACACTTCTTCATTCTGTTCCACCTGACTCCTTCGTCACCTGGCACTTTGCTTTCTCATGGCTGGGATCTCTGGAAGAGCCATGGAGACAGAAACAAGATGGACAGACACTGTTGTTCATTTGCACGCCTGTGGCTCATGGCAAGTGTGCAATGGCCCATCAGGAAGCTCTCAGGCTGAGGTACTTTTGGTTCCCACCATTACTTCATCCTCAACTGTCTTGGACCTCGCCAGCCTGGGCTCCCGCATCAAAACAAGTAAGGTAAGATGAATTGAGATAATTCTTCTCTTCGACTTCTGCAGGGTGACAGGCTCCATAAAATAATGAGAATTGGTATTCTGGACTCTGAAGAGAAGCATTCGGGTCCTGGCTCTGAGTGACCACACAGTATCTCTAAGTTTCTGTTCCTTTGTTCACAGAGTAACGAAGTAAAAGGGAGGACGTCTCTCAGGGTTATTGTGGGATAATGGTAATAGCATAAGACATGAGTTAGAGTCTGCGTCACACCATAGCACATGCCACGAGCAAGCTGGGTATGATGATGAGCAGACTTGAACTCCCTCCAGTGTGGCACAGGCAGCCTCAGAGACAAAGAAAAGGAAGAGGAATCAACCAGCCTTGCTGCCATGGAAAGAACACCGGCCCCCATCCATGTCCCTTCCCTCTGCCCCACACGAGCAAATGGCTGATACCCCATAGCAGCAGCTTTGGGACAGATGCCTTTGTGTGGAGGAGCCAGATCTGGTAGCCAGGGACTCAGTCCCACGGGGCGGCACAATTGAATTTTTCCTTTCCATCTGACAGTTCAGGACTGGATGTTTCTTTCCAAATGAAGGCAGTTCTGGAAGGTCGTTGGGAACAGTGAATTGTGATTACGCTGGCACATTTTTAATTCTGTCTCATTACAGCTGCTGTTAAGGCTGCATTATAATAATTGCTTTAGTTCTGCTTTGGTATTTTTCGGGCTCCTTTAATGTAGCTGTAATCTATGTGTATATTAAAGTAAGCAGAGCCAAAGAGCTGGGGCAGCCTTGTTAGACCAGAGAAGTGAATGTTAGGAGGTGGGACGGGGAGCAGGCAGGCTGGAGAACCTCAGGACAGCAGGGGGAGTGGCCGCTCTGGCCCCACGCCTGATGCACATTCATGCTGTGACTTTGAGCCAGTCCAAGCTCCCTGTCTCAGTTCTCCCATCCGTTAGATAAGCTGCAAAGCATGTCTTGTAAGGGTCTGAGCGGAGAGCCGAAAGCTTGCAAGGAGCCTGGATGGAGCATGTTGGCATTCGGCCCTCTGGAGTAGCCAGAGCAGAACCCCAGGCCCAGCCTGCCTCTTCCTTTCCAGCATCCTCTAGAAGGATGGCCACATGACCTCTAGGGCCAGGACAGAAGCCACATGAGCAGCATGCAGACACCCCCATTTCCAGGGACAATTTTAGCTCTGATCATCTTCACTCCCTGATGTGTGTTTGTTTTGTTTTGTTTTTTAACATTTGGTGTATTTGAGTGGTTGCCACTCTGAAGGAACAGCCTTGACCCAGGCATTTCAACTACTTGATTGGAGGCCTATTTGGAGTCCTTGATCATTGTGGCCTCTCTATTATGGTTTGGATGTAAAAATGTCTCCCACAGGACCATGTGTTTGAAACTTGGGCCCCAGCTGGTGATGCTGCTTTGGAAGGTGGTGGGAACTTTAGGAGGTGGAGCCAGGCTGGAGAAAGCAGGTTCCTTGTGTGTTGGGTCTTGAAGTTTATAACTGGGCTTCCTATATCGTGGAGATGGGAAGTCCTAGCTCCACTTTCCCACCATGATGGCACTTCCTACTGCCACACCTTCCCTGCTGTGGCAGACTGAATATCACCTGAACTATGAGCCAAAATAAACCCTCCTCCTTTGGACTGATTTGTCGGGTGTTGGATCACAGTGATAAGAAAGGTAATGGTAACGTAGACACCCCCTCAAGAGGGCATCGAGTGTCAGCTTGGAGTGCAATGTCCAGTGTCATTTGGGACTGTGCCCATCACATAGCGCCATGTGCTTCAGTTCCTTCCAAGTGTTTAATTGGCGTATGAGTTTCTTCCTATGGTCCTTACCATGGTCCCACGAGCAAAGGATCAGTCATCAGTTTAGATGAGCACATGGGGCTGGGGTCATGCTCAACTAGTGAGTGCTACAACTTTGCCCACATGGCAGAGAACAGCAGGTACAGGACTGAGACCCTGGTTCTCAGCACTGCCTCCTGCTTCCTGCACTCTGAGCGTCCCCATTTTCCACACCACTCAGAGCTCAGGCCTGGGATTCAAACTTGTCAGTGGGAGAATGAAAAGTTGACTTGGGATTTAGTGCACACAGGACTGTGTCACACAGGACTGTGTCGCACAGGAAGGGGACCATGCAGGGGTGTGGCTAAGCATACTCTCAAAGCAGTTAAACAAGGCGATTAGGCTCTGGGTTCTCTCTCAATACTGCCTCTGCCTTACACAAGACATTATCAAGGAAATGAGGGTCACGGAAGCTCTTGGTGGTCCTATGCACCTCCACTTCCCTCACTTTCTACCTGGATCAGGCCGTACCCAGCTAGTCATGAAGGATTCCTATTCACTCGACTCCTTATTTAACTACTTCCACATGGAGGGAGAGGTCTTGCAGGCTTTTCCAGTGCTTGCTTACCTAGTTACAGCTCAGGGAAAATCTATAGTTTCGTCTTTAGTACACACAATGGAAGCACAACCCATTACTGTTCCAAATCTACAGACCTGGAGCATCTGAATGTTCAAGGGCCCTGAAGGGTACTGCCTCTCTCAACCTCTCTGATGCCTCATAGCTTTGGCTCTGATACCCAGGGAAAATAGTGCCACTCACTACCTCTCAAGGCAACAGATAGCCTGTTTAATCCCTGAAACAGTCATCATTTAAAATGCCTTTATTATGGATCAGAGTCTTCCTAATTATCCTGTTTTGAACTCTGGACATTAATTCACCCTGTTTTAGTTACTTTTCTATTGCTGTGACAAGACGCCATGACCAAGGCAACTTATAAAAGGATTTTGTTTAGGGCTTACATTTTCAGAGGATAAGTCCATGACCATCATGATGTGGGGCATGGCTGTAGGCAGGCAGGCACGGTGCTGGAGCAGCAGCTGAGAGCTAGTAGTGTCTTGATCCACAAGTCCAAGGCAGAACTACCCAGGAATTGTGTGGGTTTTTGAAACCTCAAAGCCCACTCCCAATGTTACACACCCCGGAACAAAGACATACCTTCAAATCCTTCCCAAACAGTTCCAACAATGGGGGCGGGGTCAAACATTCAAACATAAAAGCTTGGGGGGGGGGAGCATTCTCATTCAAACCACCATCACTCCTGCCCTCCTTTTACATGGTAATGCTTTGAATCTGTAAAGGCAGCTGGAAGTTCTCCTTAGCATTCCTCAGATGCAAGATCCTTGGGTTCTTTTTCTGTTACTTTTGTTCACATGTTCCCCAAAGAAGAAAAAAAAAATCAAAATGTCTCCAGCCTAAATAGGCACCTATAAATAGCGTTTTCTTCTTTCTATACCACATTGTAGTCAAGATTTAGGGGTGACTACCAGTACCATAATGTACCACACGTTATGCTGACAGCTGGGGAACATTAACGAGATATGACTTGCTCTTTGCCTTGGTGAATTGACAGTAGCATCCACAGTCACTAAGTAGCAAGGATGGATACACTACCTCCTCCTTCCTCTTTTTTCTAAGTGAGTGTGCTAAGTGCATTTACATTTAGTCACTCTGTCCCACACTGACTATTGGAATCATGGAACTCACTGCCCAGGGCACTAGCTCCACACTAGTCTGCCCCTCCCATGTCATCTAGGCTTCCCATTCTCACTATGTGTTTCCTCTCTCCTTGATTTTTCCTCCACTGCCCATGGACCCCACTGTTCAGTCCTCCCATCCGTCTTTCTCCCAGGAACAGGGCAGTCCCCCAAAACACCACCCTTAATTAGTTAATAAAATTCCCTCCATGACACAGGCTGCTCTCCCCCAGAAAAGCCAGTGACAGATATGAGCACCATTTGGTCTAATTAGTTCTGATATTTCACACAACATATTTGTGAGGGTTTTTTTTTGGAGGGGGGGAGGCAGAGAAAATGCTTCTATTAAAAGAACAGCAGGGAGGCTTGGATGCTGGGAAAGGAAGAGGGGGGGTCTTTTGTTAGTGTAGAAGGCCTTTGCGAAGTCAAAACCACCTGTCCGGGAACACTTGCCCCTCTGTTTTTCCTTGCACCTCTCTCCACATTAATTGGCCTCCTCAGGGCTGAGATTCACACTTTTCCTTATTCCAATGACACGAAGTTCCTGATTGAGGAATCTTGTCTATTCCTCATTCCTATTGTGGCAGAAATCTACACAGGATGATGAGGTAACATCAGAGGGGGCTTAGCTATGAAGTCCTAGAGCGCTAGGGCACAGTGTTCTACAGTCGGGTCTTTGCTGTGTCTTACACTTTGACCTTGGAATGATTATTGAATTCTTCAAGGGCACTTGGCAGATGTGTCAGGGCAGAGAAAGGGAGATGGGGTACGAGTGTACCTTGAGCTTCTAGGATTGATATCTCTTGAGATACAGAATATTGGCTATTAACGGAGTGTGTAAATTAGGAGTTGCTCTTGACATAGAAAATCAATCGCCTATTCCTCTGTCACCGTTTCTGTCATCTGTTTATAACCTGCAAGTTTTAGGAGCTGGGCTTACCACTCCACCATCCTGAGCTGAACGTGCTCTTCTCTCACCTTCCTACATGGCTCCAATCCCATGAGCCACCTCGTCAGTCCACAACTGAAGGTGGACATTAGCTCTATTTTTCTTTTAATAATACTCTTGGTTTTTTTTCATGGTGTCTGATCCAGAGTCCATACATCTTAGTAGAGCCAGAAATAACAGCAGAAAATCTAGCTTCCTGGGAGTTCCTGGAAGAAGCCCTGGGACAGGACCTCAGAACCCTTGGGCTCCTGAGAAATTCATCCTAATTTGTCTTTTAACTGTGGGCAATGACATCTCCTCTCCAGACCCACATCTCTAAAATGTGAGTCCTTTAGGAACCAGTGCCTATCCCTTCCATGCTTCCCAGGCTGCTATAAACCACCGCTGTGGTTGTTCGGGTACCTGAATAACCTGTTGTGGTCGATGTTCATCTTGCTCTGGACCCTCTCCAACTGAGCCCTACCTGAAGTGGCTGTCCATTATACTCACTCCTAGACAGGGTATGGTGTGGCTTCCCCTTAGAAGTAGGAGGTCCATGAGTAAAATCTTCTACTTCTAGGTGTTGTTTCAGAGTGTGGGCTAGGAAGTTATCCTACATGTGGATCCTGGCTCTGCATCATCATCAGGTACCACCCTGGTACTCCTCATTTCAATTTCCTTATCTTGAATGTTATGGTAGGATTAAGAGGGAAAATGCCATGTAACCCTTAGCACCATGCCTGATTTCAGTAAACACTCCATGATGGTGGTTGTTAATATTCTGACCTGCCCCTTGAACTCCCACCCCTTGGTGCCACCCTGACCCCTTGGCGCTACCCTGCATCCTGATTGTAAAAGCCTCATTTTAAGGAAAACCCCCTCCCCTTCCTCTCTCTCTCTTCTGTCTTTCCCCCTTCCCCACCAAGAGTGTGTACACCTCGGCTTTCCCTTCCTTCTCTTTCTTCCTGCCCCCCTTTCCCTATCTTTCTCTTTCTCTCCCACTATAATAAACTTATGGGGCTGGAGAGATGGCTCAGAGGTTAAGATCACTGACTGCTCTTCCAGAGGTCCTGAGTTCAATTCCCAGCAACCACATGGTGGCTCACAACCATCTGTAATGAGATCTGGCGCCCTCTTCTGTATACATAATAAATAAATAAATGTTTAAAAAAAAAAAAGCTCTAGGAGGAGCCAACTATAAAAAAATAAAATAAATAAACTTGTTCACACACATGGATGCAGCACCTGGGTTGTGAATGAATGTCCACCCACTGGTGCCATGCCCTCATGGTATGTCTTGCCTGCTACCCACCACTGCATCTGCCCTCAAGCGTGGGATAACCTAGCCAGCCGGGGTCCCCTGAATGCAATATCGTAAGAGTAAATATTGTCATGGTGATGATACTCGGGATAAATCCTTATGACCCCTTCCTTCCAATCAGAAGTGTTCTCTGCCAGCCTACCTCAATATTATTGGTGTTCCCTTTAATGAGGGACTAGAAAAAAATATATCATTTAATTATATCCCTGCCTCTATGAATTCTGAATTCTTTCAAAAAATGAAAGAAGTCAAATAGAGATTTTTAAAATTAGCTTTATTGCTGCAAAGCTCAATTAGGGGAGAAGATTCGAAGATCTTTTCAAATACTTTTCTCTAGTTCCACACCTGGGGTTGTTCTAGAGAGTTGTGTAGGCAAAAGCAAACACCCTGTGGAGAGAAGCCAGGAGCATGACACCTTAACAGTTCTAGGTCAAGAAAAGCAGCTCCGTGGATTGGAAGCCACCATGCCTAATCCTCGAACATTCTACTTTCCCAGGGAGAGGGGGTGCTGGAGGGTCAGGCAGGAAAGTGACAGAATGTTCCCTCCCAATGCTCCAGGGAAGATGGAACTAGAGTGAAGGAAGAAGACAGGGTTCCTGCTACAACTTCCTGCTAAAAGTGCTCACTTAGGGGAAATGGCAGCTACTGCAACAGTGTGAGGTCACCAGACATCTTCCAGATGCTTCCACAAGTTATTTTCAAAAGTTCTAGATGCCTTCCCATATAATATATATATATATATATATATATATATATATATATATATATATATATATAATTACATTTTTTACCATAAAAGAAACACAAAAGCAACATGTGATAGTAAAGGCTACCACTGGGAGGTGTAGATCAGTGGTATGGGGGCTTGGCCAGCATGCATGAGGTCCTAGATTCAATCTCTGATCTTTGAAAAAGAAAAAAAAAATCCTGTGAACCAGAGTTTTGGGTGCATTGGTACTAGTGAGGGAGCCCTGAACTAGAATCAGTATCTCCATTTCCTACCAAGTCCATGACCAGTTTTGTGCTCATAGGACATTGAATACAATTTATGTAAGTGTGATTTATAGATTTAGGGATAAACTTACTATATCACATACTCTAAGCTGTGTGCCATAGAGGAATTTGTTTCCCAGTGCCCCGGGCTGTGTGTTCTGGAAGTCAGGCCCTCTGTGTCCATAGCAGGTCCTGGAAGTCCTGCTTGCCTTTTTGCTTCCTTTTTGTAGTACCAAGAACTCTTACTTCCGGTTGGCTTTCTGCATGTCCACGTGACCTGCACATTTCTAAAGCACAGCATCTTCCTGACAGCCCCAGGAGGCAGGTGTGCAGCCACCACAGGACCCTGGCAAAGGGGTGACACTCAGGGTTCCAATCAACAATCTCTCTCCCCTCCTGCTCCAGCTCTTGGCAAAAGCTTCCTGGAGTTCAACCTGAGGAGCAGATGAAGAGCTCTCAACGCCCCCTTCTGAGGGGTGGGGGAGTTGATAACCTCCTGCTGCCTGCTGGGATAGATGTTGTCCCCTGAAGAAGGCAAGGTGACAGCTTCTTTACTGATGGCCCACTCTAGGACCTTTCCTCTGGTTTCCTGTCACCAGACTCTCCTTGTGCTCCTTTCTCCCTACCGTCTCTTCACAGCAGGACTTGGGCTTTTCCCTGAGCCCTAGTCCCTTGGTCCCTTGTCTAGCTCCCTTCCTTGGATCAGATTCCATTTCTGGAATCCTCACATATCAACCCACTAGAAGCTGAATGTAGATGGCGTCAGTACCTGATCAATCCACTGAGTACCTGATGTAGGTGGCATCAGTCTCAGAAGCCTCCCTCACCTTCCGTGGTAGCGCTTACCCAACTTGAGCAGCCTCTGGCTCACTGATAACCAGACTTTGACCTAGCCCCGCTGTCCCACCCCCGACCTTGTCCTTTGACCTCTAGGCATGTGACTGCAGGAATCTCCACTCTGAATAGATTGCCTGTCCCACCCTGATCCTTTCTGCCTTGCCCTGCTTCCAGCAGGAGCTCCTTGGATCCTGAGCAATCAAGGTCATGCCGTTGGTGACATGTCAGCTGTCATTGTTTTTTCTCATGAGGCCTTAACTGTCACTCAAAGAGCAGGCAGTCCTGTTAGTTTGCCATCTTAATTGTCAATGTATTTATTTTTACTAATGCTTTGTCAGAAAACATTGATATCCCTTTAAATAAAGGTTTTTAACAGACTTTCTCTAGGGAGTTTCTTGCACTGGTGGAGGAGAGGCCAACATTTTCCCCCTAAGGAGCACAACCCTAATTTTATCTCAAAATTGAATAAGAAAATAAAATGCATGCCGTAAGAATTCATTTCATAGGGAATTTCCCTGGGTGGCAGATACATGGAGATGCTTGTAGATAGATAGAGGAATCCTAGGACATAAAGACAGTCTGCCCCTATGTGTGTGGTTGGTGACCCCTCAGTCCCGCCTGGGTTCACCTACAGAGAAATGAATGCCTGCTTGGAGAACATTTCTGCCTTTTGTTGGACAGCTTAGATTAGAACTATTTATTTCAGTGTAGCATTGATCAGGCCCTGTTGTAAATTTACAAGCATGAATCTGTTTACTCCGCAGGCAGCCTTACATGATGGACACTTTTCCTCTCCACTCTACAGAAGTGAAAACAGGGAGGCAATGGAGCCTGCTGAAGGTCACCACACACGTAGGAACCAGCAAAATAGACAAAACTAGCCAGCGCCTGGGGGCAGAAACTATGTCTCCTTCCCCAGGTTGCTTCTCAGGCATGGCCATCATCGGGTCATCATTTTGATGGGCTGTGGACCATCTACTCTTGGGCTCAGACCCTTGCTTCACACTCTCTCTCCATGGGACATGGCCCAGGGACTCGACACACAGCATCTTTGCTGCCTGATAGGGAGCATGATTCATCTCTAGCATCTGCTTTCTTCACCTGGAAGGCTGGATTCTGCAGGATGCAGAGTCTAGTCTGTCCTCAGATGAACTTACAGCAGAATCCCCATCATGCCAGCCCACTTGGCAGCCACACAACATTCCCAGGCTGGTCAAAGACCTCCATCGACAGTTCTATTCATCTTGTCCTCGATGGACCTCATGGCTGCTTGTGGTTATTGGATCCAGAAAGCCATCTTGTCAACCTGTCCAGCCCCTTTAACATCTAATGATGATCCTGCCCCCTCGCCTTTAGGGGCTAGGAATTGCTTGCACTGTACTAGCCCCTACAGTTTGCACTCTTATTCTTCCATTTGATGGTACCAAGGGACCATGAAATATGAAAAGGGGAAAAAATGAACCAGTGGGGCAGGAAGCTATGATTGGAATGTGCTTTCTAGACGATACCCAGAGCCCATTTCTGGCTGCTTCTGACTAACATGTGATCAGTTAGTATCTAAGTGTCTGGTTTCGGACTGGAGAGTCAGTCTTGTGAGTCTCCCTGCCAACTGCCATGTTAGTTAGTGTCTTAAATAAAAAAAAATATCTAAGGGGCCTGTGACTGCCAGTGATTTGGTGGCTCCCTCAAACTTTTGAAAGCAACAGCAGGCACAGAGCGAGAGTTTGGGAATCAGGGAAACAGAATTCTCGTGCTGGGTCTCAGTCGTCTTGTCCATGTAATGGTACTCTAGCCAGACTTCAGGACTTGGTTCTTGGGCCTCTGAGACTGGAGGCTAATGGGGGCAGGGAGTCGTGGTACAACATGGAAGCCAGGAGAGTCCCCCACCTGTACAGTCACACACAGCATGGGGCTGATCAGCGAGGAAGGGCCAGACGCCTCTCTGCTCCCAGGCAGGGGAAA
This sequence comes from Peromyscus maniculatus bairdii, assembly GCF_049852395.1. Classification (NCBI taxonomy): domain Eukaryota; kingdom Metazoa; phylum Chordata; class Mammalia; order Rodentia; family Cricetidae; genus Peromyscus; species Peromyscus maniculatus. The sequence continues at coordinate 59,112,428 of NC_134854.1, read as the reverse complement.
GAGACAAGCGGACAATTAAAGTTCAAACTGGCATTTGGGGGGGGGGGGCTGGCATTCATTAGCAAGGCTCTGATTAACAGCATCCACTCAAATGACATTTGCACACTTCCCTCCCACCTGGAGCTCCTGCCACTACCTGCCCCGACATCTCCTGAAACCACCTCTACCTCCAAGACAGACTCCAAGGGCAGACAAGAAAGGACCTGATTAGAGAGGGACAATTGTCACCTGTGGGTCCCAGCACAGAAGTCCTCCATTTGATAAGCCAGTGGTCAAGTTGGGGGGAACAGATTGGTTCATCCCCAGAAAAAGAAAAGGACTGCGATGAGGAACTCGCAGAATTTCCTCTTTTTTCTAAGAAGACAATGCAGCCGGCAGGGCTTCACCTGTCATGGGGAACTGGGGAGTGTGTGGGGAGGTGGGTGCCCCAGCACCAATACCTGTTCCTTCTATTTCTCCTCTCCGCCCCCCACTCCTGCTCTCCTCCCCTGACCTAGCCTCTGTCAGGCTCTCTGCCCATGATGGATTTTTCAGGCTTCATTTAGTGACATAACCATCCCGGCGAAACATACAAATGGCGCAACCATGGATCGTAATATGCAGTAAACGGTTTTTTACCTCCTATCATTTTTTTTTTATAGGAAGAAATTGGCTTTGTGCTCCCCTTATGCCCCTCCCATTTGCAGGTGGGCTATTGCAGGGGGAGGGGTCCCCTCCGCTCCTTCATCTGTGAGGCTGTCAGCTCTGTTCCAAACACCACTCACTCACTGGGAGTGGAGGGGGCAGCTCAGCTTTGATTAACTGTCCTATGTGATATTAATATCTAACAGAAGGCTGTATTGGCTGCCTCTGCAGAAGAACAGCCATGGGGGGAAATGCAAGCACCCCAATGGGCTTCAGTTCTTTATTTACTTGTATTTTGGTTTCTAGAGGAGTCTGGGTCCCCACCCCCACCCCACCCCCTGCATCCTGCATCCTGCATCTCTTGCAGGGTGTCCTTGGCTCTCATTTGTTTTTTTTTTTTTTTTTCTGGTTTCTCCTATCTATGCAGAGGAGGCTCAAAGTTCTATGGCTTTGTTCTATGGCTTTGCTATGTTATAAGATTAGAGGAGAATCTCTGACCAAGCCAATTCAGGAGACAAAGCAACATCTACTTACCTCTCAGAAAGGAGGACCCAATGATGCCAAACGCTGTATCTTTTGCTCTAAGTCAGGGTCCTGGCCAGGTCATTCACTCACCCCTCTAAGCTGCCCCTTGTGTCCCTTCTGCCCTACAAACTGGCTCCAGTGGCTTCATTTCTCCCCCTTTATGCAGACCAGGAGGTGTCAGGCCTCTAGTCTAGGCCGTCTGCTCTTTTCTAAGAGTAGAAATGTCTAGAAACACATTCAAGGAGCGGCCATTGTGGGGAGGGAGAACGATTTTGCTGAAGGAGTTGGGTGATGACTAGATAGCTCTTCCATAGTTCTGGACCCATCCTGTCTGCTCAGACAGCAAATCCCTACCCTCTCTACCTCTTTCTCTGCCCTCTTTCCTGTCAGCTGCCTCTTGCACACCCAGGAAGGTGGAGAGCATCGGAGTGTCATCATATTGTGGTAGCCTCCTCATTCTACCTGCTGCTACTAACTGTCTCCATGTCTGAAGAGGCATCTGCTGCTTAATGCTGTACTGCCAGCAGAGTTGGAGAGAGATTAGAGAGACAGAGATTGGAGAGACAGAGAGACAGAGACAGAGAGAGTGTTCTAGTTCATGGATTGAGCCCTGCTATATAGTGGTCTAGACCTCCCTGGTGGAACCGACTGTCCACCTCACTAATTGGATAGCAAAGAGACAGACATCACTGCGTGTCTTATAAAGAGAGATGCATGCCCATGTGGGGACTCTAGCATGCCCCCATGCATGCACATACTCATTTTGGAGTGGTGCCTGCATGTTAGGCACACAGGCCCAGAATGATGCTGGGTACTTAGGTACTCTGATGTCAGGATGCTGTTTGGAGAGGATAGATAACGCCTGAACAAAGGGGAGTCCTCTGAGAATGGTCAGAAGTTCTATAGAATGGTCAGGGCTGGGATGATGATAATTATTCTCCTGAGACTTTAAATACTCACACGGCATCAGACCACACCTCCATTTCTGGTGAGCCTCAGAAAGAAATACAAGGAGAAGATCAACAGGGATTTCCAGCTAGCTTGGACTCTAGACATGGCCAGCATAGAGGGGAGCTAGTCATTGACAGGGCTGTCCATGACAGCTATGTGGTTTGGCCTGCACAGGATAGGGTGGCTGCCTACCAACACTGAAGGATTTTCATGGGGAGAAGCAATCAGTTAGCTCTGTGTTGTGCCAGAGGACAAAGGTAGGGCAGTCATATCACAGGATTAGAACGTACTTTTTTTTTTTTTTTTTTTTTTTTGCTTGCTTTCCTTTTGCAGTGTTGGAACCCACGGGCTGGGCAAAGTGCTATAACATTGAGCCTCATCCACAACCCGTGGGCACAGAACTTTTTTAAATTCACTTTTTAAATGAGTGTGTGTGTGTATATGTGTGTGTGTGTGTGTGTGTGTGTGTGTGTGTGTGTGTGTATAGATATGTGCATGTGTGTAGGGTCTGCAAAGGCTAGAGCCATCAGATCTCCCTGGGGTTAGAGTTACAGGCAGTTAGTTGTGAGCAGCCCAATATGTGTGCTGGGTACTGAACTCTGGTCCTCTGCAAGAGCAGTATGCACTCTTAACCACTAACCCACCTCCCCAGGCAGCTCCTCCTTCCACCCACTGCTAAGTAGGTCTCTCTCCCACATTTTGTCCTTCCTCATGGTTTACCTTGCTTCTTTCCGCCAAAAGGATTAGGCAGTGATTTGGGCCAGATGTCAACAACTGTATTAGCCCCCTTTTCATTATTGTAATGAGATAGTTGAGGCAGCATATTTAAGAAGGAAAAGAGGTTTACTGAGTTCACAGTTTGGAAGGTTGAAAGTCCAAACAGTAGAGTGCTAACTCCGGAGGGCCCAGCTTTGCTGCTGGTGGCTGATGTAATGGCAGATGGTGGTATAGTGGTGGAGGATTCCTCACTGACAGGAGTGCATGAGAGAGGTCACTTGGAGGGTGCAAAGCCGGAGTGAGGGAAGTGGGTCGTCTGGGAACCTCCTCCTCCACCTTGCCTGCTAAACATTCTACCAGCACTCAACAGCACCACACTGGGGATCAAACTCCTAAACAAGAGCCCTGGGGAGCACACTCATTGCAACAGACAGACCCTAACATTTGTGCGGAAAGGTTCTTGCTCTGAGGAAAAAGCTGAGCAAGATCACACATAAGGGTCCTACCCTTCTGGGGCTTTGAGTTCTAACCATTTTTCCTTCAGTAAGGAAATTTGAACTCAGGGCCACAGAAATAAGAGGTGCTCATTTTAGCCTCGAGAACTCAATGCCCCTCATACAGCCTGTACAGCCTTGAGGCCCTGGGACCTTACCTCACCCTCAGAAAACAAAGCTAAAGTCATTGCATGTCCTCCCTGCAGGGCCAGGCCAAATTACTCCCAGCCCTCAGGGGTGATGGTCTGTTGGAGATTTGGGTTCTCAACACAGACAAAACAATGGAGGAAACGGTGGTCCTTGGATGAGCTGCTGTGGCTCACAAGAGTGAAGACAAGTTCTTCCTGTCACTACCCCATGCCACATCCTGGTTTTCCCTGCTGTTCCATAGATTGGCTTCGCTGGCTGCCACTCAGAGAGGGCAGGACTAAGAAGCAAACGAGATACAAAGGAGGTGTGCCAGGGCAACTAAATCCTGGGCTTAGCAGACAAAGTCATGGCAGTGAAAACAAATCTATGTGGGAGCCTCCAGCAGATTTTAGACACCTTGATTAATCATAACTTGCTGCACATTATTTCCCTATAAACAAACTACAATGTTACTCATATAAACAGCTTTATCTTGACAGCTGCAAAATGTCAGGATTTAATGTAGAATGAGCAGAGACACACCATATGTTCCCACTCCAGGCCTGGAACACACCAACTTCCAGCATACTGCCTCCCCTCCAAAGGCGTGCTTACAAAAGAGGCCTGGGCTTCTGCCCTGCCGTGGCTGGCCCACTGCTTCCTAGTCCCCAGCCCCTGATTTCCTGAACTCCGATGGCTCCAAAACAACTCAGAGGAAGGCTCTGCTCTGAGGGTGAGGAGCAGCAAGCCAAGTGGCAGCTTGGCAAACGTGGCTGCTGTTGGGTTGTTATAATCTTTTAAATAACCGACTCCAATAAATACAGGTGTACCACATGGGGAAACCCATGGTGATAGTGTAATTAAGAGAAACAAGGCAATGTATTCCTGGTTTCCTGCTAAGGAGGATGGCTTCTACCTTTGCCAATACAAAGCTTATGAAAGATGTGAAACAAACGAAGGCCCCCACGGAAGTGAACAACTTAACTTGTTCAGGAACAAGTTTAGTGAGGAGGAAATAGATCGGAATGCACTGAGGTAGAGTGAAAGAGTCTGTGCCTTGAGGTGGTACGTCAGTCAGCCTTCCTTCCCATTGCCGAGACAAAATACCTGAGAAAGAGTTCTTAAAAGGAGGAAAGACTGATTTTGACTCATGGTTTCCAAGGTTTCAGCCCGTGGTCAGTTGACTCCATTGTTTCTTGGCTGTGGTGAAGTAGAAGACCATGGCAGGGGACAGTTGTAGAGCATGGCCACTCAGTTCATGGTGGTCAGGAAGCAGAGGGTGAGACAGGAAGGGGCCAGACAAGGTGTCTAGTGACACACTTTCTCCAGCGAGGCCATCTCTCCCATGTCCCATCATACTACGAATCCATCAAAGGATTGATACTGATTAGGTCATAGCCCCCAGCACCCAGGAACCGCCCTCAAAGCCTATCATTTGGCAACACAAACCCAACATATGAGCTCCCAAAATATATAAGACACCTCAGCTTCAAACCAGAACAAACGTGTTCTCTTCCCAGAGAGAAGGAAACAGTCCAGCCCACATGCAAAGGTGCACTTAGATAAGCTGTTTTAGTGGACAGAACTGCTGCTTACTCAGTGTCTTTCCTTCTAGTACCTTTCTGTATGGCATATCCATGCTAAAAGGCCTGTAGACCAGGAGTCAACCTAGACCCTTGCCTATTTAATAATGAAGCTGTATTGGAATCTTGCCATATCCATTCACTTATGTGTTGTCTCTGCTCTTGTACTATGACCACAGAACCAAGGAGCTACCTCAATATGAGGATTAATTTTGATTGTCAGTTTGGTTACATTAAGAAATACTCAGGACACTAGCAAAGCTCATCTCTGGTCTGTCTGGGAGGACATTTCAAGAGATGACTAAAACATACCCGTTCTGACTGCATGACTGGATGAATCCACTCATGGAGCCTTAATATGAAGCATTTACTCTGAAGTGGTGACGTAGAACTAAGGGTCCAGTTGAAGAAAGCTGGCCACTAGAGCCATGTCCGTAGGGCTCTCTTGCCCCGGCCATCACTTAAAATCCCTTTGTCTGATTTCTGCCCACTGTGGTGTGAATTGCTTTGTTCTGCCCTGCCCCTTTCTGCCACATTGGACCAATATCTCTGAAACTGTTAACAAAAAATCATCCCTCCCTCCCCTACCTTACATCGTCTCTCTCAACTAATGTAGGAAATTGGTATTGGGGAGTTGGAGTCATTGCTACCTGACCCAGTGGTTCTTTTGTCATTTGAGTTGGTACCTAGGGGGAATTTGGAAAAATCTGGAGAAACTTGGTAGAGAAATCAAGGAATGATGTCAACATAACTCAATAGATAATTTTAGTGGGAGCTCAGAAGATAAGGTTGCTGTCAGAAATGTGGACAGTGAATATCAAGCTCATGAAGTTTCAGATGGGGAGAAATACTCCCACTGAGAGTTGGGCTAGAGGCCACACAAGTCACATTGTGCAAAGAATCTGTCTACATTTTGTCTATGTCCTGAGATTGAGGGTAGTATGAATGGATTAATTTATCTGGTGGTGCAAATTTTAAGAAAGTCTTAGATGTTTTTGGCAAGGTTAATAATGAGAATCCAGTGCAAAAGCCAGAACAGAAACACTTGAAAAATATATGATTTGGATAGAAAAGGAGTATATTTTAAGTTGTAGATAAGGAGAAAACATTATTGCCTAAGAAATGAATGCCATTAAAAAGAAGCCAAGCAGTTTGCCCTTGGACAGTAGAAAAGGTACCTTGAGGGCACATCTCATCCTAGTCAGATGCTATAGGATTAAATCTTTTGTAAGTCTTGCTTTTCTCTTCTATTTCTGTCTCCATTTCACTTCTGTTGTTGCTATAAAACAACCACAACAAAAGCAATTTATAGCAGAAAAAAAGGCTAATTTAGCCCACAGTTCTAGGTTACAGTCTACAATTGTAGAGAAGCCACAGTGCCAGGAACCTGAGACATCTAGTCACATGGCATCCATAGCAAAAGCTCAGAAAGGATTGATTCAGTTCATGTATAATTGTCTCGGCTTGCTTTTCCTACTCTTCTGTACTTCAGAGTTTCCTACGTAGGAAATGGTGCTGCCTACAGTAGGCAAGTCTTCTTACCTTAATCTGTGTAATCAAGATAGCCAACCTCAAGACAATACCCACAGGCCAACTTGACCTAGACAGCTGCCCCAAGTGATTCAGATTTTGTCAAGCTGGTAATTAAAACTAGCCATCACAATGACCCCATTCCCCTCTTTTGGAATAACAGTGTTTATTTTGTAACATTGTTCATTTGAAGTATGTAACTTGCTTTTGATTTTAAAGATGCTCTTAGGTAAGACCTTTGAGTCTCAGAGAGGACTTTCAACTTGGACTTTTGAACAGTGCTGACACTAACACTATAAGGATTCTAGCTATCAAATGGAATTAATTTTTCATTATAGGGTACACATGAACCTTTTGATGGCCAGGCAGTGGAATTTACTATTTAAGGAGATCAATTTGATCATCAATTCATTTGTACTAAATACCTACAATTCTAGTAAAGCACACCTTGGGTGTGTCGGTGAAGGCTTGATGGTCAATCCTTATTGTAAACTTGAAAATTTAACTGAAAGGGAAAACCCATCCTGACTGTGGACATCACTGTGTCAGACTGGGCAATAGTAAAGGAAGAAAGTGAGGTGATCGTGAGTACTCTCTCTGCTTCTTGACTGTGGATGCACTGTGGCCAGTGGCATCACTCTTTTGCCTCCACGCCTGGTGTACTACGTTCTCTCAGATTATGAGCCCAGATGAGTACTTCCTCCCTGATGTTGTTTCTTGTCGGCTATTTGGTCACAGCAAGAGGAAAGTAATTAGAAGGTCTCTCAGGACATGATTAGATCGTGAGGTTTCTGGTCTAATAAATAGATAATCCCTTGATGGGATTACAGTAATACATTAATGCTATTGTAAGGTAATAAAGGTAGGAGACGGAGCCTAGTTGGAGAAAGTGGGTCACTGGAAACGCGTTCTTAGGGCTATATTCTACCTTAGCCTCTTCCTGTTTTTCACATCTCTGCTTTCTGGCCATCATGACATAAGCTGTTCTCTGCCATGCCCCGTCATGCCACCAAGGACTGACTCTTCTAAAACTGTGAGCCTAGATAAGTCATATTCCTTGAGTTACTTCTCTCAGGGGCATTTGGTCACAGTGATCATAAACAAATTAATGTACTCACAGATCACAAGACTGCAGAACTGAAGTCTGATTATCTGACTCTTGACTAAACAAGTGAGCTGATCTCTACTCTATGCCACTCCCTACTAGACACTTGAGACATGTATAAGGATATTTGGCAGCCGATGAGCTAATCTCCTCTTCGGGCTCTAGACTCCTGATTGACTTCTAGGGAAATACTGCCCATACCTTATTGAGTTGGTGAGATGACCTTCCTCGAGAGGAGCATGCAGGCTCAAGTCTCTGACAAGCTTACTCCTATGACTTGCTTCTGGAGTGGACAGAACTGATTTGTCCTGGGTAGTTGTTCCTTAAAGGAACCATCGCTGTCTTTGGACAGAGCAGATGTAATCTTCTGCCCCTTTTCTAGACTCCTAGCTATGTGATGGGTATATGAGCCCCCCTGTTGACCTTCTGGGTGTTTCTTTTGACTAAAGAGTGCTTGTTTGTGTTGCTCATAACTAGCAAACTCTAAACAGTGTCAGCAGACTCCCCCTGCTGCCCTAGAGTCGGGTGTAGACTCAGAGCCTCTTTACAGATATCTCTCAGCTTGGTCCTGGCTCATCTGTAAAGCCTCACTTTTTCCACTTTCTGACACCTTCATTTGTGCCCAGTGACCACTCCCTTACCCCACCAAGTTCTTCTCTGGGATCCTGACATGAAGTTTAGGTTTAAATAGAGGCTAAGGGGTATGTATAGCTAAGCAGTCCTGGACAAGGTATAGTCCTGCCCACCATGAACCCAGCATTATCTTTACTCCAGTCTTTCCTGAAAGATGGTCTGGCTAGTTGCCAGAACTGTCTGATCTCTTTTAGAGAGACAACCTCCAACCTCCTCTCCTTTGGCTGGCACCAGAATCTCAGCCTTTTCCTTCTCCAGGCATAAAACTCCTGGACTTGGGATCTATGATGTCAAAAGTTTGATAGTCAGATGCACAAGCGTCTTTCCTTGGAATATGTCTCTCCCACCAGGACTCTTAAAGCCACAGGACTTGTGACTTTGTCTATTGCAGGCTGTTTTTCTCTAATTTGCTATGAGCGTGTTGCTATAAGACTTCTTTTACTTGTGGATATTTCGGAGTACATCAAGGCCATTGGATGTTTGAATGAACCCCTTATTTTACCACTGGTGTTGTGTTGACTGCTAACACATCTTGCTCCTGCGCCTACCGAGCCCTCACCCTCAGAATCCAACAATCCTTCCTGCTGATACTCTGAATGTGTGCCCTGGGTATGTTTCCCGGCTCCTGGTCACTCAAGCTCAGGACTTGGCTCCTGCTCCCTCAGACTGATCCAGTCTTCTTCCTCCCTTCATCCCTGTCCTTCTGACTTTCATCATGGAGGTCCTGACCTGTTATCTCAGTTCTCCAGTGGCTGGAAGTTCTGCACTCAATCCTCACAGTTCTTGGCCAGAACTCTGTTGGCTGACACCAGATAAGACAATCTCCAATCCCAAAGCCCCTGAGGGAGACAAAAACCTTCCAGATTGCTTCCCTGGGTTTCTTAGGTACACCTTTCCTCCCTCCCTCCCTCCCTCCCTCCCTCCCTCCCTCCCTCCTCCTCCTCCCCCTCCTCCTCCTCCTCCTCCTCCTCCTCCTCCTCCTTCTTCTTCTTCTTTCTCTTTCTCTCTCTCTCTCTCTCTCTCTCTCTCTCTCTCTCTCTCTCTCTCCTCTTTAACAGAACTTACAGCTTAAAACAGGCTTGTCTTGAACTCTCAGTCTTCCTGTTTCTGTTTCCCTGGTGTTGGAATTACTGGTGTGTCCCAGCATGCGCAGATGGGCTTGATACACTTTCTAACCCAGATCTAAGATAACCTGGTCTGGGTTATCCCACAGTATCAGGTCTGGCAGCAGGGTGATTTTGCCATGAATCCTCTGGGGAATGCATAGCTGACAAAGTTTATCAGGACAGCTAAAGCCCAAATCCCGGGGCTCCTGGCCTATCTCCTTCTCTTGGAATCCAGAACTCTTGGTGCTTCAGGCCCACCAGGGGGAGATAAGCATTGTGAAGCTTCGCAGGCCTGTCTGGGAAGGAGCTCAATCTCTCTGTGTCCTACTTTGGCTACTTTGTGCACTTTCATGGTGGGCCAGTGCCTTTTGAGTGTAAGATCCTCTTTGGATGTCAGAATCAGTCTATGGCTGTACTCTCTGTCTTCAGTTTTCCTATGCCAGGAGGACTCTGAAAATGTGCAGAACATCCCACATCCTAATCCTGCTGTCTGGGTCAAGAAGGGATCTTGGTTCCTTGCCAGTTGATGGAGTCTTCCAAAGAGCAGATTGTCCTAACCCAGCTCCACAAGTCCAAACCCGAGCTTAATGATGCCCAAATAAGGCTTCACCCTCAAGATAAAGATATCCTTCTGGGCTTCTGAGCTCACATCTGAAGGTGACTGACAGATGCCGGTCCCTGCTGCCAGTAACTTCTCCAGGAGCCATGAAGTCAAAACAGATCTGGTGGGTGAGAGAGAATTCTGGAAAGAAGATGAACAAGTATGTTGAAGTGGTCAGGACAGGCCTGCCCTGTCAAACAGACTAGATTGTTTCTACAAGCCTTTAGAATGTCCCTGAAGGTCTGAAAATTCTGTTCCAGAAGCGACCTCTCCAAGCCTGCCTCTCATGCCCAGAATATGCAAAATATGCATCTTACCACATGCCTTGTATCTGATGTTGGATCTTGGTCTCTGCGGCCCTGATGGAGTGGAAGGAGACATGACCTCAGGCTATCACCCTGTTCTTATACAGCCTGGTCTTCCTGAGGTTGGCAGCTCACCTCACTAGCTCTTAAGTTTTCCATGATGGTGTGGAACTGGCAGCCAATGAATTTGATACCATCTCTGCTCCAGCCCCTCCTTCTCACTCTGTGCTCCCAGGGCAGGGGGACACAGAGGTTGTCTTCTTAGTCATCAGTCTTTTATGTACTTTGTTTTGAAGGCTTGACTCTAGAACTCAAAATACTCTTGGTACCTAAAATGGATATACGCGAAGTAGCCAAAATCAGTCTCCAGTCCTGTTCAAGCAGAGGCTCCCCATTTATGCAGAATCAGGGACCAGGGTTGCTATGAGATGTGATTTCTTGTTGAAGATGGCAATGGAATCATTCACCTCATGTCTCAGGGATGTGACTGTGCTGTCTCCACATTCACAGTGTATAAGCATATAGTGACTGGGAGAGTATGGTGTGAGTCTAAGGATGCTGGTGACCTGTTGGGGAATCTTATCTCTGCCCTCTCTCTCTAAGTTCAGAAGCAATTGATGACAGTTTAATCTAGTCCCATGAGGAAAAGCTTGCTCAGCTGGGAATTTTCAAGGTGTTCTCAAGGGCTTCATGGCTTTCCTGATGTTGATAGGGTTTTCAGGGCCTGAGCAATAACATAGCTGAGCCAAGCCGGGTCCTTCCAAGGTCATTATCGTTGTTCTGAAAATGTAGTTTTACCGCTCCTGGGAGCTGACGGGCCTTCCTAATCATGTTCTCCTTAGACTGATGTTGAAATCAGCATCTCATCTCAGTGAAAAATGAAACCAGCTCTTAATACATTGATAACTGTACTTCATAAAATGGAAGAGGTCAAACAGAAGAAGAAAAGAGGAAGAGGAGGAGCCTATTTCTTCTGGTTGGTTTCCTCTTGTTATAACTTATGAAGTGATTCCAAGTGGAATCAGGTCACATGACCTAAGCCTTCTGCAAGGAAGACGGCCTGTTTCTACTGTGTGTGTGTGTGTGTGTGTATGTGTGTGTATGTATGCATGTGCTCATGTGTGTAAGCGTGTGTATATAAAAGAGACTCAGCACAGCATGTACGATGTTGTGATATTTCAAACCTTTCCCAAGAGCTCTCAGACTCCCTTTATTCCTAGTTTTTGGCCTTAGTCAGTATTTCTCACCACTTTCTGCTATTTTTAATACATTTTTTCAAATGGCTAATAACTGCATTGCATGTGAAATTCAGAATAGATAACTTGTTGAAAACTCAGTAATTCAGTCTTCTCTGCACCCCACCCACCGTTTCTTTTCAGGTGGCCATGGTGACTACCAGAGCCACTGCAAGACTGTTCTGAAGCAAAATTCTTCCAGCAGCCCCTTTAGAGCCAGCTGTTCTGTTTTGTCCTTAAGGACTGAGGTTGTCACATGTTCCTTTCATGTCCGAACAACATCTTTTAGCAAATTTATCTTTCTGGACCTGCGTTTCCCAAGAAAAGGCACATTCTTCATTGCTTCAAGCCTCCGCTACTCCTGATGTCCACTCTCCTCCATCTCCTCCTCCATTCCTGTTCTCCAATTAATGTCAAAGGACTCCAAAGTCCCTCTCCTTCTTTGTCCCCTCTGGTCTCACAGTAATGCAGTGTCTGGCAATTTTGTCTCAATCTTCTCTCTGCAATGCTTAGATCATCCCAGGCTCTGATGCCTCTGCCTGAGGATGCTCCTTTCCTTCCCCGAGCATCTGTCTCCTGCCTCCGTGCTTGGCCAGTCATGGAGAAAGAGTTCATTTCTCTTCTGCTCTCTGCTCTCGGCCATTTACTCTCATCTTTTCTACAACATAGCTCTGGAACTCTGCCCTGACCCCTTCTCTGAACTCGAGCCTTAATTTCCAATTCTCCTGGACACATACACCATATCGCCCTCTGGTGAGCTGAAATTCAAGGGTGCTCTCATGCTAAGCTATGTTCTTTTTATACTACCCTCTTCTCTAGCCTTTAGCAGTGTGTGTGTGTGTGTGTGTGTGTGTGTGAGAGAGAGAGAGAGAGAGAGAGACATACACACACACACACACACACACACACACATGTGCGTGTGTAAGTACACATGAACATCTGTGAGCATGCTTGTGGAAACCAAAGGTCAGCTGCTGCTGTCATTCCCTAGGCACCATCAACCCTGGTTTTTGAGACTGGCCTGAAACTCACCAAGTAAGCTAGGCTGGCCGGCCAGTGAGCTTTAAGAACCTCCATCTCTGCTTCCCCACATTTGGGATTATACGCACATATAACTACACCCGGCCTTTTTGTGTGGGTTCAAGATATTGATCTCAGGACCTCATACTACCATAGCAAGCACTTGCTGGGTGAGCTGTCTCCCAGCAAAAGCTTTTAGCTTTTTAAGAAATTAGTCCCACCATTCTTGAGCTACGCTTAAGTCATCTACACACCTTCCTCATCCCTCTCATCTCTCTCACATTTCGGCAATCCATTCATTTCCATTGATGTGGTCTCCGTGTCCTGTCTAGACCTTGGTGCACTTGCTCAGAGTAATGTCAGCATCCTCCTAGCTGGCTCTGTTTTTCTTTCCTGACACAACTACTTCAGAATAAAAGTCCCAAGTAGAATTTTATCACCTTACCCCTAACAACAAGGTTTTGTGGGTCTGTACCTAGGTAAAGCTATTGTGAAACAGACAAGGGTCTATAGATCTGCCCCTACCTTCTCTCTTGGTCTCAACTACCAGAAGGAAAGCATAGTATATATTTTTCTTAAAACTACATAGCAGAAAGAAAGCATTCTTTTTCACTTGACGTCTGAGTTAAATTTCACAGGCCTTCAATTTCCATTTTCATATATCTGCTATGCATTGTGACTTTTCTGTGGAGGCATTGCAGCATGTGGTACCTGAAAACAAGGAACCTTGGCTAATTCTGCCAGTGATCCCAGAATTGGGTGCCTCCCCCCCTCTCTCTCCCTTTCTCACTCTGTCTCTGTCTTTCTCTCCCTCTCTCACTCTGTCTGTCTGTCTGTCTCTCTCTCTCACACACACACACCCTCTCTTACTCTGTCTCTCTCCCTCTCTCCCTCTGTCTCTGTCTCTCTCTCGCTCTCTGAGTGTCTGTACAAGTGCACAGTTAATATGAAGTTCATGTGAAAGTTAGAGGACAGCTTTGTGGAGTCTATTCTCTGCTTTCAGCTTTATGTGGGTTCTGGGGATCAAACTCAGATCTTCTGGCTCCCATAATCAACTCCTTTACCAGCTGAGCCATCTCACCAGCCTTGGAGAAGTTTTTATATTTTCTTCCAACTCTGAGTCTGTATACTCATTAATAACCTGTTTTGTGGATTAATTGAAATAATATGTGTAGAATGCTTAGCAATTGCATGATGCATAACAGTGCCAAATAAATATTTCCTCTTGTATTTCCAGATATGAACTCTATTCTTAAGACACACTGACATGTCACTGCTGTTTGAAATATGCTTGGTCTGTTCCTTCAGTTTTGGTTTGCGGTTTGGGTTTAGATCCATCTGAAAATCCACCCTGTATTTGATTCCTTCTTCAAGGTTTTCCCATGATAACTACTCAAGGAGAACTCTTAAGCTACTGTAATGGTAATATTGGGTCCTTATAAATTTCCCTTGACTCATAGAATGTACGGTACTAAAGTGGGTCCTAATACCAACCGTGGATGTCAGTTCCTAATACTACCGACCTCTGTCCCTGCTGAGGGAGCATGGAGGAGGGACTGGGATTCTTGGAGCACAAGCCACAGGATTGCTGCCACACCCAGTCCCTCTGTGCTCTTGCAGTCATCTCTGTAGGAAAGTGTTGTAGGATATTATTTTAAGGTGTGTTACATTGTTTATGCTCTGGAACATTTGTTTTAATGATGCAAAGATGTGTTGCATTCTTTTATGTTGCATTTGTTTAACTCTGTGAAGCTGTGTTACTGTGCCTGTCTAAAACACTTGATTGGTCTAATAAAGAGCTAAATGGCCAAAAGCGAGGGAGGAGAAAGGATAAGCAGGGCTGGCAGGCAGAGAGAATAAAGAAGGAGAAATCTGGGAGAAAAGGAAGAAAGAGCAAGAGAATAAGGAAAGTAGGATTCTAGGGGCCAGCCACCCAGCCACACAGCCAGCCATGGAGTAAGAGTGAAAGTAAGATATACAGAAGTAAGAAAAGGAAAAAGCCCAGAGGCAAAAGGTAGATGGGATAATTTAAGAAAAGCTGGCAAGAAACAAGCTAAGCCCAGGCATTTATAATTAAGAATAAGCTTCCATGTGTGATTCATTTGGGAGCTGGGTGGCAGGTCCCCCAAAAAGAGTAAAGAGCAAAAACAACCAACATCAGGAAAGTCCTGGAATCCTGCAGAGGAGGAGTAAGAGGACAGAGAGAAGAAAGCCAGTACAGAAGGATGGAATTTCAGTCATGTGTGGTGTTCTCGTGTGCTCAGACATGGCTTTTCCTCATGGGCTGCCAGTGTAGTCTTATGTCCTACTGAGAAGGGTCACATCTTCCAGAGGACCAGGGAATGCTAAGCTGGTATGCGACCAGCAGCCTCCCCTACCAAGCACAGCTATTACACTTGGTGTTAACACTCTATGGAGGAGTTTGCTATGGCCTCATAGAAACATGTCCACGGTAACCACTGAACTTTTTTCCTCCCCAGCCTCAAGGTTTGGGCTGATTGGCCAGAGGCTGGCCCTCCCAGGTGTTGGATGGAAGGGAATCCTAATCATACCTATTTCTTGCTCATTCTTGCTAGCCACATTACAGAGGCATCTTCTGTGCCTGAACCCTGGGAGACACTCTCATCTCCATCTCTCATCTCTTCACTTCGTACCTTCTGCTGAAAGAGGAAGAACTGGGGTAGGGGATTAGCTTCCCTTTTACTTGTGAAGTGATACAGGCTGAGATGGGGGCCGGGAACTCAAAAGGTGGCCAAGGATGACTTAGAAGTGTGAGTTATGGTTTGCCTTGGAGCCTTTTTCCTTCTCTGTCCCTCAAGGCCCTACCTCTCGGAATCTTCTCAGTCACCCCCCGCCCCAGTCCCAAGGAGCCCTGAGAGCTTGTGTTCCCCCCAGAACCACTAAACAAGGCTGCTATAGGGAAAGGAATGTTCAAGGCAGTCACAAGGATAGGGTTCTTTGGTTCCATGGTTCCCTGTGTGCCATAGTCAGCTGTAGAGAAAGTTATCTAAACATATATGAGACTACATACTCATATATACATATTTATATATGACCACTCATCATGATCAGCCTTATTATAAACATTCTTGTGTTTATAAGTACTCTATCTTTAAGAATTTACATGTCTGATGCTTGATTTATATTGTCTCTAATGTAATATTCTTTATTCATTCTTTGAGAATTTCATACATGCATACAACATATTTTGATGATACTCACTCCCTATTTTTTCTCTTAAGTCCTCCCAGATCCCACCCCATCTACCTAACTCCCTTTCCAACTTAATGTCCTTTCTTTTTTAAAAAAAAGGTATTAAAAAAAGTTTTAAAAACATTTTTATTAATTCTTAGAGATTTTATACAATGTATCTTGATCATAGTTACCCCCATGGCCCCCAACTCCTCCCTGATCCACACCCCACAACTGCATGTTCTCTTATTCTTTTAAAAAGATTATTCTGAGGCAGACCTCTTGGCTGTCTGGCTCTTACAGTCTTTCTGCCCCCTCTTCTGCAACGTTCTCTGAGCCTTAAGTAGAGAGGCTGTATTGTAAATGTATTTATTGGAAGCAGGCACCCCACAGTTAGTCGATCTTTGCATTTTTGACCAGTTGTGGCTTTCTATATGGAGTGCTGTCTGCTACAGGAAGGAACCTCCTTGATGAGGTGAAGGGTACACTAATCTAGGCACAAGGGCAAGCATTTAGAAGCAGCCAGAGGACTATCAGTCATACGTTCTGCTCTAAGTGTCCTAGTCTCACTGGCCACAGGTAGTTGGCTAAATTCACAGCTCTGGCCTTAATTCCCTCTGATTGAGTGGACCTTAAGTTCAGTTAGGTGACTGGTGGTTACCCCTAGGACGTAAGTGCCACTATTGCACTTTTCCGAATATCTTGCCAGGCTGGTTATTGTTATGCTTTGTTGGCATGATTGCAGGGTAGGACCATTGCTTTTCTCTCTTGGCAGCTTGATGGCCCCTCCCAGAACTCTGTGATTTCTTCTGTCTTCCCACCACCTGTCCCTTACCCATGACATTTTTTTTTTCTCTTTGTATTGTCTTTTTAATCATGGCCAATTTCAGAGAAAAGGAAAAAAAAAAAACAAACCAGGAAGCTAATTGTCATAATGTACTTTAAAAATGAAAAATATGTAGAAACAAAGACATTTAGAGCATTGTCTCAAAATAAATTTATGTAAAAGGGGAAAATCACATTGATACTATCTTAACAAATGTACCATACTAATAAATGTTAGTGAGAGGGTGGGCAGGAGGGCATAGATGGAAACTTTTTCTATTTTTCAATGAACTTTTGTGTAAAACTACAAATACTCTAAAAAAGAAAATATATTAATTTTTAAAGCCCCTAAAAGCAAAAAGCCAAGATCTCCATTCGTGCCTTCAAGGCAGGGATCCCCTTACTCATCTCCCTATCCTCAGCCTGAGGCTGTGGCCGGAAGAGACAGGAAGGAGGCTCTTCATCATTCCGTGATGTGAATCCCAATTTATTTTAATGTGACAGCCAGAGATAATGCCTCTCAAGAAAAAAAGAGCCTGGGTTCAGAGAGTTCTGTGTCTAAGTCGAGGTTTCGCTTCTTATTCGCTTACTTTTACCTCAGACAAGTTACTTAGCCCAAGTCATCATATCCTTGGTCATGGAACAAGGAAAAGAATACGTAAGTATTAAATTGTCCTGAAAACCCAGTAAAGAGTATACTAAACCAACACTAGCTATTTCGCTATGAAATGATTTCTTCAGTTCCTTATTGCCAAGTGACCTGCCAAACGAACAAATTCCTTGAGGCTTTTAGGAAACAAACAACAGATGACTATGTTCTTCAAAAAGTTACTATACTTATTTATTTACTGGGGGTGGGGTAAGGAATGTGCATGCCACAACATGCATGTGGACATTAGATGAGAGCTTGTAGGAATCCGCTATTTTCTTCCACTGTGTCGGTCCTGGGGATTAAACTTCAGTCACCAGGCATGGCAGCAAGCACCTTTACCCCCTGAGCTACCTTGCCCATCTGCGACTGTGTTCTAGACTAGATAGAGTAAAGCAAATGGATAAATAGACCATTATTTGATTTGATTAATTTTTAATTTGGCATAAAAAGCAATGACCATCCAGGTGGTGGTGGTGCACGCCTTTAATCCCAGCACTTAGGAGGCAGAGGCAGAGGCAGGTGGATCTCTGTGAGTTTGAGGCCAGCCTGGGCTACAGAGTGAGTTCCAGGAAAGACGCATAGCTAAGCAGAGAAACCTTGTCTCAAACAAACAAAATGACAATGACAAAATGAGTTTCATTATGACATTTTCCTATATATCTAGATATAAATAGTGTACTTTGCTCATCAATCTGGCTTCTTTCCTATTCTTAGTGGTTCACTTTCTTTCCCCAAAATAAGCTCTCTTCAGATTTCATCATCATCATCATATGTATATACATTTACACATATAGATATACATATAGATGTATATGTATATATATGCTGTTTGGTCTTTCTTATCCCCAGTTAGCATCCCTTCCTCTCCTTTTACACCCCTTTCACACTTCACAGAGTGTCTCCTCTACTTTCCTGACAGACAGATGAATCTAGATTCCAGATATGAAAGAAAATGGGATGTTCGTCTTCCTGGGTCTGGTTTATTTTTTCCTTGGCTGGTGACCTCCAGTTTTATCCATTTCCTATACACAACCTATTTTCATTCTTCTGTATGGCCAAATAAACTTCACCGTGTTTCTGCACCGCATTCTCTCTTCTCCATTCATCTGTTGATGGCCATCTAGGCTCGTCCCACCACTTTGCTGTTGTGAATGATGCTTTATAAACATGGACATGCAAGTGTCTCTCTGATATGCTGAGAAGGACAGAATATTTAGGCATGAGGACAGACAGAGAGAATTTCTCCTCAGACATAGCAAGCATTGTCTGTAACATGGAGGAAGCTCAGCAAATGTTAGCTGATGGCGAGGTGCTGGTGCATAATGGTTCATGAGTATTTTGTTCTACAGAGTTTTCCATGCAGTACAACATCAGAACACCTACTTCCTAAGTGACCATGTTAGAGGATCAGGTTTCCAAGTGGCTTAATCACCCCTGTACAAATCCCTCTGGTAAAACTTATTCACATGGTCCCAGCTTTTTTGCAAGGGAGCCTGAGAGAATTTTTTTCTCTGTACCTAGAGAGAGGAAAAAAAATATACACAGAGCTCAGTCCCTACACAGCCATCTTAACAAAAGCTGCAATTTCAAAGCATTTCCCCCTCCCCCAATGCCATCCAATTCTGTGCTGGTGAAAGTGAGATTGCTTAAGTGCTTTTGTTTGAAAATAAAATATTGATTATTTCAAATAGTGGCTGGATTGAAAGACTAAAAAGAGAGAGGGTGATCTGCCAGTAATTGAAAGAGAGAAGAGCAGTTTCTTCTGTAATAAATTATTTGAAGTTGAGTTTCAACATTTTAATGATGATAAAGAAAACCATCTTATTCACTCTGGCCAGTCCCCATAGAAAATGTTCTTGTCTCAAACTATAGATAAAAGTGCCCAAAGTAAAAATCTATTTCTGTCTGCAAGTGAAAAGTAGAGAATGGTGTAATTTTGCCAAAGGACGAAAGCCTAGAGTCCTTTTGAAAGGCAGAACATCCAGTAAGTCCTCTCAGCTCCATGACCGCACACCACATTATACGAGTAGATTCATTTTACTCCTGGGGAGAATTTCATCAGAACAACTGGACTGACAGACAGATGGCCAGATGGAACATTTCCATCTCCAGCCCACATAGCCGAAATCAACAGGAGCACCTTGAAGAACAAGCAGGCTGCAGTTGCTGCTAGAGCCGAAGTTCAATTACTCTCATTATTTGTTTCGTTAAGCAAAGGTGGCCTAATCCAATTTGTAGTATTTGTGATAGTACTATTTTGAGTTAGATAATAATCGTGTCACTCACTCATTAGGTGATTTCCATAACAAATATGTCATCAAACATCCTAAATCACAGCCCAGTCTCAGATATACAGAGGTGACCAGAATATGCTTCCTTGTCCCCCACCCTCAGCTCACACAGAGATCAGGCATGGGACTGGGGCCACATGGCACCCGCTCCTTTCTTTGGGTGCATTTTCTCCCTGTAGCCACTTGTACTAAATTAAAGGCAGAATCCTAGTGCACTCCAATTCCAAATTGTCCAGAGAGTTACGGGTGACCCTTAGAACATTTTCACATGGTGTCTGTCTGTCTTGTGAGCTCATGGAAAGTGTTTTTCCTTCCTGTCATCTTTTCTTGTGACGCCATAGGTTGGGCAAGGGCCCCAACGGCAATGCTAAGCCTTGCAGATCCATCAGAGAAAGACTCAGGAAGTAAAGTCCTCACAGAATGACTCTCCTGGGCCAAGGTCACATCTGTTTCAGTGTGTCCCTTTATCTCCCCAAAGAACCAGAGAAGGAAGGTATTACTTTCCTTTTCCGGATGAAAATGATGCTATTTAAGGAGTTTGGGCCATTGATCAAGGTCACGCAGCTGGCGGTGGTGGTGTTGTGGTTAGAACTAATCCCAGATCTTTCTGGGTGCTGCCTTTACCCTCAGAGGGCGGGACAGGAAGTGGACAAAAGGATGCAGAAGATGCAGATGCCCCACTGTGGCCCATCACCAGGATAATGCAGCCCTGAAGGAGACAGGCATCCAGACGGAAGCCTGTAGGATCCTTCATGCTCCCAGGCCTCACTAATCTCTGCCCCTTAACCTTGGACTCCCACCTACTCTCTTGTCTGGGAGGATGTTTTGCCAACTGCGCCTATTGGCCCTGCTGGATGGGATACCTGTTGCTCATTGGTTGAAACCCTTCCTGGAGGCCTTCTCATTGTGATCTGCTCCACCCTCAGGCTCACTCAGCCCCCCTGACTTCCCTTCTGCTCTTTCTCTGGGTGCAAGGCTGAGAAAGAGGAGCGGCAGCAAGTTAGAGGAATTCAGAGCAATCATAGGGAAGAGGATCTTTCCAATTGTTCTCTTCTGAAGTATGGCCTGCATTCTATTTAAACCTTCTTAACTCACAGAGATCCTCCTGTATCTACCTCCTGAGTGCTGGGATTAAAGGCATGTGCCACCACGACCTGGCTTAAAAAGCTTTTTAAAAAATTGTTTTTATTCGTTGTGTGTGTGTGTCTGGGGGCGGGGGGGAGGGAGAGAGAATTGGGGAGGGAGAGGAAAAGGGAGAGGGAGAGAGAGACCAGAGTCAGCACACAGATGTGGAGGTCAGAGGACTACCTTCAAGGGGTAGTTTTCATCTGGAGAGTCCACTCAGGTTGGTATTTTACTGGGGCTAGACCATGTCACAGTGACATCTCAGCATGTGATGGGGCGGGGGCACCAGTGGAACTCAGGTCAAGGCTAACCCTTCCTGTGCTCCTGTGGACTGTAGGAGCTGTGTTGAAGCCTAACCTTCTTAGGCTGGTGCTCTTACCTTTAGACAGAGTAGCCAGAGGATCTCATTTCTAAGGTGCCCTCAGGGTCATCTGCCTTGGCTCT
This sequence comes from Peromyscus maniculatus bairdii, assembly GCF_049852395.1. Lineage (NCBI taxonomy): Eukaryota > Metazoa > Chordata > Mammalia > Rodentia > Cricetidae > Peromyscus > Peromyscus maniculatus. The sequence goes on along the minus strand of NC_134854.1, from coordinate 59,091,341 downwards.
CCAACCGTTCTTACCCCACAGTTCATTACATCTCATGTTGGGGAAGTCCTCAGTCTCCTGGCCTACTGCTGAGTCCTTGGCTCCCTCTTCTCTGTGTGACAGTCCTTCTCTGGCCTTGTGTCAGAGGAGCAACACCATCAGCCCTAAGAAGTGCCCTGGGAAATGGCCCCCTGTGGTTTCTCCTCATCCCAGCATGGCTTCCCTCTCTCCTCCCTACAGATCTGTGCACAGGTATGTCTTCCCCGACAATTGCATCCCAAGAGCTGCTGTGTTTGGGGGAAGTCAGGCTATTTTCATATTAGCAAAAAGCACCCAGCACAAAATCCAATTAGTGGCGTCTGGGGACACTAGGATAATTGCAAGATGTCTCAAACAGGCACTGAGCTCCCCGATGTAGAGCACTGCCAGGAGCTTTAGAGGGTGACACAGAGGACTCCGCAGAGCAGAGCACAAAACAGACTGAAGTTCCAGGTGTGTGTGTGTGCGTGTGTGCGCGCGCGCACGCGCTCGCGCAAATATGTGAATGTGTACATGTGCATGCACGTGTGTGCTCCTGCTCACATGTGTGAGGCTTTTCTCAATGGCTTTGTTCCTGAGTTGGTCCATGCAGTGATGATCCAGGCCTTTTCCTAGACTGGGCAGTTGTGCATGGTTGGGATGGGTTGGTGGAAAGCCATGTTATGCCCCATAGGAAATGAGTTGCTCAGCAGCGCAAGCATGGAGACCTCTTTCTTACTGGCAAAGTGATGATCATGGTGGAAGACTGGTTCTGTATATGGCTAGAGAAGGGAAGGAGTACAAGAGTGGATAATAGAGCCAGTCTGCATGGAGTGCACGACTCAGGCTTGGCTTTTAGAAAGGATATAAATAGATGGATAAGACTGTAAGATGGATACAGTCCTCAAGAATGTATTCCTGAAATAGGATTAATTGAGGTGTATGCCATGAGGTATATGTCCTTTTCTCCTTCCTTCCTTCCTTCCTTCCTTCCTTCCTTCCTTCCTTCCTTCCTTCCTTCCTTCCTTCCTTCCTCCCTCCCTCCTTCCCTCCCTCCCTCCCTCTTTTCCTCCCTCTCTTTCTCCTTCCTTCCTTCCTTTCTTCCTTCCATCCTTCCTTTCTCTTATTTTCTTTCTATTTTTGCTGCCATAATAGATACCTTAGTCTTGCTAATTTACAAAAGAATAGAGTTTTATTCTGGTGAGGGAGTCCCCGAGCTTGGCCTGGCACTCTTCTGGTGAGAGCCTTGTGGTGCTTTGACTCATAACAGAAAGCAGAAGGGCAAATAGGTATGTGTGGAAAAGAGAAAGGGGGTTCAACTCCTACAAATAGCTAACCCATTCTTGATATAACACATTATCCTAGGACCCAGCATGCCTTACCTGCCAACACTGCCACACTGATAAATTAAGTCCTAACAGTCAAACCCCCACACCACAGAATGCTGGGAGCCAGTTTTGGCTGTGACATTTCTTTTCCTTTGGCTCTTAGAGTAGTCCCTTCTCCCCACCTCCTGGGTTGCTTCCAAAACATTTGCCTCATCTAGCTTATGTCTTCACCCAATGATAATAATTGCATTTGTTACTTTTATCATTGCCATGACAACATACCTGACAAAAACAACCTAAGAAAAGGAGGGTTCGCAGTGGCTCACTGTTGGAAGAGTCTATCATGGTGGAGAAGTCATAGGAGGAGGAGCCTGAGGCAGCTGGTCACACTGCATCTGCAGCCAGGAAGCAGCAAGAGATGAACGCTGGTGCTCAGCTCACTTTCTCCTTTTTACTCAGCCCCGGACCCCATCCCATGGAAAAGTGCCATCCACAGTCAGAGTGAGTCTTCCCACCTTAGTTAACTGTCTCATGCCCGTGCTGAGAGATTTGTCTCCTAGCTAATGGTAGATCCTGTCAAGTGGTGATTGCCATTAATCGTGACAATGGGCATGTGTCTGTCTTCTGTCATCACAGAGCTCAGAAGGCAGGGCCTGTTCACTGTCACTTCTTGCCTTAGTTTCTAAGTATGCTGGTTTCTTGGCCTTTTGTATTTGTGTCGGAAGAGAAGGGAATAAAGCAGGTACATTGGAAGTAGAAAAGAAGCAAACTGTTGCCCTTGAAGTAGATCAGGACAGGGGATTACCCGACAAGGTGCAAGGTCATTGTGCATTTTCTGATCAAGCATCCAAGGAGAACCAGGATCAAAGTTTAGAGTTTGCATCAGGAGAACATGGGAAAACTCTTTCTTACTCTTCTATGGGCTGGCCATTAGTCTCCAAGTAGTGTTCCGGGTGCTTTCTCAGCTTCCAGATGCTGTGGATTGTCTCTATGTTAGCAGCACCTGCAGGGCGCCAAGGCTCACCACTCCATCAAGAGCACCTGGGGATTGCACAATTTGGCTCTTGTCTCCAGGATACATGGTCCTCAGCTCTAATGTGTACTAACCCATGACACTGCTCAGTTCATCCCTGGTAATCAATCGGTCTTTAATCACCTCCATTAGCATTCTTATTAGCTTCAGAGCAGAGGCTTGGAATGTGTGGACTTTTCCCTTCAGCAATCCCTGCACCTGCGACCCTATCAGGGTCAGATCTGAGCCTTAATATGTATGAACATTCAGTGAATTTCAATTAGCCATGAAGGAGGGGGTTCCCTCCAGCTCCCCTTCCCCCTCCCTCCTCTTCTTGTTCCATCTTTCCCTCCTTTATACAGTCTCACTTACCCCTGAGATAGGGACTAGGAGTTTCAGAAGACTCCCCTTTTTACATCTGGGCTGATTGAGACTTAGCATGGGCTGGCAGGGCTCAACATGAGCAGCACACCCCATCCTGCAAGCTTTTGAATCTTTAGATCCTAGACTCTACATGCCAATCTCTACTTAAAATAGGGTAAGTGATTCATAAATGCAACCGATCCTGACTTCGGGTGTTCTGACATAAGGCCTTTCAACTTGACAATGCTATTAAAGTCATATGCATTCATCAGAAATCTGTTCTAGAAGTTTGAGATCCTGGGCAGTCTCCTAGAGTTGTAACATCATCAGTCATGTGATCAGCTGAGGAGACAAGTGATCCTCTACAGTGAGCTGTGTGGCTTAACACTGATTTAGCTTAGGTATATTATATATATTTAGGTATATAGTATCTATATGTGGTCGCACTGAAGAAACTTAAGATGTTCTCACTTGGGGTTTTCCATGGTCCCTCTCTTATCCTGACTATATCATCACCAACCGGAATCATCACCAGCACTGCTTTCGTGGTCATCATGGAGTCCGACGGTACGTAACTCACAGGAGTGGTGACTAATGGAAGAAATCCACATTCAGGAAACTAATGGGCTGAGTTGCGCCGATAGCCCTGCCACATGTGTGGGTGGGTGGGGGCAGACGCCATCTGGACGTCTCCTTGCCCCTCTTCAGCACTGTCATGGGCTTCGCTGATTAGTTCCTTCCGCTCAGTTGCATCTTGACACTATCGCTCTCTTGCTGCAGAAACATTCAGGGACAGATTGAGCTGCTGAGCACATCTCCGAAGAGGCTCTGTTTACTTTCTTCGGCTTCCTGTTTTGTGCTGGCGGGTGGTCTTCCACCACAGGCAGAGCAGACAGCTCCTTCCTTTGCCGGATCCCTCCTGCTGAGCTCACACAGAAAACAAGGCATTTCTCACCAGGCACACATTCTGCAGAGTCCTCACGGTTTAGCACTGATGGGATGTCACAGCCCTCCACATCAAACAGATGGGTCCAGTGGGGACATAGGTGGGGGTGTCTGTGAGGCCAAATATCACCTTGCTGCCTGACCTTGAACTCAACTGCAGACTAACAGATCCCATGGGTTCTAGAAGACTAAGGTGCTAATGGAGTTACAGGAAATGCCTCCCACAAAACAAGGAAAGGCTGTAGGAGTGCACCTTGGGACCCATTTCACCTACATATGCCTGGTGTTTCCAAAGGTCTCCTGCCTAGGACAGTTCCACTAACCTACTCCAGTCCTCAGAGAATGCTCACTCAGCTTGAAGAATGACCTGAGTACCTCAGTCTTGGTGATGAATGAGTATACCCATTTTCCAGAGCCATAAAAGAGAAGATGCCCAAGTATTCCTTGCCCTGAAGGGAACCAGAGGCTGCTTTGGTTTACATTTGAAGTAGAACAGTTGCCTAGTATGAATCCCCTATTGAATGGAGTGACTGAAAGGATAACTGCGCTGGTTGTTTAGCAGAAGAATCACGAGCCATGGTTACCAGAGTTAGAGTGGACTTTATTAGAAAGAAGAGAGGATAGGACAGGAGAAGCCAAGCCTGGCAGAAAGAGAGGCGCAGAGAGAGAGAGAGAGAGAGACAGAGAGAGACAGAGAGACAGAGAATATGCTTATTTTACATGTGTGGCAACCCAACTTTTGTGGCACGAATTCAGGAGCTCAGGCCTTGCAGTCCCCAGCTCAGGCCCGAGCTGCACACAGCCGGTTGTGGTGGCACAAGCCTGTAGGATTTCCTGAAGGAGGCAGAGGTAGGAGGATCCCAAGTTTGAGGCCAGCCTGGAGGTTTGCTGAGGAGAAGCTGTGGCCAGGGCCAGGCCAGGCCCAAACCGTGGCGGTGGAACTATGGGGGCAGCAGTTGATGCTCTGCATTGCTGGTGCTTCTCATTGTGTTGGTGTCGGTGGTGCTGCTACCAGGGACGAAGGGTTTATGCCAGGACTATCGTGTTGCAAGAAAGCACTGGCAAAGGTCGGTTTGGAGAAGTTTGGCAAGGCAAGTGGGGAGAAGAAGTTGCTGTGAAGATACTCTCTTCTAGGAAAGAATGTTCGTGGTTCTGAGAGGCAGAGATTTATCAGACTGTGATGCTACTCCATGGAAAATCCTAGGATTTATAGCAGCAGACAACAAAGACAATGGCACTCAGCTGTGGCTGGTGTCAGATGACCATGAGCGTGGATCCCTTTTGGATTACTTGAATAGATACCCTGTTACAGTGGAAGGGATGGTCAAACCCGCTCTGTCCGTGGCAAGTGGTCTCGCCCAACTTCACATGGAGATGTTGGTACCCAAGGAAAGCCAGCTATTGTTCAGAGATTTGAAACCAATCTCTTGGTGAAGAAGAATGGAACCTGTTGTATTGCAAACTTGGGACCGGCTGTGAGACACGATTCTGCCACAGATACACTTGATACTGCTCCAAACAACAGAGTGGGCATTAAAAGTTTTCTGCAATGAACCAGGACCATGCCTCACAGCAACTTTGAAGTCTCCAAAAAGATGACGGGGCCCCATGTTGGGCGTCAGATATAAGATGAATTGCTAAACAGTCTTAACAAAAAACAAAACAAAACAAAACAAAAAACAAAACAAACAAACAAACAAAAAAAACCCCAGAGCTAGATATTGGGGTGAATATTGAGAGATCAGAGGAATAGGACAAGCCACAGCCAACTTTACCTTACCAACTCTTCAGCCTCCAGAGAGCTACTTCCTATATACTCACACCTATATCCTTTCTGTGCCCTGCTTCTCTCCACCCAGCTACATCACTTTCCTTTCTGCCCAGCTCTATCACTTCCTGTCTGTCTGTACAGACCTCTATCATTAACTAGTGCTGGAAATTAAAGGCATGTGCCACCATGCCTGGCTCTGTTTCCAATGTGGCCTTGAACTCACAGAGATCTGGATGAATCTCTGCCTCCCAATGCTAGGATTAAAGGTGTGTGCTACCATTGCCTGACTTCTGTATTTAATACAGTGGCTGGCTCTGTCCTCTGATCCCCAGATAAGCTTTATTTCGGGGTGCACAAATAAAATGTCACCACATTAATACAGTGTTGGAAAAAATTAGATGGGATAAATTGTGGGAAGGATGGAAAAGTCTTGGTTGGGGTGGGGGATGAGGACCTGAGTTTCATCCGCTGAACCTATGTTTTTTTTTGTTTTTGTTTTTTTTTTAAAAAAAACATTAAAATTCTTGTTGTTTTTAAAAAAGCATGGCTGAGGAGTCAGAGACAGAGGGATCCCTGAGTTTATTCATGCACTAGCCTAGCTTACTTGGTGAGTCTCAGGTCAGTGAGAAACACTGTCTCAAAAAGAAACACACACACACACACACACACACACACACACACACACATCCTTATTATTTTTTATCTTAGTATATCACTACTTAAACTTTTAAGAAATTCATAATTTTTCCTAGATTCATTGAGTGCAAAAGGTCAGGTGCCATAATTTAAATTTAAAGCTCCAAGTACTGACAATAGACTCCCAGACAAAGACTTGTCTTCATCTCATTACGGGGTAAATGTATCTGTAATCAAAATAAATCCTGAGGCCCCATGTGGCTTATTTTGTGCAGCCTCAAAGCTGGAGAAATGGGGAAGACATTGGTCAGGCAGCATTACAATTTATAGGACAGTGCAGGGCTTGGAACGTGATGTTCCAGGTGACATTGGGAGAGATCACTGAATTAAAAAAAATCCCTGGTGAAGCTAAGACATTTGTTGTCATCCAACCTCAATAAAACCAACTTTCCTAAGAAACTTAGAATCCTTTCTCAGCAGGGAGAAAATGTCAACATCTGACCTGCTTAGATTTGTTCAAGGTACTGGCTCTGTCCCCAGCTGCCGCCTGCCTCGCCCATGTCTCTTGACCGATGTGATCCTAGTAGCTGTGCAGTCCAGGCAAAGCTGTGTTCTTTGTTCGTGATGAAGTCTAGGATGGGGTTGGATGTTTCCTATGCAGTGTGTGCCTGTGACTGGAAATCACATTTGATATCTTCTTGCTGAAAAGCTTCGTAGCCCCACAGCCCCATCTTGGTGGAGAAGAGCAGACAGACATTGGCCAAAAGGTAAGAACCAAAAAAGAGCCCCAAATTTACTCGCATATCTCGAAGAACATTAAAAAAATAAAATAAAATCCCAAACCCACAGCAATTGTGGACAGGTCTTTCTGGCCTGCCTGGCTCCTTTTCACCCCTCAAATGTTCTCCTTTTAGGTTTTCTTACCCTCCCCAACTCTCTCCCTCTTTTTTCATTATTGCTGTTGTCTATAGGATCTTAGTCTTCCTGGCTGACTTCTCCAGCTCACTCTGCTTTTAACCTCTCTACTTATACTCATCCACTCTCTTGACCGATCAAAAAGCCCCTGAGAGCTCAGCTGGGAGTTTCTGTCTTAGCTCCCGTGCGTGTTGTGAGGGTGTAGAAGGAGATACTTAAAGCCAGCCATGACCAGATGGTTGGTGGGCAAGAGGGATGGCAAATTATTGGGCAATCGGTTCTATTCATGCCTTGTACGTGAACTGCCCTTTGTAGCACTACACACTTGATACAGGCTTGTGTGGTGCTTTCCCCAAGAGCCTTCTCTGCCTTTTTTAATTGAAAGGTGACTCTCTCCTATAGTGTATTAATTGTTCAGTTTCCAGAGGCATTTTTAACCAATGACTTCTTTGGGACTAGAGCCATATAATTCCTAAAGCAAAAAGGACCACTAGCAGCGTCTTTTACTTCTTTTTCTAAGAAACTGCATCCGCAGCACGGAGGTGGGCTTGGGAGAACAGGAGCCCTCTCCACCAGCTGGGAGCTGATCAGAGGCCCGCAGAAGCAGTTGTCAAAAAGGAAGAATTGATTTGGCTGTCAAATGGAGAGCGAGATAAAGAGCCACTAATGTGAGAACCCCACATTCTTTTAATCAGGGCTGAAACTCCCTCCGTGGACCCTCACACCCAGACTCCATGTTCGGCATCTTCTGGCTGATGGAGGAGGAAAGGCGCAGGTGCCCGGCGGTGGGCATAGCCCTGCTTCCTTTGTTCTGTGAGTCCAGCTGAGGGGCTTGATCTGAGTGACAGCTCCTAACCTTTCAGTGTGAAATTGAAAACCCCTGGAAGCCTGGAAAAAAATAAAGGAATTGAGTGGGAATCATGGGAGCCCTGAGCTCACGACACCACCCTTCTTGGTCTCTTCTTTGTAGCAGCCTCCACTGCGCATGTGTAGCTCAGAGCCATTTTTCCATTCCTTCCAGCAGAGAGAGTCTGCAACTGTCTGCTGCAGGAACATAGCTTGATGAGCTGGGCCTGTGGTGCAAGCCTGTAATCCCAGCTACTGAGGATTACGGTACAATGTTCCTCCTCGGCAGGGGGACTGCAAGTTCAAGGTTTGCCTGAGCTAAAAGCAAGTTCAAGGACTGGAGAAACGGCTCAGTGGTAGAGAACTGTCTACCACATATGAGGCCTCAGGATCAATCCTTAGCACTGGGGCAGCAAAACAAACAAACAGATAGTTTGGTGACCATTGCCACTACAGGCAGCTCAAGTCTGTACAGGACAGAAGAACTCAGACTATGGGTCTCCTGAGTAGTCCTTTCCCTGTAGACTATCCCAACAAACCAACAGTCCGGACCTAGGCTTATGCCCAATGTAAGCTTGGCATGGATGTCCATATTTTACTGCCTTCACCAGATCTGTATTCCTGTGTCTAGCTTTCCTAATTCCTGTTATACTGACCCCAGCTCTAGCAAAGGTAGAAAAATGTATCTTGTTTCCAGGGAGAGAGCAGAACTTTCTATCTAGATACCAGCCCTGCCTCACCCTGCTGTCAGTCAGTCATTCTTTTCTCATGTGATTGATCCAAAACAATGGCGCCCTGCATTGTGCCTGTAGGATTTCTCTGAGTTGACTTACTGCTCTTCTTGGACCATTCCTTTGTTGGAGTCTAGCATGTGCCCTGAAAAAAACCACTCCCTCCCTTGAAAAGACATCTTGTAGTACCAGTGCCAGGCATGGAAGCACCACTTGGGGAGGGGTGCAGCCACCAACAGAGCCATTGCTTCCCTGGCCTCTCTTCTGATTGGGTTTATAAATCACCAAGTCCTCAGTGGCAAGAGCAGGGCCTGCCTTGTCCCCAGAGACTGGGGCATCCTCTCTTATGGCTTCAGCATAGCACAGCTCACATATACCTCCCAAGTCCCATACTTCAGCTTGAGATCTTACTTGGAGTTGGTGACAGCAATGGGTGTGATTTTTTTTTCTTTATAGTGATTCTGTTTGCTTTTAGTACCTTTCCCTCTCTATTCTTGGATCTCAGCACCTGTTTTCTACCTCGCCTTTGTCTGGCCCTCTGTGGGGTTGCAGCCTCTTTCTACCACTGCTCCCTGGGTACCACACTCCCACTCAGAGAAGAGTCTCTGTCCCATTGGTGAGCAGCTATGTGGACAGCTCTGACATTGCTCTTGGCCTGCCTCCCTGCTTGGCTATGGAATAGGGTGTTTTTCCACACACTTCCAGGAGGGTTGCCCTGGGAGACACAAGAAAGGGCCTTGCAGCCACCAGACAGTGGGACTTGGGTGGTTGGCGGTGCTTAATTCTTCAATATTTATAAGTGACAATTCTAATGGAGAGAGGGGAAGAAACATTAGCAGCAATTTGCTTCTGTGTCTCTGGCGCTCTCTCTCTCTCCGTCTGGATGTGAGGGGGCAGAGCAGCAAAAGAGAACAGCAGAGGATCTGTGTCACTTAGCTGCAGACAAGTGGGATGCAGGGGAGGGCAGGGGGCCCCAGAAGGAGGCAGACACCCTCACACTGAAATCCGCTCCTGTGCCTTCCTCCTGCCACAGCCAGGAAGGGGCCAGGCGACAGAGCATCATGAGGCAAATGGGAGAGAAAAGGGCTCCACAGGGTATCACGAGGGCTGACCCAGGAATCCAAGAGTTCAAATAGCAGCCCCGCCCTAACTGTTGATGTCTCTGCTAGGGTTTCCATTCCCATGAAAGACACCATGAACAAGAGCATCCTAGGGAGGGAAGGTTTCATTTATCTCACACTTCTGGTTAACAGTCTGTCCCTGAGGGAAGTCAGGACAGGGACTCAACCAGAGCAGGAAGCTGGAGGCAAGAACAGGGGATGCAGAGGCCATGAAGGAATGGTGCTTATGGGCTTGCTCAACCTGATTTCTTATTCCATTCAGGACCACTTGCCCAGGGGTGGCTCCACCCACATCAATAATCAATCAAGAAAGTGCCCCCACAGGCCAATCTGGTGGGGACACTTTTTCAGTTAAGGTTCTCTCTTCTCAAATGACTCTAGCTTGTGTTATATCAACACAAAACTATCCAGTATTGTTGACTTTGGACGTAGTCCCAATTCGTTTGGAAGTCAGGGTCTGACTGTCTAGGGATGGGCAGGGATGTCCTCAGATCCCGAGTGACCTCTGATTGTTTCTGATGTGGCTCGGGCGCCTTCTCTTTTCTATGTGCAGCTTATCTGCCCTCTAATATCTCTTCTCCAAAGAGCCTTGGCTGTGTGCTTTCCAGGGCACTCCTACAAAGCAAATGGCATTCTGTCTACTAATTTAACATCTGCCACCAAATTGTGCTGTTACACGATGTTTTGCCCATTGGCAAAGGCTGGCTAAACCTTCGGTGTGACTCCCACCTTGTTATGATCTAGTTAGTTATACCGTAGTTTCTGAAAGCAAAGCCCAGGCCTCCAGTGGCTCAGTGTTCTTCTCTATGCCCAGAACAGTGAAGATCTCGTTTTTAGAGGACACTGGAAATACTCTGTCTGTCCCACAGGAAAACCCAATCTGGCTGGGTGATTCGAACCAGGAAAGCTTGCCCTTACTATACTGACTGGGATCAGAATTGGGGGTTATGGTCATCTTTCATGGAGGTCTCAATTGTCATGGCCTCAATTAAAGGAATATCTTAGGACTGCCCCGAATTTACCATGGTGCACAGTGCTTACGTCCTACCTTTCAGTCCTGTGTTTTTTAAGGCCCAGGGATGAACAGGAGCTCACCCACAGGCCATGCTCCCAAAGATCCTTGATTTCATAGGTCTAGAATTAGAAAGTAGGCTTCACCATGTACCTCTCTCCCACACCCTACCCGCCTATGAACTCCTGTTATCTTGGTTTCAGCAGGCTGGGTTGGTCTACAAATTACATGGAGAGAAATTCCAGTTGATAGAATCCTTGTGTTTAAAAGAAGAGGAAAGTTCCCCAAGGAGACCGTTCCCAGTAGTTCTAAATTTTCACTGCATACACGAGGAAGCTCCTAACAGGCAGGGGGAGTCAACAGAGTAGAAGAGATGCATGTCTAAGCTTGTGGAAAGATGGCTTCTACCTGTCACCAGCCAAATCCAGCCTGATCTCAAAAGCCAGCAGCGTGCCCACAGTCTGGAACCTGGTCTGGAGGGAAAGCTGGGAAGAAAGACTCCTCCAACATGGAGCAGCCTCCTCCCGTCTCTGTCCACTCTCTCGTCTCATCTCTTCTTTCCCTATAGTATGCCATTTATTTCTTTCTTCAAGGGCCTCACAAGTCTAGACGTGCTCATGTGTGTGATTTTAAAAAGAAGGAAGAGTCTCCCTGCCTCCCAAATAGACAAATGAACAAATGTCCTGCTTCAGTCACTGCATGTAGTCAGGCAGACTTAAGATCCTCAAGCTATTGCTCACCAAGTTCAAACTTGTGTTGTCTGCAAACATACAACTGGATAGCTACTGGTATCCTGAAATACTTATGGGTAGTCTTTGTAAAGAGAAAAGCTGGACTATCCTAGGTAAGGGAACTGATGGCTGGGATATGGGTAGAATAGATGCCTCAGTTTGAACTAGGTACCATGTACACGTACTACCTATTAAAAAATAACACAATGAGTATTGATCAACTATATCACTCATGATACACATTACATAATGTGGCACAAGTCAGGGGCTGGAGGAAGGTGGTGTGGTCTTGATAGCATAGATGAATGGTGTCCATTTGGTCATCCCCCAGCTCTTTCATGGCCAAAGTCAACTCCACTACAGTGGATCACCAGACTCTTACAAGACAGGTTTAAATCTGCTTTAATTATATACTCAGGAGCCTCTGTTTTCTCTGTTGAGGTGCTTGGAGTGCAAGTAGGCAGCATTCTATTTGTGAAAGCAGAGAAATCAACAGCAGTAATATAATGGGTCCCAATTATCTTGAGAAAGATGAGAAAGAGGGAAAATGCTTCTTTGTCTTTCTCTGCCTCTCATTCTTACTTCCTCTCCCTCTTTTGTTTAGTACTCTATTCAGCATGCTTCTGCTGGTACTGCTGTCTTTGGGTGCAGGATGTGGGCCACATGGGAACTCCCAGGGATGCCAGGAAGCACATCTTTTCCTGATGAACATTGCATGGCTGTGAAGCTACCTTGGCACACATTAAAGACTCATTGGGGTGGGATGGGGTATATCAAACTAAACTCCTGTTTGTGGCTGTTAGTTTACATAGAACCCATCAAATGGCTGTGGACACAGATCAGTAGAAGATCATTCACCTCATTTGCAAAAGGACCTGGGTTTGAGTCCCTGCACTTAAAAAAAGGCAAACAAACAAACAAAACAAAACAAAAACAAAAAACAAAAAAAAAACCCAAAAAACAAAAACAAAAACAAAAACCCCAAATACAAAACAAACAAATAAAAACTCAAGCAGGTGCTATGGCGAGAACAGAGAAATACAAAATAATTCCAAGAAAGAGTAGCCCTTAGAAGTCCCCCACAGAACAATGGCTACATCACCTATAATTCAAGGAAGCCTTATAACATCTCTGTCCTTAAGATGGGCACAGTGCTGGAGCACACACCACTGCAGTATACTTGTTTAAGGATGGATTTCTTGAATCTAAAGGTGGGACTCAAAGCATTTCTTTTCTCTATTAAGTAGGCACTTAGACTAATATACAACCTAAGGTGCTGTGAATAAGGGAAATCGAGCTATAATGTTTTCTCTTTCTTTGAACTAGGGACAAGAAAGGGAGAGTTATAGCCCAGAGATGCATAAAGGTTGGCAGGCCTTATCTCTAGGATGGGGCTTCAGGATGTGGGACTTTTTATGATAAAACCAGGAGAGCCATGGATGGGCTGGTCTGGTCTTTCCCATAGGCATCACTAGATGGTACTATGGTCAGGAAAAGCCTTGCTGGCAGTTCAAGGCTTTTGTTTAATGGGATCAGTAGAGAAATAGTTCTTCTACCAGGTATGTGGTGAATGCATCAAAGTAGCCTAGACCAGCTGTGCAGTGCTGTTTCCAGGCTGCATGGAGGAAGGAACCACTGGGACTTCTGTATGTATAGAGGTGAGATGGTCAGCTTGAATGTATCAACTTGAATGGGTCCAGGGTGCCCAGACATTTAGCCACTAATTTTTCTGAGTATGTCTATAAGGAGATAATGGAAAGAAATGAGCATTTGGATCTGTAGGCTGATTGAGGCAGATTCTTTGAACCCCTGCCTGATGTGAGCCAGCCTCAGCTAATCAACCCAAGACTGGAATGAATAAAAGAATAGAATGAAAAGGCTAAATAAGGGACCCCCACCCTGCCTCACTCTTCCTACCTTGAGACTTGAACTGAAGTGTTTGCTCTTCTTGGGTCCCATGGCTTCTGGCTTTGGGCTAGAACTACATATTCATCAGCTCTCCTGGGTCCCTAGCTGCCCAACAGTAGACCTTGGCACATCTTTCTCTTCATCATCATGGGAGTCACTCATCTAGAACAAAGCAGACAACATCCTGCTGGAAGCAGCCAGCAGTTACTGCCATATTGGTAGACTCCAGGTATCCAAGGGTCAGGCTGTTCGGCATAAGACCCTCCCTGAGGATCTTAGAATATGTTAATAATACTGTTGATGAAAGTCATTGCTGATCTTTCATTTCAAACACAGTCCTTGTATTTAAATTCTAATGGCCAGATTATAACCACCTATTCTTTCTGTCAGTAGCAACTTTTAGAAACTTGAAAGGTAGTCCATCTTCCCCCCAAGTGATCTGATGTTCTAGAAAGATCCCCACAAGAGTTGCTGCTGGTGTAATTTTCTTTAAAGTTTTGTGTGTTAAGTTGTGACCAACCCTGATTCTGAAATATATTTGAAGTCTTAAGGTTTGTTTCAGGAAGTTGGGCAAATTTTTTCATTCAACCCTATAATGTCATGTATATGATTGTTTCACCATTAAAAATGTATTTATTAGTAAATTAACCAGTCATTCTCAAAACACACTTATGTAAAATCCCTGCTAAAGGTATTTCATATTACCCTGTGGCCTTAACTATCTGTGAGTCACAGCTTCTAATTCTAGTTGGGTGCATCCTTGGTTCGGATGATGTTAGGTAGTCTGTAAACGTTGGCTGAATTTGGTCATGGAGTATGTTGTTTCAAAATATTTTTGCTATGGAAATAAGCTTTCTCAATTAGAGGATGTTTAAATCAAGTTCTTAGCTATGATTGAGCTTAATTCACTTCTGTCTTCTTTAAAAAGAACCTTGTCAGCTAGATATTGGGTAGTTTGCAGATGACTCATGCATCACTTTCCCCAGCAACACCGCCAGCTTCCATTCCAGACTCTGCTGCTGTCCCTTTCGCTGTGAGCAAGTTCTGCACTACCATCCTAGGCTTCTTTGTGCCTCTGGATTCTGAGTGAAGGTCTTGGAAGTATCTGTCAGATTGGCTAAGTCTAGGTCACATGATCCTGTCTACACCAGTCATTTTCTTCCTCCTTCTTGCCCTCACTCATTGCTCCATCCTTTTCCAGTTTATTTGTTTTAGTGTGCCAGGGCCAGTGTAACCAAGGACCACTCCCCCCAGGTTCTTCTTTCCTCTGGTTCCCATTGGTTAGTACAGTGGAAGGTCCTAACAGGAGACAAGAGAGTGAGGAGAGAAAGATGCCAGGCTATTTCTGCTTCACTTACATCCTTTTTACGTCAGTACAGGAGTAGCAGAGGAACTCTATTTCCCTAAGACATCAGCTTCCCATGAGTGGTCCTTTTCCTGGGATCCAGATTCACCATACCAAGAAAGTGTTCCTTCTCTTACTCTCTCTAGATCTGAGCATGGAAATAGTGTTGGTAATCTCTGAATGCTTCAGCATTGTTTATTGGTTTCTGTAACCCCGCCCACATCATTATACATATCCCTTCACTAAATCTGCTCAGATCCTATCTGGGCATGTCTTCTGTTTCCCATGGGGACTCTGACTAAATCAATGCCCCAGCTGCAAAGGAAGCTGAGAAAATAAGCACCAAGAATTTCAGCTTTCAGTTGGAGGCCAGATACCCTCCTAGCCCAGCCCATGAGGTAGAAGGCTTTTTAAACATGAAAGAGAAAAACAGAGATGTAGCATGGCCCTTCTGTTCAACCACACTGAAGTTCCTTGCAATTTTCATAAGGTGACAAAAAGAATAAAACATGTAGACACTGGATATAAACAGCAAAACACTATCACCTTTTACAGATATCAAAGTTGTATTCATAAACAGCTCAACAGTATCTGTAATCTCTTAAAATAACTAAATGTAGCAAATACCAATGCAGACAAAGCTGAGACATAAAATACAGGTTGTATTTATAGATACAAACAACTGGACAATGAGATGTTTAAAATGCTGTTTATATGGAGTCTATAATGGTGTTGCTGAAAGAAAAACAAAACAATGATGTGGAGTTTCCTCAAAAACGTTTTACAACAGAATTTCTATAAGAACCAAGAATCCAATTCCTGAAAAAATATATATAATTTTTTCCAAAAGCACTAATACCGTAGTTCATATTGTTCACAGCTAGGTAAGACCATTGGTGTTTTTCTCTCCCAGCAGTCTATGTAGCACCTTCTGGCACTCTGACAGTTAGGCAGCAGGTAGGCTCCAGTTCAGCTCCAGCTTGGTTTCTCTGTCTTGCATGCAAGGCTACCACATCTTCTGACGGGTCACCAAGAGGTGTATCGAGAACTAATGTTGTTTTCGAGGCTTCTGGGGCCTCCTTGAGCAACAACTCATGCAGAAGTATTCCACATGTGGTACTGTCATTTTTATTTAATAACCAGGCCTGCTAGGAGCAGTAGCGTTCAGCCACAGAGTGCTCCTTTTCTTTTTTAATTCTATATTTTAATTGGGTAGTAAGATGGATGCTTTCCATATGTCTTTTTCCATATATCTTTTTTTGGCCCTCTATCCTTGCTCTCCCATCTCCCTCACGCCCCCTCCCTGCCCTGCCTAAACCTTTTCCACCCCTACGATTCCCCTTCTTAGCCTTCATTTTACTGTTTTCCTGCTTCCCTTTCCCCAAGGCATCCATTCTCTCATGCCCTTACCCAGCCATGAGCCTTACAAACTCTCATACCAGCCTGATGGCAAGATTCGTCTATGTGTACAATAGTTGTGGGACTATTATGGGGGTAACCAAAATGAACAGATCTGAGGCCTTCTCCACAGGAGGGAATCCATGTCAGTGCTGAAACTGAGTCGAAAGCAGGTGTCTGGGAACTCAAAGGGCCTAGAGGGAACTTCTACTGTTATTTAGCTAAATTGACACAGTGTCAAAATGTCTTCTAAATATATTTAGATAAATTTTACTCCCAGACTTAGTAAGGCCTCTATTTGTAGGAACAGTGAATGCAGAAACTCCTGGCTGCTCAAGGTGTCATGGATCTCTGCATTCTTGCTCCCAAATAATTGATAGTTAAATGCTCAGTCCTAAATGAGACCTTAATAGCTTCCCATCTAAGGCCCCAGGAACATCAGACAGAGCGGGTTTAAAGAATGCAAGATCTGGAAGGAGAGGAAGGGCTCTGAAACGTCCTCTTCTAAGCATGACAGAGCCATTGTAGTTGCCAACTCAACAACAACTACAGCTACCAGCACCGGACCTGTCCCAGACTGGCCCTGTCAATAGTCTGTCACAGATGGGGAGGGCGCAAGGCTCTACTCCTCCTGCTGAACTATTGGTTACTGATAGCCTAAGAGACAGAGGCTCACTGTCCTTAGTTTCACGCCCACTGGTGATCTCCCCGGGCTCCAATGGATAGTTTCAACCTGTGGTCACACAGAAAGGCTTGGTAAGGTTCTGTGGTTTGCCAAACTAAACAAAGAGCCACAGGTGTGGGAAAAGGGATTGTAGTGAGGAGTGGGGATTACCAGAGGTGAGAGTCAGAGCTCATTATATCCCTGTATGAAATTGTCAAAGAACAAACATAATAAAAAAGAGAAAAGAATGGAGTATAGGATCTCAAACAGATATTGGCACATTCATTGTAGCATTATTTACAATAGCCAAAAAGAAGAATCAAGGTAAAATTTAAAGATTGCTGATACCCACATACATGCACACACACACACAAGCATGCACATATACATACATGATGCATGCACATACATATGCACACATACACATTATTTAGCCTTCAAAAGAAGGGAATTCTGTGTTGTGACACATCATGGATAAACTCAAGGTCAGTGTGCTTACTGAAATGAACCAGTTACCAAAAGGCACAACCCGGGTTGGCATGCATCAGGTATCTGAAGCAGTCAAATCCAAAGAAACGGGAATTAGAAACTGGTTACCAGGAGTGAGTGCATCTGGAAATGGAGAGCTATTGTTATATGTGGATAGTGTTTTAGTTTTGCAAAATGAAAAATATCTATTATATGACAATATACATTCAGTTAACACTATTATAGTGTACACTTAAACAGAGATGAGAGAAAGGTCAATTGTGATGGCTCAGGGGCTAAGAGCACTGGCTGCATTTCCAGAAGACCTAGGTTTGATTCTTAGCACTCATGTGGCAGTTCACAAGTTCCCTTGTACTTCCAATACCAAGGGACCTAACCCCTCCTTCTGGCCTCTACTGGCACCTGGAATGCATATAGTGCACAGATATATATGCAGGCAAAGCACCCATACATACAAAATAAAATTAAGAAAAATAACACATTTTATATTATGTTTATTATTATATTAAGTTTTATATTATGTGATTTTTTAAATCATGGTAAAGTCTACTGATAATAACATCAGAAATGTCAAATAGCTAAGAATAAATCCAATAAAATGGCACGACCTCTACATTGGCTACTAAAAAAATGCTGGTAAAAGAAATTGTAGAAAAGATTTTCATTGTTATTCTAGGGCTACCAGATGAAGACTTAGGTGTTAGGGAAAAGGGAAATAGGGAAGATGATCTGGAAATGGATTCACACCCGCATGGTCATGAGATTTACACCAAAACTCTGCTGCAGTTCCATTGGGGAAAGGATGATCTTTTCAGGAAGAGAAACTGGAGAAATGGACATCCATATGGAGAGAAAAGGAGCTGAGTTCTCTATCTCTCACTAAACAATTTTAGATGGCTAATAGATATGTGAAAGATTAAAAGGAAAACCTAAAAGGAAACAAGAAGAATATCAACGTGACCTTGAAGACAGGCAGCCATTTCCCAAGCCACACACAAAATTGCTACTCATAAAGGGACAGTACAACCCATTGGGCCACGGACATTGTAACCAGAGCTGGCTTCCTATTAGAAGCCATTATTTAGAATGTAAACTTCAGGAGCTGGAGGGATGGCTCAGTGGTTCAGAGTACTTGTTGCTCTTCCAGAAAACCCAGGTTTGGTTCCTGGAACCTGTGTGTGGCAACTCCGGTTCCAGGGCATCTGACTCTCTCTTCTGACCTGCATGGCCACGAGACACTCATGAAGCACACTTGCGTGCATGCAAGCAAATCACTCATACACATAAAATAAAAGTGAAAATATTTTAAGAATGTAAAAGATTAGTCAAGTCATAGACTGGAGGATGTTAATAGTATATCTGATAAGAAATCCAATTATTTTAAGGGATGAAGAGTTATAGTGCTCTACAGAAGAAATGTCCAGATGAAAGATTATCTAATGAAGAGGTCTCTAACATCATTCTTCATCAGAATAATGTAAAGTTAAACCATAATGAGGTGTCACCATGCATCCACAAGAGTGGTTAACTTGAAAGACTACTACAATAAAGTGTTAGAAAGCCTGTGAGCAACCTCAATTCTCCTACACGAGGTTGGTTGCTCAATTACGTTGGGAAACAGTTACAGGTCTGTTTGAAAACCTAAACATTTGGCTACTTGGTGACTGACCATCTCCCTCTCAGGTATTTACCTGAGGGAAATGAATTAGACTTTCACAAAAAGGGCTGGATAGGAGCAGTTGTAGCAGCAATAGAACATAAATGCAGCAAGAAGAGTGGAAAGATACCAGGCCATAACCTGGAGGAAGTCACAGATGTCTACAGAGGGAAAAAAGGAATGGACTAGAGTTCACACTCCTCTAATTGAAGTGTGTGCAAAACCAATCAGTGATGGTAGAACTCAGAAGAGTAGTTACCTCAGGGTTATGTGTGTGCAGTAGTATTTACTCGGGGGTGGGGGTATGAAGGAACTTGGGGGGGTTCATTTTGGGGGAGGTGTTGGATGTATTCTATATGCTGATTTAGAGGTCTCTGTGAAACAGTTGTTTAGACATGCCTAGATGCTCAAAAGGCTCATATGTTCCAGGAACATCTCATACCAAAATCTGGATACTCAAGTCCCTTCTAAAATTGACATAGTGTGTGTGCACATCTGACAGGTACCTTTCCATATGCTTACATCATATCTAGGTTATTTAGAGGTTTCTAATACAATGTAAAAAGCTGACAAACTGTATTGTTTATGGAGTAATAACAAGAAAAGTAAGTGGTAGACATGTTCAGTGTGGACATTTGAAAAGAACATTTTCAGTCCACAGTTGGCTGAAACTCAGATGAAGGACCCTTTACACAGGAAGGGGCATGGGAGAACTTTCTGGGATGATTGAGGTATTCTATATTTGATCTGGGCTGTATACATACATAGACTTATAGTCGTTCTATTGTCTAGAATATATGCCTTGATTTTTATAAAGTGTGTCAGGTAGAAAATAAATGATGTCAATCCACTGGCTCATGTAGATGGTCTAAAAGGCCTGCAGGCGGGAGTGGATAAGTTGGAAGGAAGCACAGACTCTATGAAATCCCTCTGGGTGACACCTAATCTGTTCCATTATGTCCTAGGTAGATACCTGGATGTTGGGGAGCCCCTCCAGGTACGATGAGGACCCTGTAGAATAGATGCTTTGCACGTATTTGTTCAACGTTAGGCACAGATCTTTCAGAGGGTTGTCAGTTGCTTCTGAGAAAGCCCCATCCTCCATCTCAATGCATATTGTGGAGAGGTTCAAGTTACTCCAAGTCAGAAGGATTGGCTAGTAATGCATCTGGATTTGCATGAAGACTGAATAGTACTTGAGGCTATCCCCCAGGGGCTACAGGCCAGAGCTATTTAGAGAATGGTCCATGGACTGGAACCTATCTATAAACCTGTGCTCACCATGATGATATAATACTGAAATGGAGAGTCAGCATTTGAGACTCATTGCTGTTGAAGGAGTAATCTTTTGCCTATTGAATGTACTATTATAAAAATTGGAGCGTGTACGTTGTGTATTTATTTCTTTCCATTTCATTCCTAATTTGTTTTCATTGTATGTTACAAAAATATTGGACTGTGATGAATTAGAAATTTTGAAAAGGAGAAACTGGTCCTTCATTACTGCTGCTTTTAGGAACATCATCTCAGACTCGCAAAGGTTGCATCCTAGAACATATGGAAGAACTTGAGCTGGGTCTCAGATAAGTCAGAGGCTGCTGCCACCTAATTGTAGTTTCCATAGTTACCAGCCACCACTGATGAGAATATGAACAGATCTTAAAGGGAAAATCCAGGCACAGACAGAAGTCAGGAAGGTGGGGCAGGAGGGAAGGAGGGTACTGGATGCCAGGTGGGCTCCAGGCTGGAGAGGGAAGCCAGGACTCTGCATAGCTGGGAACATTGTCTCTCTCAAGGGCACAAGCCCCTTGGAATTAATGATGGGGTATTGCCGCCACAACTCCCATGAAGGATATGGAGTACAGATTACCATAAGGGAAAGATGGCAGGGAGATGTCTGGCCTCAAGACCGGGATTCTCCCAGGCAAGCCCCATCTCTATCATCTGTTGGGGTCTTTGCTGTAGTAGATCTATCATGTTCTGGTCCCTCGAGTTGCTGTATGTGATCTTTCATTTGCTCCTTTCTGTGTTCCTATTTTACTCAAAAAACAGCACTGCTTGGGGCCATGCAGCAGAGCTCAACCAGACCTGGTCCAGCCTTCAGGAAGCTTCTATTCTAAGAGGAGAGACGGATTATAGACATAAATATGTAGCGCTCACAGATGCTGTAGTCATTCCATTGGCTGGAGGGTGGTGTGTTGGGCCAGGAAGGGCTGTGCCAGGGTGAAAGTGTTCACACACAGTCTTCAGCATTTGAGATGTGAAGGACAGCTACATGGGAGCAGCAGGGAGGACCTAGATCTTGTCGTGCAGCTCACATATGTGGAGGCCCAACTAATGCTTGTCAGCTGAGTGACCCAGAGCCACAGAAATCAAGACTTCGTTAGTCCTTCTCCGCTCACAACTGCATGTATGTTCCTGAGTTCCCAGGGAAGCCTGTCATGGCTACTTGGTTTCAGGAGGAACTCAAGTTTCCACATATCATCTCAAGACAAAGGTCACCCTCCTTTCTCAAAACAGAAGGGGTCTCCCCTGGGGCTCGGCACTAGAGGACACTGTTGCAGCCTGTTAGTTCTGAGGGAGGAACTGGAAGCCAAGAGAAAGCCTGATGCTGTTTTACTTAAATATTTGGATTATGTGAACTAAGAGGCAATCCTGCCTCAGAATTATAGACTTGTAAATCATTCTAAAGAGCGAAGGGCCGGGTGGGGGGCTGGGGAGACTTGGGACTCGTGTTTACGATCTCTTCAGAAGCCCTTGATGGAATTACAGCCCCATAACTCACTGGAGCCTGCTCTTTCGTGCAGCCTGGCCTCAGCTCTTGCTCAAGGACCCCCGGGAAGGCCCATATGGGTGCCAGTAATGAGAGGCCTCTGTGGGGATATGGTGAGAGGATTGGCATGGTCCCTGGCAGCTGGACCTCAGTGTCAGGGATTCTGTGGGGCTGTGTCAGAGTGAGCTGCCAAGAAGTTGAGACCAGGAGGCAAGCAGAGTTGCAGGACCAAACAGATGGAAGGCATTCTGTGGGTTTCTGTGGCGTTCCGTGCAGCCAGCCACATTCCACAGGGTGCTAGCATGTAGCGAGACAACAGGGGTCTCTGTGGATTGGGCAAGAGCATGGCTTGGAGCCATTTGTCCTTTTCTTTGTCATGACTGTGCCTCCAGGCTGCTGCATTAGACAATGGTGTTCACCAGCCTCTCACCAGGGAGCAAATGCCTGGGCCTCAGAGGCCCTCACAGCCCAAGGGAGACTACTTGCTTAGTCTTCTGGCACTAATCCTCTTCTGTCTTGGAGTAACACACATGGTAGGACACCATTTTGGTGGGTGACTATCGATATGTCCACCTTCCCCTGGCCTCAGCAGTTGCCCCTGTCATGACCAGGATGAAAACGAGGCCCCGACAAGACAGTTTTGAATGGTACATCAGTGGAAATAATCGCCCTTGTAGGATCTGGTGACGCAGGCTTGTAATCCCAGCTGCTTGGTAGGCTTAGGGAGAAGAATCACAGGCTTGAGGGCTTCATCTGATACAGAGTAAGTTTGAAGTCACCCTGCTTAACTTAGTGAGATCCTATCTTCAAGTGCGTGTGTGCATGCGTGTGTGTGTGTGTGTGTGTATGTATGTGTGTATGTGTGTGTGTTTAAAAAATGGATTGGAGACACAACATAATAGTAAAGTGCTTCCCCAGAATGCAAAGCCCAGGATTCAATCCCAGAACTGAATTTAAAAAAAAAAAAAAAAAAGAGTGCCACCTTTCACGAAGTATGCTTACTGTGCACGTGTGTACAACACACTTAATTCTCACAGAGTATTGCCATTTCACTGAGGGGACAGTGAGGCACAGAGATAAACTCCTTCAGTTTCTGGTAAAAAATGCACAACCAAGCATGCCACTGAAGATTTGATTTTTCTGTAACTATGATGCATCCCACAAGAAAACCTTTCCTTTGTCCCATCCCTAAATCATTTGGATAACTCACCTCAGTTCTCAACAGTTAACAAGTGGGAACATAAAAAACAAAATGAAACTTCTGTACAGCAAAGAAGACCATATTCAAGCCAAGAGGCAACATACAGAATGGGAAGAAAAAAAAAAAAAACCTTTGCCAATTCCACATCTGACAGGGTCAGTATCTAGAACACACAAAAAGCACAAAAAACTGCCATCAAGAAAACAAGTAACCTAGTTTTAAAATAAGGTAAAGAACAAAACAGTTCTCAAGAGATGCTAATGTCCGAGAAGTACTTAAAAAATCTATGGTTTGGGGGGAGGAAGGGGATAACGTCTAGTTTAGTTTTGTTTTTGTATTTCTTGCCTTATTTTTAGAGTAATTTTTTATTTTTGGTGGGTTTCTTTGGAGAGAGAAAACACGAAGTTGGATGGGTAGGGAGGTAGAGAGGATCTGTGAGGAGATGGGGGAGAAGAAAACATGATCAAAATATATTGTATGAAAAAATTTAATAAAAAGTACTACTAACAAAAATTGTTTAGTAGCTTTCGCCATCAGGGAAATGAAAATTAAAACTGCTTTTAGATTTCATCTTACCCCAGTCAGAATGGCCAAGATTAATAAAACAAATGATAACAACTGATGCTGGTAAGAATGTGGAAAAGGGGACGTTTATGCATTGCTGGTGGGAGCGCAAACTGGTAAAGCCACTATGGATATTGGTGTGGAGTTTCCTCAAAAAAATTGAAAATAGACCTATCACAAGATATAGCTTGCTGTTGGGATGTTCTGTATGGCAAATGTGTTGCTCTGATTGGTCAATAAATAAAATACTGATTGGCCAGTGGCTAGGCAGGAAGTATAGACGGGACTAACAGAGAGGAGAAAAGAAAGAACAGGAAGGTGGAAGGAGTCACTGCCAGCCACCACCAGGACAAGCAGCATGTGAAGATGCTGGTAAGCCATGAGGCAAGGTATAGATTTATGGAAATGGATTAATTTAAGCTATAAGAACAGTTAGCAAGAAGCCTGCCACGGCCATATAGTTTGTAAGCAATATAAGTCTATGTGTTTACTTGGTTGGGTCTGAGCGGCTGTGGGACTGGCGGGTGAGAGAGATTTGTCCTGACTGTGGGCTAGGCAGGAAAACTCTAGCTACAATAGCTATATATTGTGAGCATATGCCATTCTTGAGCATATACCCAGAGCACTCTCTAGAGATACTTGCTCACCCATGTCACTGTTCCTCTAACTCATAATAGCCAGACATTGGAAGCAAAGTGTCCATCAATTGATGAACGGATAATGAAAATGTGGTACATTTGCACAACAGAATATTTTTTAGATGCTAAGAAAAAAATGAAGTTATAAAATTTGCAGGTAAATGGAGAAATAATCCTGAGTGAGGTAAAAGACAAATATTGTATGTTTTCTCTTATATGTGGATGTTAGCTTTTATGCTTTTGATTTGTGAGTTTAGTAAGGAACTGTACTTCTTCCAAGGAAGGAGATAAAGAATATAGTATTATAAAGGGATAAAGGGGGGCAGTGGTGGCGCACACCTTTAATCCCAGCACTCGGGAGGCAGAGCCAGGCAGATCTCTGTGAGTTCGAGGCCAGCCTGGGCTACCAAGTGAGTTCCAGGAAAGGCGCAAAGCTACACAGAGAAACCCTGTCTCGAAAAACCAAAAAAAAAAAAAAATAAAAAAATAAAGGGATAAAGGGCAAATTAGAATAATAGAATTAAAAGAGGTTGTGAGAGCAGGATAGAGGAGAGATTCTGAGGATGGATAACTAACACTAAAGGGCTTTTGAAAAGCCATATGGAAATCTACTACTCTAGATGTTCCCTAAAAAATATATATATACATATGTGAAAGGAATTTAAATGCAGTCACCATATAATGGAGGATTCAGTACCCCAACTAGACATCATATGTTACCCAAACCCCAGTGCCAAGAATGGGTTACATCTTTTTGAGTTGTTAGCAAAAGATGTCCCATACATCCCCAAGTACCACAGACTATTGTCGATGAAGGTTACCCTTCACAACTTGATGGTAAGGCTCTATTGCTGAAGATATCTCATACTTATGGCATGTAACATGGAGAAACTGAGCTGGTACTCAGTTGGAAGCTTCATCTCTACTAGCTTGCATTCACAGTGCTAGAAGGTCCTATACACACTACTGGAGGGGAAAAGTAATCCTCAGTCTCACCCAGCTATAAACCCTGAGAGTTATGATAATGAATACCTGAAAGATATGCCCACTGGTGCAATAATGGCATGAATGTCAGGAGAGTAACCAATCAAAATTGTTAATGAGGCCAAGAACCTGAGCCTAGCTAGGTATTGGGCCCAGGAGGAAACTTACTACTTTTATTCTGATAAAGGAGCTTAGCAATAAAATGACTCTTAGCATACTGCTATACTCAAGATCAGTGTCTAGCCCAAATCTTAGCAGAGAAGTTTCTTCTTGAAGTTTAATAGAGATCCACAACTAAATAATGTACAGACAATGAAAGACTTTGGATTGCTCAGCCCTGAAATAGACATCTTATTCCCATCCCCACGTGCATGCACACACACACAAGGCTCAGGGATCTATGCAGAAAAGGGGTTAAAAAGATTGTCAGTCAGAGGTAGTGGACGATTTTGAGGAAGCAGCAGTTTCTGGACACAACATGGCAGATACACGTATTAATTCACAAAGACTGTGACAGCATGCATAAGACCTGCCCAACCCCAACCTAGACAAAAATCCCAGTGTGAAGGAGGAGAAGTGATAGCTGCTGGGAGAGGGAAAATCAGTTTTCTCCAATGGAGTGACAATGGATATATTAACTACACTCCAGGGCAGGCCTCATGCTCAGCCAACACCAAATCAGACTCCATGTTTTTAGTGCTTTTTTTTTTCTTTTGTTTTCGTCTTTGTCTTTTGAGACAGCTTCCCTCTATGTGACCCTGGCTGTCCGGGAACTCACTATATAGACCAGGCTGACCTTGGACTTACCTGCCTTTGCTTCTGTCTCTCAAGGTAGAAGATAGAGGGGGAGGGTTAATGTGGATCGTGTAACTCATAGTACTCATGAGTCCCTTCCCAGAGCTTAAATAAATAAAAGGTCAACTATTGCTGGGTGAGGGGTGATTCTTCAGTAGTGTAGCTGCCTGCAAGTCATTCAGGGAACTCCAGTGATGCAGCTTTTATGTGTCATCAACACATTCTGGGAATTCCGGTGATGCAACTGTGCAGCTCACTTCTGCTCCCGTGAGTAACCACAATAAACACATTGGTTCAGCAGGCTGGATTTGGATAGAATAGTTTGTTTGCTCTCTGAGGTATAGTCAGTCTCTTTCTTTCTTTCTTTCTCTCTCTCTCTCTCTCTCTCTCTCTCTCTCTCTCTCTCTCTCTCTCTCTCTGTGTGTGTGTGTGTGTGTGTGTGTGTGTGTGTGTGTGTGTGTGTGTGTCTAATAGGAAGACTTCCTAGGAAAAGTCACAGAGCAGTTGGTGCCTGGACAGAGACTGACAGAACCATAGTGAATCTTGGAGGAGCACTTGTTTGGGTCCTACTATGGGAGATGAGATGTACAACCGAGATTGCATGGTTTGAGGGTGATGCATCCCTGGGGTGATTCTATGAGTTTCTGGGTATCTTTTAATACATGGGGTCTATCACTGGGATGCCCCCCAAATGACTGAAGGAGTAGAAGATATAATCCCTAAAAATAGCACACATGGGACATTTTGGCAAAGAAGCTATGGTGGCAATTGCAAGACTCCTTCTGAGAGTGATATGATAAACAACTGAAGCTGAGTCATCTTCTTAGAAGGAACCTGCGCTCCTAATGGAGGAGTTACAATGGGAAAGGTCAACACTTGTTATCTTCTGCATTAGCCTTGGATGCAGCAGGGAAAGTGGGAAAGGCAGAAGATGAGATGCGCTGGCTTGCCATTTCTTTTCCAGGAAAGGGAAAGGGAAAGGGAAAGGGAAAGAGAATGCTAATTTGGTCTATTCACCAGATCCCTTTCTAGGACCCAGAGAATTGGAACCATGAAAAGAACAGGACAATGATGTGGGAGAAAGCAAGGCAGAAGTGATAGGAGATAGCCTTCACTCGGGTCTAATCTGTACTGCAGAGGAGGGAAAATCCACGATTGGGCATGGAGATGGGGGCCTTAATAACGGCTCTGTACAGAAGATTGTGATAATCAGGAAGCAATTTCCCTCTGAAATGCTTGAACTGGGAAAAACATTAAGTAAGGAGTTTTCACTCACATCCTTGCTTGTAAAGGTTTGAGAGATGAGGGCAGGTGGGATCGGTGAAAGTGGAGAAACTCGGTAACAGAACAACTCATGCTTCCTTGAGAGAAGCCACACCATCTGAGGCAATACAAGGAAAACAAGCCTTCTGTGGACTGTTTCCCACAAGCCATTCAGGACACTTGGCTGAAGTCCCCATGAATATTAGGGACTGGAGGACAATAGAGGAAGGAGAGGCAGTACTGAGGGAATGGGACAGGAGAGATGTGGTATTTGGTGCCCAGTCCTTGAGGCCAGGTAGGGTTGAGTTCATAGGAAAGTTAAGAAGGAAGTAATTCAGCAGGAAGATCAGGACTGGTGTAGGATGTTAGCGTTTTGCTGAGCCCTGTGGTGGGACATGATCTTTATGAGATAGAAGAGGCTCTGATGAGTATGAGTGATTTAGACTGGCATGTGAGGCAGGCTCCTGTAGTGTAAAAAACAATACTCAGGAAGGGATGGAATAAAGGAAAAGCAGGCCATGGGGCCTATCTGGGCTGTTTGAAAGAAAATGGCAAGATTGTGTTAAACTAGAGTTCCCAGAAAAACTTGACTATAATACAAATTCAGTGTGTGTGAATCCCTGGAAGGTTTTTGTTGTTGTTGTTGTTGTTGTTGTTGTTGTTTGTTTAAATTGAGCAATAGTCCACAGGAGGCTATGGATGATAGAAGGCACAAAGGCACGATAGGAAAAGGTTAATCTTCTCCTAGGGATGGACAATTATCCTCCATTAGTACGCTGTATGCATTTCTTCCCTGCAAGAAAGTATACTTAGGAGGGAGACTGCTTGTCCAGGTAGGACCCTTTCAGCATCCAGTTATGGTTGACAGAGAGGTGACTGCTACAGTATCAGTCAGGATCCTGACAGACCAAGGGAGCTTGGTAGTCCTACAGGCAATAATGTAGCCTTTATTTCCTTTGGCCCTGGATCCATCTAAGTCAAGCAGATGGAGAGATGTGTGCTGGTCCTACAGCAGTACTCCAGGATAAGGTTAAATGACTCATGAATAGTGAATGTAGATTGTAGAAAGCTAGAAACCCAAGCTGATGTATTTAACATTGTAATTTTGATGAACACTTGATATGAGATATTTTCATGCATATTGGACCTTGCTAACTTTTGCTTGTTTGTTTTGGTTTGGTTTTGAGACAAGGTTTCACTGTATAACCCAGGTTAGACTTGAACACTATGTGACCCAAACTACTCTTGAACTTGTGGTAGTCCTTCTGTCTCAGTCTCCCAAGACCAACTACTCTATGATTGAAATGTATGGTTGTGGGCCTCCTGGGGTCCTGTCCATCCTCTGGGGGAGGAGGGAGTCATCATATAATGTTAACTCTTGAGGGCAGAGCTAGAAAGGCTGCTTGGAAGGAATTGTGGTCAGTGGTTGCATGATCAATATGCTAAGCAAGATGTGCCTACTGGTGAAATAGTGTCAGAAATATCATAGTTACAACCATTTTGTGATTGTACTTAAGGCATGCTCCACAGACAAGAAACTCAGACCTGATACTATAAACCTGGCCGTGAACCAATAGCTAGAGAGGTCATATATCCTAGGGGAGAGCTTACTACTATTAACTTTGATAAACAGACTCAGCATTAATACTGCCTTCTAAATACTTAACCTTCTACTCATAGAGTAGTGCAGCCCTCACCCCTCACCAGAGAAGCTTCTTATTGCAGTGGATGGTGGTTAACACAGAGGACCACAACCAGTCAATGAAGAGAGAATCACTGACTATAGTGCTCAGCCCCAAATGGGACATCTATGTCATTCCCTCCCCCAAATGCTCAGGAAGCATTGCGAGAAAGGGGCAGGAAGATAGCAATAGCCAGAGACTGGAGAGGAGTGCTGCAAAAGAGCATCCTTTTGACATTTCAGGGTCATTGCACTCATAAACTCATAAGCAGCTGTGGCTACCTGTACAAGCTCAAGATAGTCAACATTCCAGAATGGATGAGAGGGGCTCACGAGACCCAGTTCAGAGATGAGAGCTATTAGCAGTTGATGCTTGTTGGGGAAGGGGTGTCAGTTTTCTTTAGGGGTGTGGTCCATGCTCCAGGGGATGGCCCTATAGACTGAGTGGGTTGTAAAATAAAAGAAGAGGATATGAAGTTAGGAAGTGTGTGTGTGTGTGTGTGTGTGTGTGTGTGTGTGTGTGTGTGTGTATGTATGTATGGGCAGGGGTCTGATGGAGCCTTGGTCTGACGCACAGAAGACAGCTTTGGACAGCACACTGTGATCTGAGTCAATGTGAGCATGAGCATGCTTCATAGGCTTGGAGTGGCTGAGGCAATCAAGTTGATGGAGCTTGTGGTTGACACCCTTTTGGATCTTGGGCTCTACCTCTTTGTGTTTTACGAGGTGAGGGCTTAA